>NW_012267242.1:14105195-14116455 GCF_000151885.1 Dipodomys ordii
GAAGTGGCACTGTGGCTCAAGTGGTAGAGCGCTAGCCTTGAGCTGAAGAGCTGAGGGACAGCGCCCAGGCCCAGAGTTCAGGCCCCACGACCGGAAGCAAAAAAAAAAGAGTGAAGATGGCCAGGCTGCTCACACCTGTATTCCTAGCTACTCAGGAGGCTGAGATCTGAAGATCAAGGTTCACAGCCAGCCCAGGCAAGATAGTCCTCCAGAATCTTATCTACAATTAGTCACCAGAAAACCAGAAGTGACACTGCAGCTTCTGGTGTTAAAACACTGGCCTTGAGTGGAAAAAGCTCAGAGACAGTGACTAGGCCCTGAGTTCAAACTCCACAACTGACCCCCCCCCCAAAAAAAGAGTGAAGATTATTTTTAGGGCACTACTAACTTCCTATTAGCTGTAACTGAGAAATTCAGAGTAAGTCCTAACCTAATAAAGTCCCTCACACTGTCTCAAGGGGTCACAGAAGTCACACAGAGACTAATGGAGGAAAAGATTACATGTAAAAGAGCTATGCCATATTAATTCAAAACCACAATTCCCAGGATTCCATTCAAATTACCTTCCATAGTCACTGAGTGACATATAAACAGATCTGTACAAACCATGTATGCAGTTAAACATGTCCCCCCACCTCCCAGCCGGGTCACATGCTGAGGCCAGGTCTCACCGTCACATGCAGGGCTGCTAGGGCCTCATCTATGGCAGCCAGGTAGTCAGGCAGCAGGTCCAAGAGACAAGTGGCCAAAAAAACACCTCCTGCGAAGCAGCTTACTAGGCTTAGAGCTTTCTGGCGGGAAACTGGGCAGGAGTGTAGAACAGAGGGCAATGAGCAAATGAAGCCCCTGAAAGACCCACGACTCTCACCCAAGCCATATCTACTCCTGCCTCCCGCTTCTTCTTCTATCACCTCCACATATCCCAGAGTCTTCCTACCCAAATCCCAGCAAGGGCAAGGAAAAGAAACTCTCACCTGAGGATTCCTGGTTAGCACCAGGCCGACGCAGCACACAGATAGGCACCAGGCTGCAGAGGAGGGTGAGTACGAAGAGTAGCACCAGGGCCCCCAGCTTCACCTCTAGCCCCACAGGCACTGAGGGCTCCGAAGCTACAGCTTCTGGGCGCCACACAAGGAGCTCTGGCTCTCCCCAGGGCCCCATGGTGTTGTAGGAGCTCCAGTGACTCTCAGACCTGGAAAGAGAAGACTGCAGTCTGTCACACAGGAAGATGGGGGCCACGCAAAGGGGAAGGCTGGTCAGCAGGGTGCACTTCCTTCACCCCAGCCATTCTCTGGCCTTTCCTCAAGTGGGAGGGGGGTGTGTGTGTGTGACTCATCCACTCCAGCACCAGGAACATTCCTCCTTCCCCTCAGAATTTCTCTCTCCCAAGTGACTTTGTTGAGGGAGCCACCAAGGGGGAAACTGAGGCACGAGGCCGCTGTGACTCTTGCACTCGGAGCTACCAGATAACTAGAGGTAGCCTTCAAACAGAACCTAAAGCAGGCAGAAGCCACATAGATCTGTCTTCCAGGAAGGGGATAAAGCAAAGGGGGCCAGGGGACAAGGGGACAAGGGGGTTAGGACCCGGGTGGCTTCGTGGACCACTCTCTCACTCCCTTTTCCCCATTCCCGGGAAGCAAAGGGCAAGGCGCCACTTCAAGGCTCGGGCTGGGTCCATCAGGGGCAGGTGGCCCAAGGAAAAGGCCTTGGGGGTCCCGGGACAGGCTGAGACGCCACTGAGGGCGGTGTCTGGAAGTCTGGACTCTAGGAGAAGAGGTCAGAGGTCACCAGCGTCTGAGGAAACACTGGAGGAACCTCAAAGGTCCTAGGCCCGGGGGGTGGGGGGGGGGAAGCTTAGGAGGCCGACTTCGATCGCGCTCCCGGGGAATCCGCACTCACCTCTCCAGGGTCTCACTACATGGTATCCGCTCAGTTCCGGCCCCGCGTCGGGAATTCCCGCCCACTCCCCAATCGCTCCCCCTCCCCCCGCGGCCGCTTCGGATTCTCACCAGACAGCCAATGAGTCACCGGGAGGGCAGAGCCTGGGCGGGAGTGACAGGGGTCAGAAGCAATCAATGACGGGTATCTGGAGAAGGCGGGGCAGGCACTGAGCCAAGAGTGAGCCCGAACCGGGGAGGAGACTAGGGAGAAGACTGGGGGCTCTGTAGGCCTACGGTGCTGTTTTGTTGGTCTGATGGGCCTGAACTGACTAGGCCATCGAAGTTCTGATCCATAGAGTTGTTGTTTTTAGAAGAGGAAGCTAAAACCCCGCGAGCAACGCCGATCCTCCTTCCTTGTCTTCCAGCCCCTAGTCCCCGAGCTCGGTTGCCTGGCCTAGTCCCTCAGTCTGCTTATGTCTAGGAAGACCCCAAGACCCAATTAGTTCATTGTAGCGCCCAGGAGAAATCAGTTTCCTTCTTGGGAAAACTGTGTTCCTAGACTTCCCTCGCTGTACCCTCGAAAAAGAAAAAAGGAGGAATTGCAAAAGGGAAGCATAGAGGGTATGTCTTAAAATCCTCCCATCCAGATTGCCAATGACTCAACTATCTATTGTGTCAATGGAGTTGTTAGAGAAAGCGGAGGATCCGGCTCAGGCAGGCGAACAACCACTCGGCACACTCCAGCTGGCTTCAGGCAGCTGCCAGACTTCTCCCCAATCTCAACACACATCTTTTTTTTTTTTCAATGTTAATTTTATTTTCTTTGACTTTTGGTGGTATTTTGTTTTGTTTTTGCCAATCCTGGGGCTTGGACTCAGTGCCTGGGCACTGTCTCTGAGTTTCTTTTGCTCAAGGCTAGCACTCTACCACTTGAGCCACAGTGCCACTTCCGGCTTTTTTCTTTTTTTGGGGGGGGGGAGGTCCGGTCGTGGGGCCTGAACTCTGGGCCTGGGCACTGTCCCTCAGCTCTTCAGCTCAAGGCTAGCGCTCTACCACTTGAGCCACAGCACCACTTCCGGCTTTTTTCTTACGTGGTGCTGAGGAATTGAACCCAGGGCCTCAGGCATGCAAGGCAAGCACTCTACCACTGAGCCAACTTCCCAGCCCCGGTATTTTCAACTGTGGACCTTCACTGTTTCCTCACTCTGTATCCAACTGGGTTGTAACCTTATGCTGCAAGAATTCTCTTCTCACCTCAGGGAGGGTTCAGAAGAGGAAAATTAAAAACTGGGGAGAAGGGGGGCTGCTAGGCACTCAGCGGTTTAGCCTGCAATCCTAGCAGCTCAGGAGGCTGAAGTTTGAGGGTCAGGTTTTGAAGCCAGCTCAGAGGGAAAAGTCCCTGAGACTCTTAGCTAAATGAACCACCAAAAAGCCAGAGGGGGAGCTCTGGCTCAAGTGGTACAGTACCAGCTTTAAGGGAAGTAGTTTAGGAAGAGCGCCCAGGCCCTCAGTTCAAGTCTTTATACCAGCGCGCCTGCGCACCCGCGCACACACCCACCCACACACACACACACACACACACACAAAGTAGGAATCAGTCTGTCCTTTTTTACAAAGATGAAAAGGTCTCCTTAGAGAAGGAACTCCAGTGGTGCACCAGATAAAGTTCTAGAAACAGAGGTCAGCAACTTCTTTAGGTGAACTACACAAAAGGATCTAGGAGAAAGAAATGCTTAGGACTCAGAGCAGAATGTCACTGAAATGGGCTCATCATTTTCTAATAGTGCAGACTGTCTAATATCTCTGTTTAAAAAGAAATAAACATTGTTAAGCCAGGTGCCCATGGCTCATGCCTGTAATCCTAGCTACTCAGGAGACTGACATCTGAGGATTGTGGTTCAGAGCCAAGCCAGGCAGAAAAGTCCATGAGAATGTTCTTTTTTGGGGGGAGGTCGTGGGGCCTGAACTCTGGGCCTGGGTGCTGTCCCACAGCTCTTCAGCTCAAGGCTAGCACTGTACCACTTGAGCCACAGCACTTTTTTTCTGGCTTTTTTTTTTTCTGCTTATATGGTGCTGAGGAATGGAACCCAGGGCCTCATGCATACAAGGCAAGCACTCTACCACTGAGCCACCTTCCCAGCCCCCTATGAGTCTCTTATCTCCAATAAACCTCCAGAAAAAGCTGAAAGTGGCTGGGAATGCGACTTTGTGGCAGAGTGTTTACCTAGCATGCATGAAGCCCTGGGTTTCATTCCTCAATACCACATACACAGAAAAAGCTGGAAGTGGTGCTGTGGCTTAAGTCGTAGAGTGCTAGCCTTAAGTAAAAGAAGCTCAAGGACAGTGCCCAGACCCTGAGTTCAAGTCCCAGGACTGGCAAAAAAAAAAAAAAAAGCTGAAAGTATCCCTGTGAAAAATGGTAGAGCATTAGTCTTGAGCACAAAAAGGCTTGAGCAAAAGAAGCTCAGGGACAGCACCCAGGCCCTGTGTTCAAGCCCTAGGACTGGCAAAAAAAAAAAAAAGGAAAGAAAAATTATTAGGAGCAACTTCAAGAAACTAGTATATGTGCTATGGTTTTTCTGTGGCAAATCATGCTTTTCAATTTACTAGTAATTAGTAATAATAGCAAGGAACTGTAACACCTGGAGTCAGAACACCTGGATTCCAATCCCAGCTCTACTTTAAATTATGCACATGTAGTCTATATATTTTTTAATTTTAAAATTAGCATCTAAAGAGTATACATATTTATGGTATATAATGATGTTCTGAATTACATACATTTCAAAATAGGCTAATTAGAATGTTACTATTTTTTTTCGGTCATGGGCTTGAACTCTGGCCTGGGCGCTGTCCCTCAATTCTTCAGCTCAAGGCTAGTGCTCTACCACTTGAGCCACTGTGTTGCTCCTGGTTTTCTAAGTGGTTTATTGGGGATAAGAGTCTCACAGACTTTCCTGCTCGCCATGGCTTTGAACCACGATCCTCAGATCTCAGCCTCCTAAGTAACTAGAATTACAGGCTTGAGCCATTGGCGCCTGGCTAGAATATTACTTTATGTGTCTATTTTTTTCTTTTAATTATTATAAAAGTGATATACAGAGGTTATAGTTACATAATTCAGGCAAAGAGTACATTTCTTTTTGGTATATGCCTATTTATGAGAACACTTCTAATCTTGGTGATTTTCAGCTATATGATACATTGTTATTAACTACAGTTACCATGTTGTAAGACAGAGCCATGAACTTTACCTTCATTTGGTTTGTGATTTAAGAAATGTTATTTTTTCCTCTGCAGACTTGATAAATTAAGGGAAAGAGGGAAGTTAAACTAGCAGATGATGGCAGACATTCCACTCTATTATTACCAGAAGCTGACTATATTTTCCACTTAATCACTGCTGCACGTAGAGCTTGCAGGAAGTCCCTAAAATGTATTCAACCACCTTCTAAACAAAAAGAGCTCTTCTTACTTATAGTCTTGCACTGGTCTAGGAAGCCTGCTTTGTCCCTTTTTGATCTGAGCTGGAGAGACAGAATTGGGAAATCTGAGAAAGCCCGGCAAGGGAGCTTAATATAATGTTAAAGAACAAAATATAGGCTCAAGCATTCAAATCTTGATTCAAGTACTTACAGAATAACCCCTGAGGAAGTTAACAACTCCTGTTGGTTCTGAGTTGCTATGAAACTTGTATCAGAAACATGAAAATGGTTACATATAATAGTTATTTGATAAATGTTAAATCTCATCTTTTTTTTGGTCGTGGGGCTTGAACTCTGATCCTAGGCACTGTCCCTCAGCTCTTCATCTCAAGGCTAGCACTCTACCACTTGAGCCACAGCATTATTTCTGGCTTTTTGTTTATGGGGTGCTAAGGAATCGAACCCAGGGCCTCATGCAACGAAGGCAAGCACTCTATCACTGAGCCACCTTCCCAGCCCTTAAATCTCTTCTTTTATTTACATTTTCACAAAGAAACTTAAAACCAGTTTGAATTCTAGATCTAAACCTCAAACTTTACTGTTTGACACATCCATCTGTCCTATATCTTTTTTTTTTTTTTGTCGGTCGTGGGACTTGAACTCTGGGCCTGGGCGCTGTCCCTCAGCTCTTCAGCTCAAGGCGAGCGCTCTACCACTTGAACTACAATGCCACTTCCAGTTTTCTGGTGGTTTATTGGAGATAGGAGTCTCACGGTCTCTCCTGCCCGGGCTGGCTTTGAACCGTGATCCTCAGATCTCAGCCTCCTGAGTAGCTAGGATTACAGGCGTGAGCCACCAGCGCCCGGCTTATCTTTTTATTTTCTTTCTGTCTTTCTTTTTTTTTGTCAGTTGTGGGGCCTGAACTCTGGTCCTGGGCACTGTCCCTCAGCTCTTCAGCTCGAGGCGAGCACTATACCACTTGAGCCACAGCGCCACTTCCGGCTTTTTTCTTTTTGCTTATGTGGTGCTGAGGAATCGATCCCAGGGCCTCATGTATGCAAGGCAAGCATTATATCACTGAGCCACCTTCCCAGCCTGATCCTGAGCTTCTTTTGCTTGAGACTAGCACTCTCATTAGAGCCACATTGCTACTTCCATCTTTTTCTGTTTTATATGGTGCTGGAGAATTGAACCCAGGACTTATGCATGCCAGGCAAGCACTCTACCACTAAGCCCTATTTCCAGCCCTCTCTGGGACTCTATCTTCAATTAATCACAGAAAAAGGCAGAAGTGGTGCTGTGGTTCAAGAGGTAGAGGACTAGTCTTGAGCAAAAACATGAGCTCAGGGATAGTACCAAAGCCCAGAGTTCAAGCCCCAGGTCCAGAAGAAAAAAAAATTAAAAGTAGAGCTCTGGTTCAAGTGGTAGATTGATAGTTTTTTGTTTGTTTCTTTTTGTTGATGGTGTGGCCTGAACACTGGGCCTGGGTGCTGTCCCTCAGCTCTTCAGCTCAAGGTGAGTGCTCTACCAGTTGAGCTGCAGTGCAACTTCCAGTTTTCTTGTGGTTAATTGGAGATAAGTTCTCACAGACTTTGCTGCCTGGGATGGCTTTGAACTGTGATCCTCAGATCTCAGCCTCCTAAGTAACTAGGATTATAGGCATGAGCCACAGGTGCCCTGTTTAGATTGCTAGTTTTAAGCAAAAGAAACTCAGAGAAGCTAGGTATGGTGACTCACACCTGTAATCTTAGCTACTCAGGAAGCTGAGATCTGAGGATCTCCTTTCAAAGTCAGCTGAGTAGGAAAGGCCCTGAGACTCTTATCTCTAATAAACCATTCAGAAACTGAAGTGGTGCTGTGGCTCAAGTGGTAGAGCCCTTGCCTTGAGTAGAAGAGCTGAGGGACAGCACTCAGGCCCAGAGTTCAAGCCCTACAACTGACAAAAATAAAAGTAAAAAATAAAAAATAGGGGCTGGGAAGATGGTTCAGTGGTAGAGCGCTTGTCTTGCATGCCTGAGGCCCTGGGTTCAATTCCTCAGCACTACATAAAGCAAAAAAAAAAAAAAAATAAATAAATATAAAAAATAAAATAATAATAATACAAATTCACAAACCAAACTCAAAAGATTTTTTTTTTTACTTGTAGTTTTCCAGACCCTAACCCTTGGTTCATGCTGAATGCAGTGGTTATATATAGATTATGGATTTGGAAAGCTCTCGATTGTACAACTTTATGCTCTGTCACTGAACTTGTGTCAGTGAGTTACTATTCTCCATGAGTTCCTTTTGCTCAAGGGTAGCACTCTACCACTTGAGCTACAGCACCACTTCCCTGAGTTATTTACTCTCTACAGATATAAAATCCTGGGGTTTCATGATCACCAAGCCTAATAACTCCTACCACATCCCCAAAACTTTTCCCACTTCCCCACAATTTGTGTTCTGGCTTCTAAGCCACCCTTTGGCTTCCAGGAACCCAGGCTTCACCAGGGAAACAAGTACCGGAGCCACATGGGCCTGACTTCTCAGACAATCAATTAGGAAGAAGTTGGCCTTGAGAGGGTATTTCCATTGGCTTGATGTCCGCTACCCCTCAAAACTCCTACAGTCTTTAACATCCAATCAGGGCCCAAGTATGGGGAAAGTGTCACACATTGGGGAGGGATGTCTCTAAATTTTGGCTTTTCTTTCTTTCTTTCTTTCTTTCCTTCTTTCTTTCTTTCCTTCTTTCTTTCTTTCTTTCTTTCCTTCTTTCTTTCTTTCTTTCTTTCCTTCTTTCTTTCTTTCTTTCTTTCTTTCTTTCTTTCTTTCTTTCTTTCTTTCTTTCTTTCTTTCTTTCTTTCTTTCTTTCTTTCTTTCTTTCTTTTGCCAGTCATGGGGCCTGAACTCTGGGCTTGGGCACTGTCCTAGCTCAACTCTTCAGCTCAAGGCTAGCACTCTACCACTTGAGCCACAGTATCACTTCCGGCCTTTTCTGCTTATGTGGTGCTAAGGAATCGAACCCAGGGCCTCATGCATGCAAGGCAAGTGCTCTACCACTAAGCCACCTTCCAAGCCTGACACTTTTTTATTTTTTGTCAATAGTGAGGCTTGAAGAGTTGAAGAGTGCAAGGAAAGCACCCAAGTCCAGAGTTCAAGCCCCACGACCAACAACAACAACAAAAAGAGTACAAGGACAGTGTCCAGGCCCAAATTCAAGCCCCATGACTGACAGAGAGAGAGAGAAAGAGAGAGAGAGAGAGAGAGTCTCACAGACTTTCCTGCCCAGGCTGGCTTTGAACCTTGATCTTCAGATCTCAGTCTCCTGAGCAATTAGGATTATAGGAAGAAGCCACCATTGCCCAGTTAAGAGAGTCTTAATATGTACCCCTGGCGCAGTCATCTCAGCTCTTCTTGGGGAGACACCTTTGGAAGATCCAGAAGATCCACTATTACTAGGAGAAACTGAGACAGAAAGAGTATAGTTACATTTTCTTAAAGTTAGTTTGTGTTTGTTCATCACATTCTCCTAGTTCCAGATTGCCTGCCTATGTTGTGGCTCCTGGCAAGGAACAACCCACTTTTTTTTTTCCTAGTGAACTTTGTGGGGTGGAGTTTGGCTGGGCAGGACCAGGATACAAGATCCTGGAAGAAAGAAAAGGTGTAGTGTTTGGGGCAGTCAGCAGGCTAGGCTGGCTTTGCAGGACAGGTCTTTTCTGAACACACAATATCCAGGGGAACCTGTTGGAAGCCAGGAGATAAAGCTGGGGGCAAGATCTCCAGATGATTGGTGAGGAAGGGGATGGTGGAAGAGGGGCAGAGGAGAGCAGAACAGGGAAGAGGGGCAGCCATGGTCTCCCTCGTGTAACTTGCTCTCCCTCATGTCTTCCAGCTGAAGCATGGACCTTGGATCTTCTGACCTGCTGGATGTGTTGCTGGAGCCCCCGGAAGATATCTTTTCCACCGGATCCTTCCTGGAGCTGGGACTCAACTGCTCCCCTCCACAGGTTCCAGTGATTAAGCTACAAGAACAAGGACTGCAAGGCTGGGAGGCTAGTGGAGGCCAGGTCTGTGTGAGTGTAATTAATGCAAGTGGGAGTGGGGTCAAGACACAATTCTGTACCCCCAAGAGGTCTCAGGCCTTACTTGGAAAGAGGTCAGCAAACAGAGGCCCTGCCCCCACATGCCACATACGTAAGTTGTACCTACCTCTACGCCCAAGAAGAGAAAGGCCTGAAATTAAAATATAAGGATCTAAGTGTGATGTCAGATAGGACTTCCATAGTTATTCTTAGCATGCATATACATCCTCTCCTACTATAGGGCCTTCAAGAGAATGAATCTGAAGATTTTCTGAAGCTTTTAATTGACCCCAATGAGGTGTACTGCTCAGAAGCATCTCCTGGCAATGACAGTGGCATCTCTGAGGACCCTTGCCTTCCAGACAACTCCCCTGCCCCCCAAGTGCCCAGTTCTCCTGCTCTCTACGAGGTTGTCTATGAAGCAGAGGCCCTGCAGAGGTTGCAGGGAGAAGCTGGGCCAACCTTTGGACTCATCTCCATCCATCTAGGTCAGTATTATTTGGGGGGGGAGTTCAATGGCTCCTTCAACGGCCCAGCCCTAGCTGTGAGGTTGATTTTTTCCCAAATTGCTGCTACTCAGACTCTGCTGCCATTGGTGTGTACCTCTACCTCTTTCCTCCCAGCCACCTGTCTCCCCTCAGGTCAGTGGAACTCACCGTTTATGATGCCCGATGCCTGTATGGTCAGCAAGCTGCCCTTAGACGCTCATGCTCACATCCTGCCCAGAGCCAGCAGTGTGGCCCCGTCATCTGCTGCAACTCTGGTAAGTTTTGGGTCAGCCACAACCTGTGTGTGTGTGAGTGTGTGTGTTATAACATATAATATATATGTTATGTGTGTATTATATAACATATATGTTATATATATTATATATGGTGTGTGTGTGTGTGTGTACCTCATACTCATAGCAAAGGGGATCAGGGAGGGGGACACTGATGAGGAACTGGCTTTGCCCCACCTTTTGTAACTTTAGACCTCAGACCAAAGAAATGTGAGCAATTTTAAGAGCAGGAGAAGAAAAGGGAGCACTCTTGAGGTGAGGATAGTGATTCAGTTAAGGGGAGGATGAGATGAGGGGATCTGAGGCCAGGACTCTAGAGAAAGCCCAGACCTCATGGGCATTTATGCTTCACGGTAGCAATTGTCTCAGCTTTGGGTCCTGGAATTGGGACAAGACTCCTGGGAACCCAACTGATTAATGGGTACTAGATGACCAAAGAGAAACTACTGCAACAATGTATTCAGTGGAAAGATTGCAAGGTACAGAACGGCTTCTCAAGGCTGCTAGAAGAGTTGGTGAACACAGGCTGCGCTCAGGTTACTATTCCTCCCTTTACCTTGAGATGTACTCCTTGTGCCCCGAGGCAAGCCAACAGGTCTCTAAATCTATGCTGGAAGCTGAGACCAGAATTCAAGCCAACTTTAGAATTCTGGATTTAAGAACTTCACAAAATCTGATGACTTTAAACTTAGGAATGTCATTATAAGCACCAAGGGTTTTGCTTGTTAGTTTTGTTGTTATTGTTGCTGGGTTTTGAATTCAGGTCCTTACACTTGCCACACCTACTTTTTTTTTTTTTTAACTTTTAGTTTCTAGATAGGATCTCATTTTTTGCCTAGTCAGCTTGGTAACCACAAGTCTCCTCCTACCTGTGTCTCACAGGAGCTGGAATTACAGTTTGTTTGAGATGGTGTTTGTTAGAGATCAAATCTCACTAACTTTTTGCCCAGGCTGACCTGAAATCATAATCCTAATTTCCACTTCCTTGTGTAGTTGTTTTTTTTTTTTTTGGGGGGGGGGTCCAGTCGTGGGGCCTGAACTCTGGGCCTGGGTGCTGTCCCTCAGCTCTTCAGCTCAAGGCTAGCATTCTACCACTTGAGCCACAGCGCCACT
>NW_012267242.1:14123032-14128494 GCF_000151885.1 Dipodomys ordii
AAAAAAAAAAAAAAAAAAGATGTATTTGGTGTATTGCTACCCCTTTCTCCCAGTCCCTCTGCCTCCATGACTTCTTGTCCCAAATCAAACTATTGAAGAGAAGAAAACTGTTTTATTCTTTATTATGCTCATTAATGATCTGAAAGAAGAAGATGGGGAAAGAGGGTACCACAAGGCCCCAAAGAACCAAGGGTGCAAATCAGTCCATTCCTCTTCTCGGTGTGAGATATGGTCTGTAATACCCAGGATAACAGGATGAAATGTGGCTATATGGACTCAATTTGCTTTCGAACCTTTTCCAAAGCCTTTCTGTCCAATTGTCGTTGACGAATAATCACAAGGCAAGCAAAGACCAATGCCACACCCACCACAGTCCCTTCGAATTTCCAGAATAAGTGCTGTTCCATCAGAGCTGAGCGGCAGCTGAAGGTAGAAAAGAAGAGTTATTCCCAGGGAAAGTCTGACAATTAAAAAAAAAAAAAGGAGCCAGCACCAGTAGCTCACACCTGTAATCCTAGCTACTCAGGAGTTTGAGATCTGAGGATTGAAGTTCAAAGCCAGCCGGGGCAAGAAAGTCTGTGAGACTCTTATCTCCAAGAAACCACTAGAAAACTGGAAGTGGCGCTGTGGCTCAAGCGGTAGAACGCTCACCTTGAGCTGAAGAGGTGAGAGACAGCACCCAAGCCCAGAGTTCAAGCCCCATGACCGACCCCCCTACCCCCCCAAAAAAAAGGAGCTGGGAAGGTGGCTCAATGGTAGAGTGCTTGCCTTGCATGCATTTGGCCCTGGGTTCGATTCCTCAGCACCACATAAACAGAAAAAGCTGGAAATGGCGCTGTGGCTCAAGTGGTAGAGCGCTAACCTTGAGCTGAAGAGCTGAGGGACAGCGCCCAGGCCCAGAGTTCAGTGCACCAGGGTTTGAACTCAAGGCCTTGCCCTTGCCTAGCCACCTGAGCCACTTCCCAGTCCTTTATCTCCCATCTCTACTTCAGCTTAACCAATGTAATATATAAAAGTAAAAAAAGGAAGCCAAGGTTAGCCCATTTCTTTACAGTGTCTAGTGAAAAAATAAGAGCTAAAACAAACTAATTCTGTTATTTTTACAATGTTGTGGACTGAACTGTACCAGTCCCGAATTAAATGTACTGATAAGAGTTGGGTGCCAGTGGCTCATGCCTGTAATCCTAGCCACTCAGGAGGCTGAGATCTGAGAATCACAGTTAGAAGCCAGCCGATGCAGGAAAGTCCTTGAGACTCCTATCTCCAATTAATAACCAGAAAACTGGAAGTGTCGCTGTGGCTCAAAGTGGTAGAGCACTATTGAGGAATGGAGCTAGGACTTGGCTTTCAACTTTTGTCTAATATGTCATGCTACACCCAGACCATGAGAAACGGTTGGAACTAACTGCCTACCGATAGGAACAAAAGAGGTGATCTTGAAGAGTAATTAATAGTTCTTACCTTTTGAACTCATTCCTCTTAGATGAACTGCATGTGATTTTTTCCACATACCCTGTAGAAGCACACTCGGGGGTGGTTTTCTGCCAGAAGAACCAAAGCACATGTTACCAGGAAGCAGCAGGAGAAACAGACGGCTGCAGCTGCTCAACTGCTATAGCCAGAGGTGGTCGGCAACAGAGAGCTAGTGAGGAATTCTGATGTGGATGGTGGAGGTGGTGGCTTTATAAGTGGGGGCATATGTTGGAAAGAATTTCAGGTGTGCCAGGCACCAATGGGTCACTACTCAGAAAACTGAGATCTAAAGAAAACAGTTCAAAACCAGCCCAGGCAGACAAACCCTCAAGACTTTTATGTTCTATTAACTACCAAACAGCTGGAAGTGGAGTTGTGGTTCAAGTGATGGAGCACCAGCCTTGAGATAGTGCTGGGGCTGAGTTCAAATCAGCACAAAAAACAAAGAACCAAAAAACTTTAGGGGCAAGAGTCTAGGCAAGGATAGATTCAGAATCTACTAAAATGCAAATAGGACCTAGCTATCAGCTGAATACTGTCATTAAACTGGAAACAAAAGGTTACATTTTCAGAAGAATGACACGTTTATATTTGGACATAGACTGCAAGGAGAAGGAAGAAAAGACAATGCTAAATACGTCTTCGGTCTGGTTAAATTCGAGGAAAAAATAAAATAAAAAGGGAGAGAGAATAGTTACTCACAGACTGGAAACTAGAACATGGAGTGCACTCTTCTGCCACTACAAACTCTTCCACCAGCCAGCACGGTAAAGTTGAGGTGCTCACTGAAAACGGGAAAGAAATGCCAGCCCCAGACCATTCAGAAAACGTTTCTCCCCAAGGATCCACCCATCCAGCAAAGTGCTTGCCCCTCATTCCCTGTGATACCGTCCTTCCCCATCTAAACTCTTGGTACAAGAAGATGCTAAAAACTAAAACTATGAAGGCGTCTGGTTCGAGGACAATTACCCACCTGACAGCTTCTCGGGTGCGGAAGCCTCGGCTTGACTGCAGCAGGTTGGGGGGAGAGAAGAGGAAGCCAGGAGAAGAGGGGCAAAAGTCAGAATCCAGAATCCAGGGCGCCCCTCCTCCGCGGTCCACGGAGAGCGAGTCCCGCATCCCTGGGGGGCGGGGACGACTGGTGCCCCCCCTTCCCGCGCCCTCCTTTCCCCTCCCATTCGTCCCTCCTTACCAGAGCTTTAAGATGACAGTGCAGAGCAACCAGTAGAGGTGACGGCCTAGAGGGAGGCCACGCCTCCCCCCGCCCGAAGGCATGGAGCGGAGCTAGTCGCCCTCGCCGGAACAAAAGGACCTCTTAGACCGGCCGCGGGCCGCGAGCCGCAGCCGCTTCAGAATTCCAGCTCGGAGCCGGCGAAAGTCGCGAGTTCCCCGTCCCAGCCAAGGCTTTACGGGGAAGACTGTATAGGCAGAACGACAGAAGTCTACATGCATCTATGGACTAGGGACGCGATGCTTTCTGCGGGGCGTTCAGGGTACTTGAGGAAGGGCCTGCGGGGGTACCCGGACCTTAGCTAGCACCAGAAACCTCGAGCCTCCGCCCCCGGCGCGGCCATCTTGCTCCTGGAGGATCCTTGGGTGCTGGGCGAGCGCCGCCCCCTTTTCCTCGGGACGCCCGGCATTGCCTGCTGGGATTTGTAGTCTCCCGTCCAGTACGCGCTGGGAATTGGGCCACCGCGCTTGCGCAGAAACGGGCCAGCGCATTGGCTGGGCGCCCTGCGGAGGTATTGGCGTGAGCCGAGTGGTTGGCGGCAGCGGGGATGACGCGTCTAGTGGCTCCAGGGCCACTTTGGGGCTGTGTGAGGATGGACGTGCTAAGAGAAGGCTTCGCCGCCCTGCCCGCGCTTTGAGCCTCCTCTAGAAAGCCCTAGAGTTCACCATTAAGTTCTTAAACTTCTCCGACAACTTCACAGTCCCACCCTCCCAGTCCGCGACGACCTAGGGAAAAAAGCTGATTGATGGCGAAACAGCATTTTCTTCTTGGAGAAGCGGGAATATTCGCGACTAGGATGAACTGGAAACCTCCGTGAGGCGAGCAGGGTCACCGCCTCTCACGTGTTCCTTGCTAGATTACGGAGGCGTTCCTTTGGATAACCCCAAAAGTGCTCAAATCTTCCCTTGCTGCTTGGGAAGGAAGCAGTCACCAGGGCAATGAGAAGAACACGAGGTTTGAAGTTCCAGGAAGTGTTGGATGACAGCCAGGTGCTTGTCCGCCACAAGGCCTCGGAAATGCTAACAACGTACGTTTTCGGTTCTTCGTCAAGCTCCAATGAACTATGTATGGCAAGATTCTCATTGATAACTCACTCCTGTAAACTTAGCTACTCTGAAGGAGGCTGAGATCTGAGGATAGCAGTTAAAAACCAGCTCGGGCAGTAAGTCTGTGAGATTCTTATCTCCAGTTAACCATCAAAAAGTCAGAAATACAGTCTTGGCTCAAGTGGTACACCCCTAGCCTTAAGCAAAAAACAAAAACAAAAATCCCTCAGGAACAGTGCCCTTCAGTTCAAGCTCTAGTTCTAGCACACACAAAATTCTCACCCAATCATGTTGCCTGATTTTAAATAAGTTCCTGTCGGGTACCCGTGGTTCATGCCTGTAATCCTAGCTATTCAGGAGGCTGAGATCTGAGGATCATGGTTCAAAGCCAGTCCTGGCAGGACCACCAGAAAACGGAAAGTGGTGCTGTGGCTCAAGTGGTAGAGCACTTGCCTTGAACTAAAGAGCTCAGGGTCAGCACCCAGGCCCAGAGTTCAAGCCCCACGACTGAAAAAAATTAAAAAAAATAGTTTCTATTTGTGGTTCATAGCCTCATCCATACTAGGCAAGATCAATAGCAGTGATTTACTCCTTTACCCCTTATCTCACATTTCTGTCATTCTTTCAGGGTTCATTGGCGTATTTCTATTTTCAGTAGCCCTGATGAGTCAGCCAGTGTGATCACTGTTTTATAAAAGTTTAAGTGACTTGTCCGTGGTCATCTAACCACTGTGTGAACAGTTTGGGCTCCAGACTTAAAACTCCCCAGCTAGTGATGCCGTCCACATAGAGCTAATCTATATTTACTCAAAACTGCAGTGACTTCACCCACTGGCTGGGTTCACACTTTACTGTATAGTAATGTGTTAATGATGATCCTATTTCTGCTGTATTCATGAGTCTGCAGCCTCCCAGAAGGTGAGACCATGTGAGTTTTGTTAGATGTTCAATAGATGGAAAAGCATTTAAAACTGACTTCAGCAGAGCACCCAAGCCTCACAACTGTAATTCTAGCAATTCAGGAGGCTGAACTATGGAAAATTGGAAGCCAGATGGGGCAGAAAAGATCCTGAGACTCTATCTCCAATTAGCTATCAAAAAGCTGGGCTGGCTGGACACCAGTGACTCACACCTGTAATCCTAGCTACTCAGGAGGCTGAGATCTGAGGATTGTGGTTTGAAACCATCCTGGGCTGGAAAGTACATGAGAATCTCCAGTTCATCACCAATAAGCTGGAAGTGGAGCTGTGCCTCCTTAAGTAGTAGAGCATCAGCCTTGAGTGAAAACAAAACAAAACAAATCTTTTTCTTTGGGTCGGGTCGTGGGGCCTGAACTCTGGGCCTGGGTGCTGTCCCTCAGCTCTTCAGCTCAAGACTAGCGCTCTACCACTTGAGCCACAGTGCCACTTCCGGCTTTTTTCTTTTTGCTTATGTGGTGCTGCGGAATTGAACCCAGGGCCTCAGGCATGCAAGGCAAGCGCTTTACCACTGAGCCACCTTCTGAGCCCCAAAACAAATCTTGAGTCTAAGGCCAGCCTACTTTTACATAGCAAGACTTAAAAAAGCAAAGCAATAGTGAACTCAGGGATGTTCCATAAATTCCAATTTGCCTTCCCATTACACTAAAAGCTGTCTTCTTGGGGCTGGGAAGGTGGCTCAGTGGTAGAGCGCATGCCTTGCATGCATGAGGCCCTGGGTTCGATTCCTCAGCA
>NW_012267242.1:14128544-14131044 GCF_000151885.1 Dipodomys ordii
TTTTTCTTTTTGCTTATGTGGTGCTGAGGAATCCAACCCAGGGCCTCAGGCATGCAAGGCAAGCGCTCTACCACTGAGCCACCTTCCCAGCCCCTTCCTTGTGTAGTTGGAATTATAGGCAGGAGTCATCAGTGTGTGTGTGTGTGTGTGTGTGTGTGTGTGTGTGTGTGTGTGTGTTGTAGGGCTTCAAATCAGAGTTTGAACTCTTTTTTTTTTTTGGTCAGCCGTGAGGCTCGAATTCTGGGCCTGGGCACTGTCCCTGAGCTCTTCAGCCCAAGGCAAGTGCTTTACTTGAGCCATAACGCCACTTCTGGTTTTCTTGTGGTTAACTAGAGATTAGAGTCTCATGGACTTTCCTGCCTGGGATGGCTATGAACCGTGATCCTCAAATCTCAGCCTCTTGAGTAGCTAGCATTACAGGTGTGAGTCACTGGTGCTGAGCGAGGGTTTGAAGTCTTGCTTAGCTCTTTTGCTCATGGCTGGCACTCTACCACTTGAGCCACACTTCCACTTCAAACTTTTTGCTGGTTAATTGGAGATAAGAGTTCCACAGATTTGGGCTGGGAAGATGGCTCAGTGGTAGAGTGCTTGCCTTGCATGTATGAGGCTCTGGGTTCGATTCCTTAGCACCACATAAGCAGAAAAAGGCAGAAGTGTGGCTGAGGCTCAAGTGGTAGAGCACTAGCCTTTGAGCTGAAGAGCTGAGGAACAGCGCCCAGGCCCAGAGTTCAGGCCCCACGACCGACAAAAAAACAAAAAAAAAACAAGAGTTCCACATATTTTTCTGCCCAAGCTGGCTTCAAACCATGATCTTCAGACTTTAGCTTCCTGAGTAGCTGGGATTATTGGCATAAGCCATGAGATTCTGACCCAGTCTTGTTTTTTTTTTTAACCAAACACTCTATGCCCCATTCTCAGAAATTGTTAATTAGATGAATTGGAAGAAATACTTCCTCAGAAGTTCACCAAACATAGAAACAGAACCACCAGGAAAAGTCAGATTTAGTAAAAAGCCCAGACCACTAGAAAGCAAAAGCCAAAGCAAATTCTTCTTAAATAACAAAGCAAAGTATAAATCAAAATAATATTCATGAGAAGTCAAGTGACATAGATGATGGCTTAGGTAGATTAGAAATACCATCTAGGCTGGGAATGTAGCTTAGTGATAGAATGCTTGCCTAGTACGCATGAAGCCCTGGGTTCGATTCCTCACTACCACATAAACAGAAAAAGCTGGAAGTGGTGCTGTGAGTAAAAGAAGCTCAGGAACAGTGCCCAGGCCCTGAATTCAAGTTCCAGGACTGGCAAAACAAACAAACAAAAACAACACAAACACCATCTACCATTCCCATATACTCTGTAGAAGTTTGTTCAGTCTGGCTGCTCTTCAGGTGTTCTCTATCTGAAAGTAGACAGATCCTCAGCTGAAAAAATGGAGTTCAAGCCCTTGAGGAGCAGAGGCCATGAGTCCCAGTGACAAACAATGGGATACGCTACCATATGGAGGCTAATGATTGAAATATTTACCTGCTATAAGGAAGTTAAGCAAAACTTACCCCAGTGAGTTCACCTTCAGATGCTTCTAAGGTCTAAGGAGACAGGCACCAGAATAGCCCTTCTTTTCAGGTTGCTCAGAAACATACGGCCAAACCATGTCCCCTCTCCCTTTTCAGTCTCAGGTTTCTGACATGATTCCAGAGTCTGAGTTAAATCTCTACCCCTATGTTGAAGTTACTGCAGTATGCATGTAGAGAATGAGCCAGAAGGCATGCTCAGGGTGAGGAGCAGCCTGGAAAGAGGATGACCCTCACCTTACTCCCATCTGATCTCCTGTGTCCCTGTCCCCTTCCAACCCCCCCCCCCAGCTGCCCTGTCAAACTCTGTTCCTGACAGATGAGGAAAAGTGTCTACTGGGTCAAGAAGGGGTTTCTCTGCCCTCTCACCTGCCCCTTACCAAGGTAACACCCTTCCTTAAAGGGGATCCCAGCCTGGGGCTCCACTGTGGTCTCTGAGGTGCCAGATCCCAGGGAAGAGTTGGGGAGACGTGGGAGGTTCTGGGCCTGGATTGATGCACCTGGCCTTGCAGGCAGAGGAGAAGGTCCTCAAGAAGGTCAGGAGGAAAATCCGTAACAAGCAGTCAGCTCAGGACAGTAGACGGCGCAAAAAAGAATACATCGATGGGCTGGAGAGCAGGTACCTTTGGGGTCCTATCTCTGGCTTCCTGTGGGGCATGTCTGGGCCTCTTCCCTCACCAAGGCAGGCAAGATGAGGAACTCAACATTACTGAGCCTTGTTCCTCTTCATACTCCCTAGAGTGGCGGCCTGTTCTGCACAGAACCAAGAACTACAGAAAAAAGTCCAGGAGCTGGAGAGGCATAACCTGTGAGTGACAGCATTGGGTTTGTGTGTGCTGGGAGGTGGCAGGGGTGTAGCACACAAGGGAACCATTCTTAGTTGCTCTCAGAAGACATTAATTCTTCATGCTTCCTTTCCTAGGTCC
>NW_012267242.1:14144584-14185927 GCF_000151885.1 Dipodomys ordii
AAACAGGATATATTTATCAAGCTTGATTTTTTTTAGTTGTCTTTTCACAAACCATCCAGATGGTAGCAGAACTTTTTTTCCTCATGGTGCTGTAGGTTAAACCCAGGGCAAGTGCTCTGCAACCAAGTCCCAGGTTCCAGGCTGTGGGTAGAATAACTATCGAATGGGAGCTGGCAAAAGCAAATAATGTTTCGCTTAATTTTTGAACTGTTCATTTTACGGTGAAGTTACAAATTACAGAAAGTAGGTTGTGGAGTTTCCCCTCCAGTTCTTAGGTATGATTGAGTTTGGCTGAACTTTGTTAGTGTTTGTTACTCCTTATCATAATCTATTTTATCTCTTGGCAAGCTGTAAGATCTAGTTAGATTTCACTTATACTAACCTTAGCATGCAATTGAATAGAAACTGAATTTAAAATTACTTGCCTTGGGGCTGGGAAGGTGGCTCAGTGGTAGAGAGCTTGCCTTGCATGCATGAAGCCCTGGGTTCAATTCCTCAGCACCACATAAGCAAAAAGAAAAAAGCCAGAAGTGGTGCCGTGGCTCAAGTGGTAGAGCACTAACCTTGAGCTGAAGAGCTGAGGGACAGCGCCCAGGCCCAGAGTTCAGGCCCCACGTCCGGACCCAAAAAAAAAAAAATTACTTGCCTTCTCTTGGCATTGGTGGTTATAATCCTAGCTGCTCAGGAAGCTGAGATCTGAGGATATTGGTTTAGGGTAGGAAAGTTTGTGAGACTCTGATCTCCAATGAATCACCAAAAAAGCCAAATGTGGAGCTACATAGTTCAAGTGGTAGAGTTCTGGCCCTAAGCAAAAAAGCTCAGAGATAGCACTCAGGCCCTGAGTTCAAACCCCACACACAAGTATTTGCCCTGGGGCACGATGAAGATTTCAGTTGGTTTCCTTCCTGAAAGTCCCAAAGGGCAAGCTTAGTCACAGCTGACTACAGGAAAAGTTACAGAAAATGCTGCACATTAAAAAAAAAATACTATGAGGGAACAGATGACATTATACTTATTACTTGACATATATAAAGGTAACCCTGTTATGTATCACCTCTAAAACAACAGTAAATTAAAAACAGAAAAAACTGCGGGGTGCTGATGGCTTACACCTGTAATTCTAGCTACTCAGAAGACTGAGATATGAAGATCATGGTTCTGAGCCAGCCAGGGCAGGAAAGATCATGAAACTCTTATGTCCAATTAACTTCCAGAAAACCAGAAGTAAGCTTTGGCTCAAAGTGATAGAGCACTAGCCTTGAACATAAAAGCTAAGGTATAGCACCTTAGCCCTGAATTCAAGTCCTATTACAGACCAAAAAAAAAAAAAAAAAAGGAAGTACTGCTTACCAAAGCTGAATATATTTATCAAATTATTTTATTACACTTATCATACTGGTATATTTCTCAACAAAGTTGTTTTTTTTTTCAGTCTTTTATCAATAACAAAAAGACTTTACTGATGTCTCTGTCTGCCTGTGTGTGTGTGTGTGTGTGTGTGTGTGTGTGTGTGCGTGTGTGTGTGTTCTAGTCCTGGGACTTGAACTAAGGGTCTACTAGTCCTGGGACTTGAACTCATGGCCAAGGCCTTGTTTCTGAGCTTCTTTGCTCAAGGCTGGTGCTCTACCACTTGAAGCATAGCTGCACTTCCAGCTTTTTGGTGTTTAATTGGAGATAAGAGTCTCTCAGACTTTCTTACCTGGGCTGGTTTTGAAGCACAATCCTCAGATCTCAGCCTCCTGAGTAATTAGGATTATAGGCGTGAGCCACTGTCTCTCAGCGGCTTCTACTTTTACACTGAAAGGTTGGAGCATTTTAATTGCTTTGAACATTAGATTTATAACTAAAACTTCCTGTTTGTTTTTGTCTGGCATGGTAATGCACACGTGTGTAATCCCAGCACTAGGGAGGCTGAAGATAAAGAGTCTACTTTGAGGCCAGCTTGGGGCAAAAAATCAAAACAAAAGCAAATCACCTTTTATTTCCCTCCATTAGTGCTGGGGATCAAAACCAGGGCCTTGCCCATGCGAGGCAAATGCTATACCACTGAGTTTCACCCCCACCCAATGTCAGTAAAATATAACAGTACAATTTGTCAAAGCCAAATCTAACATTTCCATTAATTGTATTTTTTTTTTTTTTTGTCGGTCTTAGGGCTTGAACTCTGGGCTTGGGTTCTGTCCCTCAGCTCTTCAGCTCAAGGAGAGTGCTCTACTGCTTGAGCCAGAGTGCCACTTCCAGTTTTCTGAGTGGTTTATTGGAGTTAAGAGTTTCACGGACTTTCCTGCTCAGGCTGGCTTTGAACTGCAATCCTCAGATTTCAGCCTCCTAAGTAGCCAGGATTACAGGCGTGAGCTACCGGCGCCTGGCTTCCACTGATTCTATAAAAGATGAAATCCATGAGATCTATTGTGTGTGTTTGTGCCAGTACTGGGGCTTAAACTGAGGACTCTCCTGGAGATAAGAATTGTTTGTTCAGGTTGGCTTTGAACCTCAATTCTTTTGTTGTTGTTGGTGGTGGTGGTGGTGGTGGTGGTGGTAGTGGTGTGGGCTTGAACTCGGCCTGGACACTGTCCCTGAGCTCTTTTGCTCAAGGCTTAGCACTCTGCCACTTTGAGCCACAGCTCCACTTCCGGTTTTTTGGTGGTTAATTGGAGATGAAAGTCTCATGCTTTTTCTTGCTTGGGCTGGCTTTGAATCACAATCTTCAGCTGCTGGGAAGGTGGTACAGTGGTAGAGTGCTTGCCTAGCATGCATGAAGCCCTGGGTTCAATTCCTCAGTAGCACATACACAGAAAAAGCCAGAAGTGGGGCTTTGGCTCAGGTGACAGAGTGCTAGCCTTGAGCAAAAGAAGCTCAGGGACAGTGCCCAGGCCCTGAGTTCAAGTCCCAGGACAAGAAAAAAAAATCTTCAGATCTCAGCTTCCTGAATAGGATTGCAGGTGTAAGCCAAAAGCACCTAGCTGAACCTTAATTCTTAGATCTCAGCCTATTGGGCACTAAAATTACAGATAGGGCCACTTGCTCCTGTCTTTTTTTTTTGGTTGGCCGTGGGGCTTGAACTCTGGGCCTGGGCGCTGTCCCTCAGCTCTTCAGCTCAAGGCGAGCGCTCTACCACTTGAGCTACGCGCCACTTCCGGTTTTCTGAGTCTCACGGTCTCTCCTGCCCGGGCTGGCTTTGAACCGCGATCCTCAGATCTCAGCCTCCTGAGTAGCTAGGATTACAGGCGTGAGCTACCAGCGCCCGGCTTGCTCCTGTCTTGAAGTAAGCTTTGTGTTTTAAAAATACTGAGTACTGGGTGCTGGTAGTTCACACCTGTAATCCTAGCTACTCAGGAGGCTGAGATGTAAAGATCACGATTCAAAGCCAGCCTGGGCAGTAAAGTCCATGGGACTCTTATCTCTAATAAACCACTAGAAAACCGGAGGAGGTGCTGTGACTCAAGCAATAAGAGTACTCGCCTTGAGCTGAAGAGGGCAGGGACATCACCCAAGCCAAGTTCAAGCCCCACGACCAACAATATATATATGGGAAGTGGAGGAGGGAAGGGATAGTGGGAGAACGACAAAGCAACAATGTTTGACAAGAAACATATTCATTGGGCTGGGAAGGTGGCTCAGTGGTAGAGCGCTTGCCTTGCATGCGCGAGGCTCTGGGTTCGATTCCTCAGCACCACATAAGAAAAAAGCCGGAAGTGGCGCTGTGGCTCAAGTGGTACAGTGCTAGCCTTGAGCTGAAGAGCTGAGGGACAGCGCCCAGGCCCAGAGTTCAGGCCCCATGACTGGACCCAAAAAAAAAAAAAAACATATTCATTACCTTACTCATGTAACTGTAACCCCCCTTTGCAGCGTCTTTACAATAAAATTTTAAACTAAAAAAAAAAAAATAGAGAGAGAGAAGAAAGAGAGTAATGCCAGGCATAGGTGGTGGGCTCCTGCTCATAATCCTAGCTACTCAGGAGGCTGAGATCTGAAGACCTAGGTTGGAAGCCAGCAGACAGACTAATTAGTGAGACTCTTGGCTCCATTTAAGCAGCAAATAGCAAAAAGCTAGAGTACCAGTCATGAGCGAAAAAGCTGAGGGAGGACCTTAGTTCAAGCTTCAGTGCTAATACAAACACACACACATACACACACAAAGTATATTATCAGAATCACACACACAACTAAGTATATTATCAGAATCCAAATGGAATCACTTCTGCCACCTGTCTAAAAGTAACTAAAGCCAAAAAGAAATAGTTTAGAAGCATGGTTACTGGATGCCTTTGCCTATGTACCAACTGGACAAGAACTTGCATTCTTCCCTGTCATCTGCTATTTCTATAGATCCAGAGGAAACCTAAAGCTTCTCCTCTTTATTGGACATTGTTAATATATACATATATTTTAAATTTTATTTTTTGGTTGGTCATGGGGCTTGAACTCTGGGCTTGGGTGTTGTCCTTGCACTCTTCAGCTCAAGGCGAGCATTCTACCGCTTGAGCCACAGCACCACTTCTGGTTTTCTAGTGGTTTATTGGAGATAAGAGTCTCATGGACTTTTCTGCCTGGGCTGGCTTTGAACTGTGATCCTCAGATCTCAGCCTCCTGAGTAGCTAGGATTACAGGCATGAGCCACTGGCATCGGCCATTGTTAATATTTTAACCTCGTTTGTTTCTGCTCATACCCAGCCTATCCTATAGCTACATACAGTGATAGAACTTAAGAGTTAATTCTACTAAACTTTGACATGAAGATGAGATGGGCAAGACTTCAAAACAGGATGGCCACTGATATCCTAACTGAGACATAGGGTGACTTGTGTGTCCTGAGTTAGGTGAATGTTGTTGTTTGCAGTCCAAATAATTCAATCAGTGGAGCTGAGCCCAGATCAATGCAATACCTGACTCTACTATGAACTTGGGAATCTCTTGTCTTCTTGGTTTCTGGATTCCTACTGTAAGTAAAAACATTGTTCCTAGTTATAATCATCCTTATACCTAACGTATAAGGGTATAAGGTATAAGCCTCCTAGCTACTCAGGAGGCTGAGATCTAAGGATCACAGTGACAAGCCAGCATGTGAGACTCTTATCTCCAATTAACGAACTAGAAACAGGATATATTTATCAAGCTTGATTTTTTTTTTTTTTTTTGCTAGTCCTGAGGCTTGAACTCAAGATCTGGTACTGTCCCTGAGTCTTTTGCTCAACGCTAGCACTCTACCACTTGAGCCACAATGCCACTT
This sequence comes from Dipodomys ordii, assembly GCF_000151885.1. Taxonomy (NCBI): domain Eukaryota; kingdom Metazoa; phylum Chordata; class Mammalia; order Rodentia; family Heteromyidae; genus Dipodomys; species Dipodomys ordii. Next base: position 14,149,815 of record NW_012267242.1, read on the forward strand.
TCTATTTATATGGTAGTGAGGATTGAACCCAGGGCAAGCTAGGTAAGCTCTCTACCACTAAGCCAAATTCCCAGCTCCAGCTTGAATTTTGATTGGTATTCTTTCAATGTCAAGTTTTGGATTTGTTGTTGTTGTTTTCTAGTCCTGAGATTTAAACTCAGGCCTGGGCATTGTCCTTGAGCAAAAAAGCACCAGTGCTCTACCACCTGAGGCACAGCTCCACTTCCGGTTCTTGGTGATTAGAAATAAGAGTCTCCTGGATTTAGCTGGGCACTGTTGGCTCATGCCTGTAATCCTAGCTACTCAGGAGGCTGAGATCTAAGGATCGCGGTTCAAAGCCAGCCCAGGCAGGAAAGTCTGTGAGACTCATCTTCAATAAACCACTAGAAAACTAGAAGTGGTGCGATGTCTCAAGCGGTAGTATTCACCTTAAGCTGAAGAACTGAGGGGCAGCACCCAAGCCCAGAGTTGAAGCCCCACTAGACTTTCCTGCCTAGGCTGGCTTCAAACTATGATCTTAGATCTCAGCCTCCTGAGTAGCAAGGATTACAGATGGGAGTCACCATGCTTAGCTGTGTGTAGTTTTTGCATGTTTGCTTTTTATGAGCTAAGAGATGATTATGTTAAAATTTGATTAGTCCTCTGCTTGAAAGTACCAGTCCAAAACTGTTTACTGAATATTGTGTGTGGCATAGAGTAAATGCTCATTTATTCATGAATAAATGAATCTCTCCTTTGGCTCATTTTCTCCCATCTACAAGTAACAGTGGTATCTACACATAACTCAATGGACTCTGTGTACATCATTGGATAGACCATATTAGATCCTACTGTTACCTGAGGCTACACTTTGGTCCTTCTCCCTTGGAATATCCTGCACTTAGAACAAGTCTGTCTGCCCATCGTGGTCCTCTGGGAATCAATTGTTCAGGTCATGTGTCCTCATGTGCCTCCTGCTCCTTGCTTGCCAGACCTAGTGGACCAGCCACTTCGAAGTAACAAGAATTGTTCTGAATGTAGAACAATTCTGACAATAATGAAAGTTATCCACACAGGTCATTTGTGCAAATAGTGGTCTTTAATACTAAGAAAGACCATGCAAAGTGACAAACCTTCTGAGATTGGCAGCCTGACCCAGGAACCTAACACCTGAATCTAGTAACACAATAAATCAATATATTACATTAATGTTAGACACCTGCAAACAAAACAAAGAAACCATCAACCCAAAGAAGGGTCTAAGACTTGGGGTTATCTTTTCTCTGTTCCCTCTTCTTTCTTCTTCTACCTTCGCTACCATCTTTCACTTTCTTGATCCTTTCCCCTCTGTCTCCCTGCCCCTGCATTCCTTTTCTCCCTTTTTCCATTTTTGGTTCTCCTTCTCCACACCACCTACTGCTCTATCCAATTCCACCAATATTTCTGTCCTGTGCAGCCCCACCTCAGCCCTGCCTCCCTCAGGTTGAGCCTCCAGGCTCAGGGTAGGAGGCAAAGAAGGGATCTCAGCCCAGGGAGCACTTGCTGGCGTTCTTCTTGTCACAGGATTGTAGGTCAGTGTTGGAGGGCTTGTTGCTGTTTCCCTGGGGGCAAAAAGAGTAGGTTACGGTTTGAAAGGCTCCTTGGGGGTCTGAGGCTATAAGCTGAAGTTGACCCACATGGGAAGCCTTAGCACTGATTTCCTCCTCCGTTTTTACTCCTATTAGTGGTACCTGGCTCAGTAGAACCAACTCACCGATCTCCGGCCTCCTGACTTAAGCAAGATATCCCGGGCCAGGGAACGAAAAGCCTAAATGAGAGATTATTCAGAATGGATCAGAGAGAAGGATCAATCTATCTCAAAATATTCCATCTCTTGGGGGGTGGGTAGGGAGGAAGGTGAGTCTCACCTCATCCACGTTCATGCTAGATTTGGCACTTGTTTCGAAGAATCGGATTCCATGTTCTCGGGCCAACTGCAGGGGGTGAAGTAGGAAGGACAGCATTGGATAACGGGCAGCAGCAAAGGCCTCTCCAATCGGACCTCATGTACATTCTCCCAGCCCTGCTACAGAGCATCATCCAGCCTGGCCCTCACCTTATTGGCCTGCTCCTTCTGCACTTTCCTCTTGGCCTCCATGTCACACTTGTTCCCCAGTAGGAGGCGCTCCACCCCAGCAGAGGCATTCTGGAAGCAGAAGGGTAAGACAAAAAAGTTGGATCCTGCCCTTCTCCTCCTACAGTGTTGACTCAGTTCCTCCATCTCTTCTGGAGGGTCCTTACCTCTTTGATGCTTTTCATCCAGTTCTGGATATTCTCAAAGGATTTCTCATCTGTGATGTCATATACTAGGATAATGCCCTGGGGGATAGGGAAGTTCACCTTAGACCACAGTCCTATTTAGGCTTCTCACTACCTTCTAGGTGACCCAGCAAATCCCACTCCCAGGCTAAACATAAGCTATATGTATTCTTTGCAACTCATACTGTGCCTCCAGTTTTACCTGCCCCAACACTTGACCCTTCTGTACTCACAAAACAAATTCTAAGCCAGACACTGGTGCTCACACCTGTAAACTTAGCTACTCAGGAAGCTGAGATCTGAGGATTATAGTACCAATCTACCCCAGGCAGGACAGTCTGTGAGACACTTAACCTCTAATAAACTACCCAAAAGCCAGAAGTGGAGCTGTAGCTCAAGTGGTAGAGCACTAGTCTTGAGCACAAAAGCTAGAGCCCAGGCCTCTGAGTTCAAGCCCCAGAACTGGCAAAAACAAAAACGAATTCTAATCCCAAATCCTCAGCAATTGTCTAGACCCACACTTCATACCATAGCTCCACGGTAATAGGCAGTAGTTATCGTCTTGAATCGCTCCTGGCCAGCTGTGTCCCTGAAGAAGAAGTTTCCATGGGATGGGATAGAGGAAAGGGGTCTCTCCAAGCATAGAATTCCTTCCCTAAGAATTTCAGCTTTTACAACATAGTGGGGCTGAAAGACCAGAATCAGGAAATGGTAAAGGAGGAAGAGGATGAAAGACATTTGGGTTGCTATTGAGAGATGGTAGAGGACCAAACAACAGGATGTCTTTTGTTTACTCATTGAATACTTACTCTGTGCCAAGCATGCTTAAAAGTAGCATTTTTTATGTGCATATATCATGTTGTCCAGAACTCACCCTATGCCAGCAAGTCTTGTTTTATTTTCCATTTACCAGTGAGGAAAGAGATTTGGAGAGAGTGGATAATTACTATAAATCAGAACCTGGATCTGAACCCCTATCTGCTCTTATCTATAATACAATTTCTCCGCTAAACCCTTGAATATCTTCAGGGTCTCCAACTTCCTTGTGTGGTTTAGTCAAACCTCTATACCTGGCCTTGTAACCACTCTATAATTTCGAGATATCAATAGTACTGGAGTCAAATCTTAATTATTTTTGCCCTGTTTCTACACGGTAGCTCAACAGACATTTGCTTTCAAGTTCAGAGAATGATTTGACCCTGAGGGAATCAACAGTTACAAATCAGCTTAAAATGGCTGGGAGAACAGGAAGAGAGATGGAAGGACAGCTGACTAAGCAAATAAATAAAGAGTGGTGGTAGAAAGCGGTCACAGAGAAAGCAGGACAAACGAAGCAAAATAGAAACAATGACTGGGAAGGTGGCTTAGTGGTAGAGTGCTTGCCTAGCATACAGAAAGCCCTGGGTTCGACTCCTCAGTACCACATAAACAGAAAAAGCTGGTGCTGGTGCTGTGTGGCCTTGAGTGAAAGAAGCTCAGGGACCCTGCCCAGGCCCTGAGTTCAAGCCCCAGGACTGGCACACAAAAAAAGGGGGGGGCGGTAAATGGGGAAGGCTGGCTAGGTGTGTGTATGGACATGGGGAGGGAAGTGTGTACTCACCAGACTTGAAGTTTGATCTTCTTCCCCTCCACATCCACAGTACGTATCTTGAAATCAATTCCTAGGGAGGAAATGTATGCACGGAAGTCCAGATGAGTGTGTGTATGCATAGAAGAGCACGGTGGAAGAGACCAGAGGCAGCGCCAATAACTCCCTAGGGCTGGTACTTGGGGAAGCAACTTGGTTGGAAGTGGACATTTAGGAGGCTTTTTCTCAAAGCTGTATTTATATAGCAAGCATAATGTTTTTACTTAGATATTATGTATCCCTTCCCCCCCCCAGGTATAAATTCCGCAAGGAGCATAAGGCTAGGCCAGCTGACAATTCTTAGGCTTCAGCCTCTATCTCCTCCCAAATATTATTTTCACATTCCTTATTCCTCTCTCCTTCTGTTTCCATAGAACCTGTCTGTACTCACTACCCTCCTAGCATTATGGGGTAATGAGTAAGGGAAAAGGGCCGATGCTTGTGGCTCACATCTGTAATCCTAGTTACTCAGGAGGCTGAGATCTGAGGATCGAGGTTCAAAGCAACCCAGGCAGGAAAGTCCCTAAAACTATCTCCAATTAACTGCCAAAAAGTTAGAAGTGGCTTTGTGGTTCAAGTGGTAGTGCACTAGTCTTGAGCACAGAAATTTAGGAACAGTGCCCAAGATCAGACTTTGAGCCCCAAGACACACACACACACACAAACACACACACACACACACACACACACACACACACACACACACACACACACACCACACAGCGAATAAGGGAAAAGGTATTTGGCCAGTCTTTGCCAACTAACTAGTGATCCACTTGGAATTAAGATTCACCAGGATTCCTCCTGAGTCTGGAGTAGGAAAGAGGGATAGATTTCCTTTCTCTTTGTAACCAGAATTATTTTGAGGCTCTCCTGGTCTTATTTCCCAGGCCACTGCTGGGGGATCCAGAGAAAAGGATGAGTCACCAGAGGGATGACTCAGAGACCCCAAAAGTCCCCTCATTCCCATCAACAGGCGAATGCATATTCATGATCACAGTCAAACAGCCACCCCCACCCCCAGATACCCAGCCACACAGTTCCACCTTCTCTCCCAAAACCCTGTAGAGGGGAGGGAACCTGGGAAACAGATCTGAAGGTGAGGGGATGCAAGAAGCAAGCTAGCGGAACAGAAAGAATTGGCCAGCAGAAGTGAGGACAGCTGTTGGTAGAGGGAAGCCGGAATGGTGAAGAGCAGATGGAGAGCCCTAGGTGAACAGGTAGGGGAGGGAGCCTCAGAGAGGTCACAGGTTAGAGACCAGTATGGGGGGGGGGGGGTCGAGCCAGAGGCCAGGGGCTGGAGTTAGAAGTGATTTTCTAAGAGGACAAAAAAGCAGAGTCCCTAAATAGGGTGCAGGGGGAATCGGAGGTCAGTGTGGTCTCACCAATGGTGGAGATGTAGGTGCTGTTGAAGTTGTCCTCTGCAAAGCGAATGATCAGACAAGTTTTGCCCACCCCCGAGTCCCCGATCAGCAGCAACTTGAAGAGGTGGTCGTAGGCTTTGGCCATGGCGGACACTGGGGGCTGCGGGGAGAGGGGTGGGGAAGGGCTCGGCACTGGTTGGAGGAGGAATGGGAGGGCTGGCGGACCGAGTGGGCCCCGAGCCCAGGCCAGGAAGAAGTTTCCCTCCCTCTCCGCCCAAGCTCCGGGAAAGAGAGAGGCGGCAACTCCTGCCGACTCCGCCCCCTCCCGCCGGCGAGGCGAGGGCCGGGCCGGGCCTCGGGTCCTCCGGCTCCGGTCCTTCCCGGCCCGGGCCCCGCAACCTGCCGAGAGCTTGCGGTTCCTCTCGGGTCGTTCCTGTCAGTTCTGCGCTGGAGAGACTGGGGAGAAGGGAAGCCCAGGGCTAACCGGACGACCGGGAAAAGAGATTTCTTTTTTTAATTAGGGGAAGGGCAAAGAATTTGGACTCAAGGGTGGAGGTTGGGGCTGGCACTGGAAAGTCATCAAAAGCAGAAGCTGGGTTTTCAAGGTCGCTCAGAAGCCTTCCCGAGGCCGGGCCACAGGTCCTGGAACCCTAGTGTTAGGTGTTCTCACGCCCTCAGTTTTATGGACTCCAGCTCCCTTTGGAAAGAGCGGGAGCCCAGAAGTGGCAAGTGATTTACTGGGTACATCTGCCCCCTGGTGGAACACAGTGAACATTAAACTAGTTATAAATCAGCCCACCCCGCTACACCCCCAAAACTACACACAGCCTTCTTCCCTGTATCTCCTCTTCCCCATTCTTCAGTCCGAAGAGTTTTCGTTTTGAGGCCTTCTGGTGTGTGATTTTTCTTTTTTGATCAGATAGCTCAAGAACACAGGTATTGGGATTTAAGCACTCTTTGTGTCGATATATATGCATATATATGTATGTATGAACATCGCTTGTAAATGGTAATGGGACAGTGTGTCTGGCATCTTTCTATTCAAAATGGTCTGGGAAAGTTGAGATTTAGCAACTTAGACTCTTAAGTATAGACAACATTGCTATAAAGAAACAGAATTTTTATCTTGACCTTTGGAAAACATTATTCAAAGTAACCTTGTTTTCTTTTTTTAATATTTTATTACATTTAAGTTGTTGTACAGGGGGCTGGGAATGTGGCTCAGTGGTAGAGTGCTTGCTTTGCATACATGAGGCCCTGGGTTCGATTCCTCAGCACCACATAAGCAGAAAAAGCTGGAAGTGGGGCTGAGGCTCAAGTGGTAGAGCGCTAGTCTACAGCTGAAGAGCTGAGGGACAGCGCCCAGGCCCAGAGTTCAGGTCCCACGACTGACAAAAAAAAAAGTAGTTGTACAAAGGAGGTGCCATTTAACAAAGCAGCTTATGAATATAATGTATCTTGATTATTGATTGTATAAGTGCCATCAGTGTCACCCTCCCCCCATTGGCCTACCCCTTCCTTTACTTTTCCTAATTTTGTGGTATATACCATGAAATACTGACTGTATTTTTCTCCCCATAATCTTTTCTAAAGATATGTCTCTGTCATAAAAATGTGTACTAGTTATGAGAAAGCATCTTTTGTCAGTTTACTTTGTTACCTATGACCATGTTTTGTTTCCTCCTTTTTTTTTTTGCGAATCCTGGGGCTCGAACTTAGGGCCTAGCCCTGTCCCTGAGCCTCTTTGTACTCAAGGCTAGCGCTCTACCACTTGAGCCACAATACCACTTCTGGCTTTTTCTGAGTAGTTTATTAGAGATAAGAATCTCACTGTCCTGCCCTCACTGCTTTGACCTGGTGATTCTCAGATCTGTCTTCTGAGTAGCTAGGATTACAGGCGTGAGCCACCAGTGCCTGGCTTTTTCTTTTTTTCTTTTCTTTTTTTGTCAGTCGTGGGGCCTGAACTATGGGCCTGGGCGCTGTTCCTCAGCTCTTCAGCTCAAGGCTAGCGCTCTACCACTTGAGCTACAACGCCACTTCCGGTTTTCTGGTGGTTTATTGGAGATAGGAGTCTCACAGTCTCTCCTGCCCGGGCTGGCTTTGAACCGCAATCCTCAGATCTCAGCCTCCTGAGTAGCTAGGATTACAGGCGTGAGCCACCAGCACCCGGCTGGCTTTTTCTTTTTTTGTGCCATCCACAGAGCCTGAACTCAGGGCCTGGACATTGCTCCTAAGCTTTTTTGCTCAAGGCTAGTGCTCTACCATTTGGAGCTATATAGCTCAAAGGTTTTTAGGTGGTTAAATGGAGATAAGACTTTCATGGAGGGCTGGGAAGGTGGCTCAGTGGTAGAGTGCTTGCCTTGCATGCATGAGGCCCTGGGTTCGATTCCTCAGCACCACATAAGCAGGAAAAAAAAAGCCGGAAGTGGCGCTGTGGCTCAAGTGGTAGAGTGCTATCCTTGAGCTGAAGAGCTGAGGGACAGCGCTCAGGCCCCATGACTGGCAAAACAAAACAAAAAACAAAAACAAAAAAAGACTTTCATGGACTTTCCTGCAGGTCTGGCTTCAAATTGTGATCCTCAGATCTCAGCCTCCTCAGTAGTTAGGATTGCAGGCATGAGCCACAGGTGCCCAGCTTTGTTTTGCTTTGACAATTGGAATTTAGGGCTGTCCCTTTTTTACACAAGTCCTCTATCACATGAGTCACACCTCCAATCCTTTATATCCATGTTCCCCTCTTCTCAGTAACAGCTATTCAGTTCCTTAGTTCCTGATTCAAGGGGTCTCCTGGCCTCCACTTCCCTAGCTGCTGGGACTACAAATGTGTATCACAGCTCAATTCTATTTTTCCCCAGTCCTAAGCATCCACCTAGGGCCTTGTGCCTGCTAGGCAAGCACGCTACCACTGAGCTATGTGCCCAAGCCTCAATTCCTTTCTATTCTCTCCTATCTTTTACCTCAATTCCTTCCAAATTTTTCCTCCTTGACACAACCATGTTTCACCTGTCCCTTAAGTACCCAATATAGTCCGGCACTGATGGTTCATGCCTACAATCGTAACTACTTAGAAGACTGAGATTTGAGGATTATAGTACAGACAAAACCATGAGACTCTTTTGTTTTGTTGTTGGTTGTGGGGCCTGAACTTTGGGCCTGGGCACTGTCCCTCAGTTCTTCAGCTCAAGGCTAGTGCTCTACCACTTGAGCCACAGCACCACTTCCACCTTTTCATGCTTATATGGTGCTGAGGAATCAAACCCAGGGACGCATGCAAGGGAGGCAAGCACTCTACCACTGAGCTGCCTTCTTAGTCCCACCGTAAGACTCTTATTTCCAATTAACTAGCAAAAAGCCAGAAATGAGTACATGGCTCAAATGGTAGAGCACCAGCCTTCAATAAAAAAGCTAAGCAGGGGGCTGGGAAGTTGGCTCAGTGGTAGAGTGCTTGCCTCACATGCATGAGGCCCTGGGTTTGATTCCTCAGCACCACATAGGCAGAAAAAAGCTGGAAGTGGCACTGTGGCTCAAGTGATAGGGTGCTAGCCTTGAGCTGAAGAGCTGAGGGACAGCACCCAGGCTCAGAATTCAGCCCTCATGACTGACCGGAAAAAAAAAAAAAAAAAGCTAAGCAAGAGCACAAGGACACACACACACACACACACACACAATTGTTCATTTACCATGAATTATTCTGATAAAAGTTATAAAAGTCTTTTTCTTTCTATCTTTCTATCTGGTTGGGTCTGGATTTTGCACTTACAGCAATATATTATTGTTCTATTTACCTCTCTCTAAGACTTAGGCTGGTGTATACCTGCTTTCATTGTAACTCCAATAAGATCCTCCCCTAGGCTTTCAAATCATAGGTAACTACTGACTTACTCTTTCAACTATGCCAGACTCATTCTAGCCTTGCAGCATAGAATGCTTTTCCCCTAAGATCTTTGCATGGCTGGTTGTCTTTCAGACTTTAGTCTTTAATATGTGTGTGTGTGTGTGCCAGTAATAGGGCTTGAATTACCAGCCAGAGTGTTGTACCTGAACTCTTTTTGCTTAGGGGTGGTTCAAGGGGTACCTTGAACCACAGCTCCGGCCTTTTTTTTTTCAGTCCTGGGGTGTGAACTCAGGGCTTGGACACTGTCCCTGAGCTGCTTTCACTCAACTGCTTGAGCCACAGTGCCACTTGCAGTGTTTTCTGTTTATGTGTAGTGAGGAGTTTCATGCATGCTAGGCACGCTAGGCCACATTCCCAGCTCCACTTCAGCTTTTTGTGGTTAATTAGAGAGTCTCAAGGACTTCTGTCCTTCCTGGCTTTGAAATAGAATCCTCAGATCTCAGCCTCTTAAGAGGCTAGCAATATAGGCTTGTGCTCCCAGTGCCTGGTTTCAAACCACATTATTATTATTATTTTTTTTTGGGGGGGTGGTCCGGTTGTAGGCCTGAACTCTGGGCCTGGGCGCTGTCCCTCAGCTCTTCAGCTCAAGGCTAGCACTCTACCACTTGAGCCACAGCGCCACTTCCGGCTTTTTCCTTTTTGCTTATGTGGTGCTGAGGTATTGAACCCAGGGTCTCATGCATGCAAGGCAAGCGCTCTACCACTGAGCTACCTTCCCAGACCCTATTATCGTTATTTTCTTGTTGGTCATGGAACTTGAACTCTGGACCTGGACACTGTCCCTGCGCTCTTCAGTTCAAGGTGAGCACTCAACCACTTGAGCCACACGGCTACTTTCTGTTTTCTGGTGGTTAATTGGAGATAAGAGTCTCATGGACTGGGAAGGTGGTTCAGAGTTAAGGCCCTCAGACTGACAAAAAAAAAAAAAGTCTCATGGACTTTCCTGCCCTGGCTGACTTTGAATCGCGATCCTCAGATCTCAGCCTCCTGAATAGCTAGGATTATAGACAAGAGCCACCAGCACCCAGCTCCATAATCCAGGCTAGCACTCCACCATATAACCAGCTCTATTTTTTTTTTTTTTTTTAGTGGTTAAATGGAGATGAGTTTCAGTCAACTTTCTCATTCAAACTGGCTTTGAACTCGGATTCTCAAATCTCAGCCTTGTGAGTAGCTAGCATTACAGGTGTGAGGCTTATCCATGATTATTAAGTGGAACACACACACACACACACACACGTATATAGTCGGTCCTGGGCGCTGTCCCTCAGCTCTTAAGCTCAAGGCTAGCATCTTACCACTTGAGCTTTTTTCTGCTTATGTGGTGCTGAGTGAGGAATCAAACCCAGAGCTCATGCATGCGAGGCGAGCACTCTACCACTGAGCCACCTTCCCAGCCCTGATAGAATACTAAATAGACTATTTACACGCAGAATTACTAAATAGTAAGCAATATCGGTAACTGAAAAATAAAACAAGTCCTCGATATGGCGCGGTCTTGGGTCGGTTGCCTCCGCTGCTCCGTTTACCAGGCTTCAGCCAGTGTGCGTTAACCCCTCCAGGGAGCTCAACACGGGACCCACAACATGGCGACGCCTCATCTGCGAAGCGACTACAACCGATCCCTTCTGCAAATGGCGGCCCCGCCACGCCCCACTGCCGACGAGCTTTTGACCTTCCCAACATGGCGGGGTAAGCTCGTTACGCCACTTCCGGTGAGAGTCCCTATATAAGGCGCAGGATTTCCGCTTTCGCTCCTTTCCGGCAGTGACGACCTCCTCCCGAGAACATGCCTGTGAGTGCCCTGGGCGAGGTTTCGGCTAAGTTCTCCTTCTGCGGTGCCCCTGCCCCTCCTTAGGCTGGTTTCGGGTCCTAGAGCAGCCCCACTTACATACTCGCTGCACTTCTTAGGGCGTTTAACTCCAGGAGCCGCTGCGGCCGAGGGCCACCCGTGTTGACGGGGGCGGGGAGGAGATAAGATGGCGGCCCAGCTGCGCAGAGGCCAGGGGCGGCGAGGGGCGACTTTCCCCCGGTGTGTGACCGTAGGAACTTGTTTTTTATTTCCCTCCTTTCTCCGTTGCTTTCTGAATCTCCGCGCTCCTGCCTCCTCTAGCTCGCAAAGGATCTCCTTCATCCCTCTCCTGAAGAGGAGAAGAGGAAACACAAGAAGAAGCGCCTGGTGCAGAGCCCCAATTCCTACTTCATGGATGTGAAATGCCCAGGTAAGTTGACTGGCCGGACAGTGGGAAAGCAACGGGGACCAGTTGTAGTGTCACTTGTGCTGTGTCCTTAAAGCAACTTGTCAGCTTGCGTTTGTAGTCTGTAAAATAGATACACTGCTACTCCTGATTTATTAAAGTTAAAATGTATGTGACTAGTAACGTGCAGTTTTTGGAGTGTTTGGAGTTAATGATTCCCCATCGAAGTCCCCATATTCCACAAGAAACACCAATGGGACGAGTTAGAAATGATTAAGGGTGGCAATTGAAAACTATTAACCTTTCGCTGCTTGACTGTATTTTTCTAGGATGCTATAAAATCACCACGGTCTTTAGCCATGCACAAACAGTAGTTTTGTGTGTTGGTTGCTCTACTGTCCTCTGCCAGCCTACAGGAGGAAAAGCAAGGCTTACAGAAGGTAAATGGTCTAAATGATGCTGTGGTTTTTGTTTTTGTTAAAGACCCTTTCTGGGTTATGGCCTGGCTGCTGTCCCTGAGCACATTTGTGCGCAAAGCTATAGATCCACTTCTGGCCTTTGGGGATTAATTGGAGATTAAGAGCCTCAGACTTAACTGCCCAGGTTGGCCTTGAACTGTGATTCTCAGATCTTAGTCTCTTGAGTAGATACAACTAAAGCTGTGAGTCACTGGTGCCTTTCCAGGTGGTCCTTTTTGTCCTAGAATTTCTGAGTGAGAAATCGTATACATGTAACTGCAGACTGACTTGTAAAGGTGTTTCCTGTCTTTTATACAAATAGGCATTATCAAAAAGTATGCTAGTGTGAACACTGTTGAGTAAAGCTAGGATTGATGGGTTTTGATTAAAGGGTTTCTAATAGGCTCAGGCAAATAGGAAATGGTATATAAATAGGGTACAGCTAGTGGAGTTGAAAAATAAGTACCTTACTGTGGCATCTAATCTTGTGGAGGTGGGTGAGGCATTGGGGAGGGTAGATGGGTGGAAGTCATGTAACCTTTGTACTTTTTCCCTCCAGGATGTTCCTTCAGAAGGAAGCAGCACTAAAAGCACCGTGAACCAAGATGAATGGGAAACCGTCCCAATAAACACATTTTGGATATATCGTGTTCATTGTCTTGTTTAACTGCTAGGAACTTCCTGCCTCAAGTATTCAGGGGCAACCAGAAGAGAAGAATGCTAGTCTTTTGAGGCAAGTAAGTGGCCAAGTAACTTCAAAAAAGTCTATTTGGGACCTTAAGGTGCTAGATAAAGTTTATTTGTGACTTGTTTTCCTAATATTAAGAACTTTTCATCTTTAAAACAATCCAACAAAGTTAACAAAAAGCCCTCACATCCTTTATTTACAGTTTTCAACAGCCTTTAGAAAATTAGTATAGTTTGCTGCTAGACTTCTTGTTTAGAGCTAGAAACTTCCCATTTTCCTTCGTTTATGGGTGACTTGTTCAAGTACACGTCAGTACCTTCTTGTCCATAGCCAATGCTGTAGTCGACTCTGGCCTGCTGGGGGCTGTGCACTCAGGAAAGGAGAGGAGGGAGGACATGTGGTAGTATAAGAACCTAGAAATAAAGAGGGAATGGAAATGATGACTTGTAAGTAAAGATGTATCTGAGCTCAAAGATGAGGACAGTGGCTGTTACCTTGTTGTGTTGCTCCTATAGTTGGTACATAAACAACTGGAACAGTCTGTATCTTATTTAGAACAGCACTGTATGCTGGAAAAGGGAGATGTAACAAAGAAGGATTAAGAATTTGAGTAAAGTCCTTTATAAACCCAGGTTTAGGATAAAAGGTAATGACTCAATTCACTTTACTGTGTCCATTCTACTATCCAAGGATTGTACCTGAGGCCTCTTTTTCCTTGTTATTCCCTTAATATAGGGAATATAGGCATCTGTAGTAATTAGATATAATTGGAAGTATATAGGAGGATGTACACAGACATTAAGTGGAACCACTGAATTATAGAAGGTGCTTGAGTGTGGACTTTGGCTATCCTAAGTCCTCCATCAATTCTGGGGGAATTATAATTGAGTGGCAGTACACTACTGACAGGAAATTTCAGTTCAACTTAAAGTACAGGTGAGACTATATTGGCGGGCAATAGTGATGTTATATTGCTTGACTCCTTAGCCATGGATTGGAACAACAGTACCTGTTTTTCTCAAGATTTATTAGTAGGAGTTTCCACTATTCATAGTTTGCTATACCCAGTTTATTACTTTTGGTAAAGAAGTAATGGGTGAGCTAGGGAGGCTATAGCTCGGTGTCATTTCCTTTTCATAAACTAGGCATGATAAACAGCTAATTTTCATCCTCAGTTTGTGCAATAAAATGAAGGCAATTTCCAAGTCAAAGTCCACGGTGCAGACATAAGGACTCCTTACCTAGAAAGATGAAAGCTGTTGATGCCAACACCACAAAGAGGGTAAAGAGGAGGATCTGGTAAGAACCAACGAACCGCTTGAAGACACCTGGATTTGCACACTGATCTACACATTGGATATAACCGAAAATAGTTATTTTGTAAGACAAAGCAGATGCTGCATTTGAGGACATGGTCATAAGAGTAAACTGGGTGTGGGTGGTTCATGCTATAATTCTCAGGAGAATGAGGTTCTTGGTTAGAAGCCAGCCTGGCCAGGAAAGTCCACGTGAGTCCATTAAATAACGTTAAGCTGTGGCTCAAGTGGTAGAGCACCAGCCTTAAGCAGAAAATGGTAAGAGGCAGCACCCACACCTTTAATTCAAGATCCCCCCCCAAAAAATACCAACCTAGGTATACATCTATTAAGAGAAATTTTGAGATATAATGATCAGAACATGAGTATGGCATCTGGATTCTATTGGTGATAAATGCATTCTTCTGACAGTATTTGTAGCTTATTTATGTTACTGACTTTATATGTCCCATTAAAGCTTTATGGAATGTGTGTACCCATAGACTCAATATTGTAATATGTCATATATTGAGAATTCTGCTGGTAGGACTCTGGAATCCCTTTTGTCTACCTCCCTCCTTTTGGTGCCCAAGATGGGAATCTGGTCTTGTGCATGCTGTGTATGAGCCCTACCACCAAGCTAAATTCTTTGTTCTTAGCTCTTAGAAGAAAAGGAAAAGTGCCCTCTATACTTGGAAGGGTTAAAACAATACATAAAAGGGGACTGGGGGGGCTGGGAAGGTGGCTCAGTGGTAGAGCGCTTGCCTTGCATGCATGAGGCCCTGGGTTTGATGCCTCAGCATCACATAAGCAAAAAAAAAAAGCTGGAAGTGCTGTGGCTCAAGTGGTAGAGCGCTAGCCTTGAGCTGAAGAGCTGAGGGACAGTGCCAAGGCTCAGAGTTCAGGCCCCACAACTGGACCCAAAGAAAGGGGGGGGGGACTGGGAATGTAGCTTAGTAGCAAAGTGCTCACTAGCATGTGTGAAGCCCTGAGTTCAAATCCTCAGCACTACATAAACAGAAAAAGCCAGAAGTGGCACTGTGGCTGAAGTGGTAAAGTGCAAGCTCAGGGACAGTGCCCAGGCCCTGAGCTCATGCCTATAATGCTAGCTAGGCAGGAGGCTGAGATCTGAGGATTGTGGTTCAGTCATCACGGGCAGGAGAGACCGTGAGACTCTATGTCCCTGAGCCTCTATGCCCAAGGGTAGTATTCTACCACTTGAGCCCCAGCCACTTCTGGTGTCTTTTTTTTTTTGTCAGTTAAGGGGCTTGAACTTTAGGCCTGTGCTTTCCCTCAGCTCTCTTAGGCTCAGGGTTAGCATTCTACCCTTAAACCATAACACCACTTTGGGCTTTTTCTGTTTATGTGGTGCTGCAGAATTGAACCCAGTACTGGGCTACCTTCCCAGTCTACTGGCTTCAGACTGATCATCAGATCTCAGCCTCGGGTAGCTAGGATTATAGGTGGGAGCCACCCAGGCTAAGATTTGTATATTTTATTTATCTTTGGGTCTGCTCGTGGGGCCTGAACTCTGGACCTGGGCGCTGTCCCTCAGCTCTTCAGCTCAAGGCTAGCGCTCTACCACTTGAGCCACGGCACCACTTCTGGCTTGTTTTCTTTTTTGCTTATGTGGTGCTGAGAAACCCAGAGCCTCAGGCATGCAAGGCAAGCGCTCTACCACTGAGCCACCTTCCCAGCCCTATTTTATTTTTTTGAGATAGGTCTTTCTGGGTATCCCAAGCGGACATGCTAATCATGGCAGTTCCCTTAATGTTAGGATTATAGGCCTTTGTCACTATACCCACCTCTTAGTATTACTAGCATAAAATCTAGCCATATTCAGTAGTTTTCCCAAGTGATTGTTTTCTATTAGCAAAACTGAATAATAGACTTACCACCCAGATTAAATAGCCTGTGCATGAAAGTGACATTCTTACTGGAAGGAGGGTTGTGGCTCAACTGGTAGAGTGCTAGCCTTGAACAAAAAAGCTCAGGGACAGTGCCCAAGCCCTGAGTTGAAGCCCCAGGACTGGCAAAACTACACATTGGGCATCCCCATACTTACCTTTACTAGATTTATCCTTCATGGCTCTCACTACCACAGCCTCACTTTGTTTGGTGAGTGCACAGGAAATATTAATGAAAACAGGGGATTCCATCTGCTGGAAGGCAGTGAAGTTGACAACTCTTACCAGGTAGATATCCAGGCCTGGTGTGAAGGGAGAGTGCTTGTGGCCAGAGACCTGTAGAAAAGGGGAGCTAGGGAAAACCTTGGAGAAAAGGTAAAAAAAATTGAAAGAAGAATCAGTGTATTTGAATTTTATACAGGAATTAAGGTCTATTTCTAGCTATCCAGCTCACAGTTGATTTAAAGGTTAGCCTGAGTAACCTCAATTGTGAAGGGAACAAGTTTTCATGAGTGTGCGCGTGCGTGGCAGTACTAGAGCTTGAACTCAGCATCTTCCACTCCAGCTTTTTCAACTCACATGTAGCACTAAACTCTCTTGACTCGGCATCTTCTGCTCCAGCGTTTTCAACTCATGTAGCACTCAACTCTCTTGAGTCAAAAACCATCTATTTCTAGGGGCTGGGAAGGTGGCTCAGTGGTAGAGCGCTTGCCTTGCATGCATGAGGCCCTGGGTTCGATTCCTCAGCACCATATAAGCAAAAAGAAAAAAGCCGGAAGTGGTGCTGTGGCTCAAGTGGTAGAGCACTAGCCTTGAGCTGAAGAATAGTGCCCAGGCCCAGAGTTCAGGCCCCACGACCGGACCCCCCCCCAAAAAAAAATCTATTTCTAGCTTTTTGCTAGTAAATTGTAGCCCAGTCTTAAGGATTTGTCTGCCCTACTGGCTTCTGCTTGCTGCTATCAGATGTCAGCTTCAGAATAGTTTGCTTACACCTGTAGTCTTAGCTAATCAGGAGACTGAGATCTAAGCCAGTTATGGCAGAAAAGTCTCACTCTTCCAGTCAAACTGCTGGAAATACATTTCCAGCTGGCATAGTACCAGCCTAGCGCAAAAGAAGCTAAGCAAGACTATAAGACCCTTAGAGTTCAGTCCCTAGGGCATTACACAAAAAATTCCTCGGGCTGGGAAGGTGGCTCAGCAGTAGAGTGCACGCCTAGCATGCATGAGAAGCCCTGGGTTCGATTCCTCAGTACCACATACACAGAAAAAGCCCGAAGTGGGACTGTGGCTCAAGTGGTGCTAGCCTTGAGCCAAAGAAGCTCAGGGACAATGTCCAGGCCCTGAGTTTGAGTCCCAGAACTGGCAGAAAAAGAAAAGAAAAAAAAACCCTGATAATTTTTAAATTAGGTAACCTAGTAATTTTAACCATGGAATGAGAATGAATTTCAAATCCCTATTTTGGTTTAGAGGGAAACATACCTCTAGGTTTTCAAGAACTCTGTCCACTCCCAATACTTTTATCTCCCCAGTGTCTTTGTGGTTAAGAGTCAGTTCTGACTGGTTAATGTGAAAGGCTGGGATGAAAGGAATGAGGATTCTTTGCATTCCATTCTTGCCACGTTCACTGACCAGTGTTGCCCACCCATAGACTGATGTATCAGCCATACTGAGGGCCTGGAGCAACTCCTCTGATTGTGGACGGACCTTGATAAGGCAGACATAAACCCCTGAAATAAATAAGGAAAATTGGGTGGAAGGGTAGGAGAAAATTGGAGGAAGGGGTAAGAAGGTGGACAAGAAATGTACTCATTACCTTACATAACTGAAAGCCCTCTATATATCACCTTGACAAAAATAAGAAAAAAAACAGCAGGAAAAGCCCAGAGGCTTAAAGGAAATGCCAAGTTCAAGAGGAAATGTGCATCTCTCTTGAGCTTTCAGTTGTATGAAAACTAACCCAAAGGAAAAAACAATCCCACAGGATGTATAATGGTGCCATTACCAGTAAGTCAAAATGCCATGTAAGATGGTACAGACAGGGCAGTGAAGGACTTGAGAATAATCACTTTCCTATGTAACGGTGTTTTTGTGTGCCTGTGTGTAGCTGATAGGGTCTCGTGCTGGGCAAGTACTCTTACACTAAGCTAAAAGCTTTACTTTGACTAGTTTCACAATGGGCTATGATTAAAGACCAGTGAGCACTATCCTGCCAGTGCTTTACATTTGACATCTTAATTTTAGGTCAAGTGATTTATATCAAGGCATCTTAAAAGTTATACCCATCTCTACATTCCACTTGGTAATACTACTCTTTTGCTTGGAATAGCCTGCAGTTCAGAAACAATCATTTAACAGTGTTGCATGCTGGTGAGATGGTTCAATCCATTTTGTTCAACAGATTGAACAAAAATGGCCATAGTTTCATGTCAGATAACACAAGTGATAGTTGTACACACAGGTAAATAAGGAGAAAACTACTGGATCCCACCTTTCTCCATGCTGTAGTCTGAATGAACATGAAAGACTTTACTTGCTGGAATGTCTAGCAAAGTATTACTAAACTGCACATGACATAACATGAGCGTCTCTGGAAGAAGTATTTTTGTAATTGCTGATGCCTGTCTTGGGGTACAGGATCCTAAGGAGCAAAAAGAAATCACTAACCATGTGTAAAGCAATTAGGTCCAGTAGGGCACTACTTACTTGTGGGGCTGATTATGGGAAGATCATGGTTCAAAGGCCAACTTGAGATCTCATCTCATCCAATAAAAAGTTGGGCACTAAATCACATGCCTGCAGTATTAGCTGTGAGGGAACTGTGGCATTGCAGTCTAGTTTTGCCCAGGCAGACATTGAGCTACATTCAGATAAAAGGGGAGGCACCAGATGTGGGTGGCTCACAACTGAGATCTGAAGATGATGGTATGAAGCCAGCCAATGCAGGAAAATCTGAGACTCAATTAACTACCAGAAAGCCAGAAGTAAAGCTGTGGTTAGGTGGTTAGCCTTCAGCAAAAAAGCTCAGAGACAATGTCCAGGCCTTGAATTTAAGCCCAGAACCCAGGCCTTGAATTTAAGCCCCAGAACCTATACTGCCCCCACCATGTGTTTCTTAATCTTTTATGGAAAAGGGGATGACAAATAGCATGAACTGTGTGTGTGTGTGTGCGCGCTAGGGCTTGAACTCAAGGCCTTGTTCTTACCAGGCTTTTTTTTAACTGAAGGCTGGCATGCTGCCACTTGAGCCACATCTGTACTTCCAATGGTGTACTTTGAAATAGACGTTTCTACCACTGGTTAATTGCTACCTTGTACAAGTTCTTGCTCCTAACCATGCTCTTATCTCATCCTTAAGAATGAAGGTAATTACTACAGAACAAGATGAGTGATATAAAATGTATAAAAATTCCTAGCATAGGATCCAGAATCTATTAGGGTTCTGTCCCCTGCCACATACAGGGTGCCCTCCCGCCCCCCCACCCCCATCCCCGTCCCTTTACAGGGTCCCACTAGATAGCCCAGGCTGGAAATTGGTCCTTGTATTGCAGGCATATGTTACCATGCCTGGATTCGACTCATTTTAGTGTTTTTTGGTTTTTTTTTTCCCCAGTACTGGGGTTAGAACTGAGTGCCTTGTGTGCTTGTTAGACAAGCACAAAGCTTTGGCCATGCCTCTTGCCCTTATTGTTGTAATTATTTTTGGGATAGGATTTGGAGTTTATGCCCAGGTTAGCCTGGACTACAATCCTTGTATACTTCTTACATAGCATTGCCACAATGCCCAACTATTGGCTGAGATGGGACTCAGACTTTTTTGCTCTGTCTGGCATTGAACCTTTCTCCTTTTGATCTCTGCCTCCCTTATAGTCTGAACAACACATCTGAGCCACTTGAGATCCTTCTTCCTTGGACTTCCCAGTGCTGGATTACAGGAATATGCTACCATATCCAATTTTTTTCTCCCAATTAAGCAGGGTAATAACAACTGAAGAGCAAAACAAACCAATGTTAAGCAAAATCATTCCATATATAACAGTCCAAAAAATCTCAACTCTAGAAAAAAGCCTTAAAATGATTTCCTAGGCCTTATCTTGGACTTAATAAATCTCTGTATTTAAAAATCTATTAAAACCTGAAGAACGGGCTGGGAAGGTGGCTCAGAGGTAGAGTGCTTGCTTGCATGCATAAGGCCCTGGGTTCAATTCTTCAGCACCACATAAGCAGAAAAAGCTGGAAGTGGCACTGTGACTTAAGTGGCAGAGGGCTAGCCTTGAGCTGAAGAGCTAAGGGACAGCACCCAGGCCCAGAGTTCAGGCCTCATGACTGGGCCCCCCTACCAAAAAAAACCCCCAAAAATCAAAAACCCTGAAGATCTGCCAAACACTGGTGGCTTTGCCTGTAATCCTAGCTACTCAAGAGGCCAAGGTATGAGGATTGCAGTTTAAAGCCAGCCTGTAAAAGTGTAAGCTGGCAGTAGAGCTGCAGATCAAGTAGTAATGTGCTGGCCTTGAGCAAAAGAAGCTCAGGGACAATGCTCAGGCCCTGAGTTCAAGCCCCAGGACAGGCACAAAGATAACCACTGCTACTGGGTGCCGGTGGCTCATGCCTATAATCTTAGCTACTCAGGAGGCTGAGATCTGAGGATCACAGTTCAAAGCCAGCTGGGGCAGGAAAGTCTGTGAGACTTTTCTCCTATAAACCACTAGAAAATCGGAAGTAGTGAAGTAGAGCTGTGGCTCAAGCAGTAGATTGCTCGCTTTGAGCTGAAGAGTGCAGGGATAGTGCCCAGGCCCAGAGTTCAAGCCCCACAACAACAACAACAACAAAAAGATAACCACTGTTGCTAAGGGCTGGTATCTCATACCTGTGATCCTAGCTGTTCAAGGGGCTGATATCCAGAGGATCACAGTTTGAAGCCAGCTCACAAAACTTCAAAACAACCAGCAAATTTCAAGCCCGAGGACTGGCATAAAAAAAACAAACTCCCACCTAATCTGTCTGGGGGTATAGGTCAGTGGTAAAGCTCTTTCCTAACATGTATAAGGCTGTGGGTTTCATTCCCAGGATCACAAAAACTTCTGAGGCCTCTTATCACTCTGTGATTTATTCATCAAGAAGTAATCAGCCAGTGCTGGTGGCTCATGCCTGTAATCCTACTCTGGAGGCTGAGATCTGAGGATCATGGTTCAAAGCCAGCCTGGGCAGGAACGTCTTATCTCCAAGTAACCACCAGAAAACTGGAAGTGGTGTTATGGCTCAAGTGGTAGAGCTCTCACATTGAGCTGAAGTGCTCAGGGAAGTGCCCAGGTCCAGAGTTAAGCCCCGTGACCAACAACAACAACAAAAAGTAATCAATTTTAAAATTAAACATTTACATTATTAATCTAAAAAGGTAAATACTGAGAGGAGGGAAACATGGAGACAATCATTTAGACTTATGAAGAGATTCCTGACCTTTGAGATTGACACCATTTCTGCCAGTGGTAATGAAGAGTTTGAATACAGTTGAATTAGGGGTATTGGTGAGGTAAGTCTTGAGATCGTAACTAAGCATTAGTCTTGATGATGCATTGACTATTACCTGTCAGAAAACCAAAAGAAAAACTTTTTTTAAAAAAGATTTGGTTCCCTTCCTCTCCACCCCTCATAACTTATGTTAACCAGAGCATCTGTTTAGTACATACGAGCTAACCTTTCTTAGGACCACATATATGAATACCACAAAGTTTGTTTACTTTTGGGAAGAAATATTTTTTTTTTTTTTTTTTTTTTTTTTTTTGGGTCCGGTCGTGGGGCCGGAACTCTGGGCCTGGGCGCTGTCCCTCAGCACTTCAGCTCAAGGCTAGCGCTCTACCACTTGAGCCACAGCACCACTTCCGGCTTTTTTCTTTTTGCTTATGTGGTGCTGAGGAATCGAACCCAGGGCCTCAGGCATGCAAGGCAAGCGCTCTACCACTGAGCCACCTTCCCAGCCCTGGGAAGAAATATTTTCTAATCTCTAGAGCTGAAGAGCTGAGGGCAGCACCCAGGCCCAGAGTTCAGGCCCCACAACCGGACCCCCCCGCCAAAAAAAAAAAAAGAGTCTCACAGGGACTTTCCTGCCTAGCCTAGCTTTGAACTGTGATCATCAGATATCAGCCTCGTGAGTAGCTAGGATTATAGGCTGAGTCAGCAGTGGCCAGCCCTCATGTTCTGGGGATGCAACGTAGGCCCTTGTCTAAGTCAGGTAAGTACTACACGGAGTATCCTAGTCTTCACTTTTGTGCTTTGATGGTGGTGGTGGTGGTGGCTGTATGGGTATGGTTGGGGGATCCAATCCAGGGCCTTGTGCATACTTCCCTCCTGGTCTACGATCATATGTCACCTCTAGTACTGCAGTAGACTCCCAGATGGTTTTTTGACGTTTGCCTTTGCTTCTACAATCTAATATCAACCATTAGCCACAATGATCTCTTAAATCAGATTAGTTATTTTTCTGGTGAAGAATACTAAGCACTGTTAATGTTCTAATAAAGTTTGTCCACTGGCTTTGTATTTGTTATGTGAATGTATTTCCTAAGATGTGTTTTCTATGTGCATATTCCCAACACATGAATATAGTAACCCTAGCCTCTTCAATATACTTGACTTGAAAATATACCTCTCTGTATGTTTTCACTACTCCTGGGATGTCATGAAAAATTGTTGCAGTTCCTGGGCTCCTGGCTATGCCTACTCCAGTGACAGTGTCTGTCTGTAGAATACTGTCAGCAGAGATCATCCATATCCCAGGCTCACCTAGGAAAAGCAGGAGAAAGCACGTGGCTCTAACCTTATTCAAACTCCAAATCTGTAGACCAAGACCATATTATTTTCAAGAACTCAGATATCTCTTCCCAGCAAGAACATCCAACTTGTTAGTTTGCATCAGAACGACAAAAATCTACCTGCTGACATTCAGCATCATGAAAAGAGCTACTTATTAGAAGATGTAACTGTTCCTAGGAAAAAAACAGATCATGTACAGGATTTAATTTTTTTTTTTCCTGGTCCTGAGGCTTGGATTTAGGGCCTGAGCACTGTCCCTGGGCCTGTTTGGCTCAAAGCTAATGTTCTACCATTTGAGCCACAGTGCCACTTTGCTTTTTTTTTGTTGTTGGTCAGGGGGGCTGAACTCTGACCTTGGGCACTGTTGCTCTACTCTTCAGCTGAAGGTTAGCGCCCTACCACTTGAGCCACAGCGCCTCTTCAGGCTTTTTTCTGCTTTTGGGGTGCTGAGGAATCGAACCCAGGTTCTCATGCATGCGAGGCAAGCACTCTGCCACTGAGCCAACTTCCCAGCCCCACTTTTGGCTTTTTTGAGTAGTTTATTGGCGATAAGAGTCCCATGGGACTTTTTTACCCAGGCTGACTTCAAACTGCAATCCTCAGATCTCAGCCTCCTGAGTTGCTTGGATAACAGGTGTGAACCACCGATGCCCAGCTCAGGACAATTTTTTTTTTCTTGGGTTGGTCATGGGGCTTGAACTCTGGCCCTGGGCACTGTCCTTCAGCTCTTCAGCTCAAGCCTAGTGCTCTACCACTTGAGCCACAGCACCATTTCAGGTTTTCTGGTGGTTTATTGGCGATAAGAGTCTCACAGAGTTTCCTGCCAGGGTTGGCTTTGAACCGTGATCCTCATATCTCAGCCATCTGAGTAGCTAGGATTATAGGCGTGAGCCACTGAAGGCCCAGCTCAGGATAAATTTAATGATTAAGTTTCATAGAGACCCTGCTAAGTATGACTGTGTCTTGACTTATTGACTGTTCCTGGGAAGAAGTCAGTGACAGCTGGTGGGAGGATTTGTTCATTTTAGTTGAAGTCAAGGCCACAAAGGAATGCCAAGGATGGTTAGATTACTCAGCTACCGGATTACTGATCCTAACCTGTGGCCTTTTTGCTTCTTCATCCAAAATGATATGTATTTGGGACGTGCTCTCAAATTCCAGAATGGAAGACTCAGGGACCATCCTTGCTACTGTAAAGATGCTTCACTGATAAGAGATTTATTTATTTTTTGGGTCCAGTCGTGGGGCCTGAACTCTGGGCCTGGGCGCTGTCCCTCAGCTCTTCAGCTCAAGGCTAGCACTCCACCACTTGAGCCATAGCACTACTTCCGGCTTTTTTTTCTTTTTGCTTATGTGGTGCTGGGGAATCAAACCCAGGGCCTCAGGCATGCAAGGCAAGCGCTCTACCACTGAGCCACCTTCCCAGCCCCTGATAAGAGATTTATGATCATAGGGACTACTGGTTAAGTAAGCTCACTGGCTATGGAGTACACACAGTAGTAAGTGCTTTCAAGGGAACTATTCCAGGATTGGAGTAGTTGACGGCTCAATAGTATAGCTCCCTGTGTATTCAAGTTCAAAATATGTAATTGATGTCAACCTTAAGTAAAAAAGGTCAAGCATGAGGCCTTGAGTTCAAGACCTAGTACCAGCACACACACTCATAAAACAAAAAGAGCGCAGAATGAAGGAGAAAGCACATCCTACATTATCTGCTTTATATAATAGTGGGACTATGTGCTCAGTAGTGACTTCTAATTGGCTGTGGAGACAAGTAGTCTAGTCACTAAACAGTTATCAGTTAACAGGACTAAGTACTTAAACACTCAAAAGCATTGAGTGTTGCTCATCAAAGCCTAGATTTTAGATAATTTAGAAGAAAAATTCTCTTAAGGATTAGTTGCCTTTGAGTCCTTAAAACTATGAATTGTGGTTTTGAGAAGGGGAAAGTATACAGACCATGCTGGTTGACAAGGTGAGTACTGAAGCAGATGACATCCCCAACAAAGGTAAGATTGGTGTCTGGTTCAATGGCATGTTCTACAGCAACAGGGATGTAATCTGCCATGCCTGGATGTCTCCGGTCCCAGAGCCCCACGAGGGTCACCCCTTTGTTCACGGCTTGGGCCATGTAAGTATAATTCCTGTTGCCTGGTCCAATAAGCAGCAAGTCATCTCTGAAATTAGACATGAGAGGTAGATATTTCTGACAAGAATGGCTGAAGCTGTAGCTCAATGGTAGGGTGCGTGGC
Source organism: Dipodomys ordii (assembly GCF_000151885.1). Classification (NCBI taxonomy): domain Eukaryota; kingdom Metazoa; phylum Chordata; class Mammalia; order Rodentia; family Heteromyidae; genus Dipodomys; species Dipodomys ordii. Next base: position 14,174,583 of record NW_012267242.1, read on the forward strand.
TGGTATGTACACGCCTACTGAGTTCCATTCTCTGTACTGCAAAATAGACACAAACAAGAATGTCTGTAAAGAGAAAATAGATAGGAAACAGTTTGGGGGAAGGTCCCAGTACATTTTTTGTTGTTGTTGGTTGTGGGACTTGAACTCTGGGCCTGGGTGCTGTCCCTCAGCTCTTCAGCTCAAGGATAGTACTCTACCACTTGAGCCACAGCACCACTTCTGGTTTTCTGGTGGTTTATTGGAGATAAGAGTCTCACAGACTTTCTTGCCTGGGCTGGCTTTGAACTGTGATCCTCAGATCTCAGCCTCCTGAGTAGCTAGGATTACAGGCGTGAGCCACCAGCGCCGGGCTAAAACAATTTTTTTTAATCAGGTAACCTTTACCATTTTGAGCCACAATGCCACTTGAGTTTTCTGGTGGATAATTGGAGTTTCACGTACTTGCCTGCTCCATCTGACTTCAAACCATGATACTAATATTTCAGCCTTCTGAGTAGCTAGGATGACAGGCATGAACCACAAGCCACCCTTGAGTGACTTGATTTTCTTTTTTTGGGTCAGTCTTGGGGCTTGAACTCAGGGCCTGGGCGCTTTCCCTGAGCTTTTTTTGCTCAAGGCTAGCACTCTACCTCTTGAGCCATAGCGCCACTTCCTGCTTTTTCTGTGTATGTAGTACTGAGGAATCGAATCCAGAGCTTCATGCATGCTAAGCAAGCACTCTACCACTGAGCCACATTTGCAGCCTGAGGATCTCAGTTTAAAGCTAATTTTGGCAGGAATGTCTGTGAGACTTTAATTAATGAGCAAATAGCTGGAAGAGGAGCTGTGTTTCAAGTGGTAAAATTCTGGCCTTGGGCAAAAAAGCTCAGGGACAGTGCCCAGACCTTGAATGCAAGCCTTAGTACCAACACACACACACACATACACACACACACACACACACACACGGTGGTGCCATCATTATAGCTATACTGGGATACTGGGTGTGGAGGTGGTATACAGTTGTCCCACTCCTCAGGAAGCTGAGGCAGGAAGAACACAAGTTCTAGGCCAATATGGACTATGCAGTAAGTTTAAGACTGGCTTGTGCTATATAGAAAGACTGTCACACACACAAAAAAGAAGTTGAGAGAATTCTTCAACAGAGAATAAGCAAGTACAGGCCTGGTCAGTATATTAATACATTAATATGTTCAGTAAGGCCACTCAGTGCTGAAGAAAACTGAGATTTCACCAGTAACGCTAAAAACAATTTATTTTTTTTGAGACAGAACCTTGCTATGTATGTAGTTCAGGTTGGTCTTAGATTCATAGTCTTTCTGCATCTGCCTTTTAAGTTCTAGGATTACAGACATGTACCACCTGGTCCGCTCCATTTTTTTGTTTCAAAAGAAGAAATAAAGATTAGATTACAAGTTAGGAGTTTGAAAGAAATTTATTGAGGCCTCTAAATAATACTGGCCTAACTTGCAAGATTTCTATGACAGCGGAAACAACATTCCTTTTTTACTTTCATACCTGTTCAGAGCCAGATAAAGCTGAGTATTGTGAGTGTGGAATTTTTCTCCAATGCTATTATAGAACTGAACAACGAAAGTGACAGACATGCCCAAGGGAAAGGCTGATAGGGTCCTTCCTTGGGTTGTGTATAGTCTGGGGTAGCTGCTCATTCGGAGGTAGGTCACTGGTGCTACCTGGGGGAGATAAAAATGTAGTACAGAGAAGGGTACATTGGAAAAGAACTCTTGGCATATTCTAAGATTTATAATCTGATAAATTGGAGTAGTATTCCTCTTCTGTAGAAAATAACATAGTGAAAAGATACAGCATAGGAATGTTTATTATTACTGGTACTAGCTACTTTTATGTGTAGTCCTGGACCTTGAACTCAGGGCCTGAGTGCTGTCCCTAAGATTTTTTTTCTCAAGGCTACCTTTCTACCACTAGAGCTACAGCTCCACTTCTGGCTTTTCCTGAGTAGTTTACTGGAGATTAGAGTGTCATGGATTTTCCTGCCTGGGCTGCCTTAGAAAAACAATCCTTAGATCTCCGCCTTCTGAGTAGCTAAGATTACAGATAAGCATGAGCCACTAGTGTCCCAGGAGCCTGGCTCTTTTTTTTTTTTTTTTTTTTTTGAGGGGGGTGGGTGGCTTGAACTCTGGGCTTGGGCACTGTCCCTGAGCTCCTCAGCTCAAGGCAAGTGCTCTACTACTTGAACCCCAGCGCCACTTCCAGTTTTCAGGTGGTTAATTGGAGATAAGTCTCTTGAACTTTCCTGCCTCAGCTGGCTTTGAACCATGATCCTCAGATCTCAACCTCCTGAGTAGGTAGGGTTATAGGCATGAGCCATCAGTGCCCCGCTAATCCTGGCTATTTTTAGAACTGGTCAGTAAAGAGAACCTGAAAGTTTTTGAGGAAAACAGTTGACTATCAGATTTACTATGGGCCTGGGCGCCGGTGGCTTTCTAGCTCTTAACAAAGGAAACAGGCTGGGAATGCAGCTTTGCAGTAGAGTGCTTGCCTACCATGCATGAAGCCCTGAGTTCAATTCCTCAGTACCCCATAAACACAAAAGGCCAGAAGTGGTGCTGTGGCTCATGTGGTAGAGCGCTAGCCTTGAGCACAAAAGCTTAGGGACAGCATCCAAGCCCAGAGTTCAAGCCCCAAGACTGGCAAAAATAAATAAATTTGATCTGGAACAAGTGGATTACACAAATACTAGCTACTCAGAAAGCTGAGATCTGAGGGTCCTGGCTCAAAAACAGTCTGGGAAGAAAAATCTGAGAGACTCTTACCACTACTTAATTAGCAAAACACCAGAAGTAAGGTATGGCTCAAGTAGTAGAGTACCAGCCAAGAGCCAAAAAGCCAAATGAGGGGCTGGGAAGGTCGCTCAGTGGTAGAGTACTTGAGGTCCTGGGTTCGATTACTCAGCACCACATAAGCAGAAAAAGCGGAAGTGGTGTTGTGGCTCAAGTGGTAGAGTGCTAGCCTTGAGCTGAAAACTCAGAAACAAGCGCCCACAGTTCAGGCCCCACAACCGAAAAGCAAACAAAAAAGCCAAATGAGTGCATGAGGCCTGGAGATCAAACCCCAGTACCAGGATGAAAAACAAAACAAAACAAAATCCAAACAACAGCAGCAAAACACAAAGGAAACCTGTCCCTTAAAAGCCATCTTATTCCTTTTTGAGTTGGTTGTGTATGTGTGTGTGTGTGCTAGTACTGGGGCTTAAACTCAAGGCCTGGATACTGTCCTTTAGCTATCTTGCTGAAGGCTGGCACACTACCACTTGAGCCACAGCTCCACCTCTGGCTTTTTTGGTGGTTAACTAGAGGTAAAACTTTCAAAGACTTTCCTGCCTAGGCTAGCTTCGAACCTCGATCCTAAGATCTGAGCCTCCTGAGTAGCTAGCATTACAGATGTGAACTACTGGCACTCTTTTTAGTTTTATTTGTGCTGTATTGTAGTGTACTGGGGATCAGACCTTGTGCATGCTAGGCAATCAATCTATCACTGAGCTATGTAACTCCAGCTTATTTTGTTTATTTATTTATTGCTGGTTCTGGAGCTTGAAATCAGGGCCTTAGCACTGTCCTTGAGCTTCTTTTACTCAAAGCTAGCACCCTATCACTTGAGCCACAGTTCTACTTCTGGCTTTTTTTTAGTGATTTATTGGTAATAAGAGGCTCACAGACTTTCCTGCCAGGGTTGACTTCAAACATGATCCTCAGATCTCAGCCTCCTGAATAGCTAGGATTACAGGCGTGAGCCACTAGCACCCGGTATCCCTTTTATTTGAGTAGATCCCTCAACTTACCTGTACCCCAGTGATGGTTGTTTGGTTGACTCCAAAAGGTTCTATAGAAGTGACTTCCAACACAGCAGTACCTGCAATGGAACCAGCTTTCAGGAGTCCTTCACCATCCTCTTCAATGACAGATGAGTTAGGAAAGCACCTGAGAACTCGGGAGCTCACAAAGGCAGCCCCTTCCCTAGGAAACAAATGGAGCAAGTAGAACTCTTTTGGGGGCTGGGAAGGTGGCTCAGTGGTAGAGTGCTTGCCTTGCATGCATTAGGCCCTTGGTTCGATTCCTCAGCACCACATAAGCAGAAAAAGCTAGAAGTGGTGCTGTGGCTTAAGTGGTGAAGTGCTAGCCTTGAGCTAAAGAGCTGAGAGAGAGCGCCTAGGCACAGAGTTCAGGCCACACGACCGACCAAAAAAACAAAAAACTCTTTGGGGACCTATCTAATCAGGAGGGAAAGAACTGAAGATTACAGGGACTATTGTTTGAATCTGTGTTCCAGGAAACTGCTTGCAGTTTCCACATGGTTGTTTTTTAGGTAAAGTCTGTCTTTGAACTAGGAGAGAGCAAAACAAGTGGTGACATTTCCCAAAAAGAAATGTAGTCGGGTGCTGGTGGCTCAGACCTATAATCCTAACTACTCAACAGGCTGAGAGCTGAAGATTGCAGTTGGAAATCAGCCCAGGCAGGAAAGTTCTTGAAACTCTTATCTCCAATTAATCACCAGAAAATCAGAAGTGGCATTTTGGCTCAAAGTGTTAAAAGTACTAGCCTTGAGCAAAAAAGTTCAGGTATAGCACCCAAGTCCTGAATTCAAGCCCCAGGCCAGGCGAGGAAAAAAAAAAAAAGGAATAACCAGTGCTTAGGCACAGGTAACTGCTGCTGTGTAAGAGGCTTTTATCAGATTTTAGCAAGATAACAGGTGTGAGCCCACAGCTGCCTGGCTCTATTTGTAATTTTTTTTTCTGCCAGTACTGGGGCTTGAACTCTGGGCATGGGCACTGCCCCTGAGCTTCTATTGCTCAAGGCTAGCACTCCACCACTTGAGCCACAGCGCCTCTTCTGGCTTTTTCTGTTTATATGGTACTTCATGTATGTTAGACAAGCACTCTACCACTAAGCCACATTCCCAGCCCTCTATTTGTAATTTTTAAAGAGACACTTCAGGTTAGAACTTTGCCCTTCCTTCTCTCTTTCCCTTACCTGTTGGTGTGGAGTTTGAGCTGAGAATTCATAGGCATTAGAATTTTCTCAGGTTGGCATTCTGGATAGAAAAGTTGGAGTTTTTCAAACACCTACAATAAAACAATGTTTTTCTCAGTTCTAGAAAAGCCAGATTATGGCTTACTCACATGGACTTTAGTATAACTTGAAAATGATTAAATGCTAAATAAATGAAAACTATCAGGGATGGGCAATGTCCAGCCCTCAGACTATATAAAGCCAAGAAACCATTTGGTAGATAATGGGCCACACATACACACAACACACACACACACACACACACACACACACACACACATACTTTTCATTGACTTGGTGTGGTTCCTCCCCTATGATAATTTGATCCTTAATGATGTTTTAAATATTCAAAAGGTTCTCCATTCCTGCTAATATAAGTCAACAATATTTCTGACTTCTAATTAGTCTAAAATCCTTATCAAAATGGAGCAAGGATTTTAAAAATATATAGGCATTCAGAATATATAACCTAATATTAGCCCCGCTTTTGATTGAAGGATTGGTCATATGCTAAGTTTTACACTTACTATACCCTGTATGTTATTTAGGAGTGAAATATTGTATTTTCTAATTTTAGATCTAGTAATCTAAATTATCAAAGACCAGGCACATGCCTATAATCCTAGCTACTCAGGAGTCTGAGATCTAAAGATCACAGTTCAAAGCCAGCCTGGACAGGAAAGTCCCTGTGAGAGTCTTATCTCCAATTAATCACCAGAAAACCAGAAGTGGTACAGTGACTCAAAGTGGTAGAGCACTAGTCCTGAGTAAAAAAGCTCAGGGAAAGCACTTAGGACCTGAATTCAAGACTCACAACTGACAAAAACAAATTATCAAGGGACATCATCCAGTTCTTTCACTTGCTAGTAAAGTGTCCTTTCCTCTTCCCTACAGTTAATTACAGAACCAAAATCAAAATAAAGGGAAGAGAGAAAAAGAAAAAAAAAAGAAGTAGAAGAAAATCAGCCCCAGATTCAGAGCTAGGAAAATTAATTCGCCTCATAAAAATGGCAATTTGTCTTCTGAATTCTTTTCTTGTTGTTATTATTATTATTGTTATTATTTTCCTGGTTCTGGGCTTGGGCACTGTCCCTGGGCTCCTTTTGCTCAAGGAAAGTGATCTACCATTTGAGCTACAGAGCCACTTCTGGATTTTTCTGTGATTTAATTGGAAATAAGGGATCTCAGGCTGGGAATGTGGCTTAGTGGTAGAGTGCTTGCCTAGCATGCAAGAAGCCCTGGGTTTGATATACAGGAAAAGCTGGAAGTGGCGCTGTGACTCAAATGGTAGAGTGCTAGCCTTGAGTAAAAGAAGCTCAAGACAGTGCCCGGGCCCTGAATTCAAGCCCCAGGAATGGTCAAAAGAGTCTCAATGGCTGTTCCTGCCCAGTCTGGCTTTTTTTTTTCTTTTTTTTGTCAGTTATAGGGCTTGAACTCTGGGCCTGGCACTGTCCCTCAGCTCTTCAGTTCAAGGTGAGCACTCTACCACTTGAGACAGCACTACTTCTGATTTTCTGAGTGGTGTATTGGAGATAAGGGTCTCATGAACTTTCCTGCTCAGGCTGGCTGTGAACCTTGATCCTCAGATGTCAGCCCCTTGATTACAGGCATGAGTCACCAGTGCCTGGCCCCCGTCTGGCTTTGAACTGTCATCCTCAGATCTCAGCCTCCTGAATAGCTAGGATTACAGGTGCCTGGCTTCTTTTCTTTTGTTGGTGCTAGTCCTGGAGCTTGAACTCAAGGATTGGGTACTGTCCCTGAAGTTTTTTGGCTCAAGACTAGCACTCTACCACTTGAGCCACAGTTCTATAGCTTTTTTTTTTTTTTTAAATTTTTTTCTTGGGTCTGATCGTGGGGCCTGAACTCTGGGCCTGGGCGCTGTCCCTCAGCTCTTCAGCTCAAGGCTAGCGCTCTACCACTGGAGCCTCAGCACCACTTCCGGCTTTTTTTCTTTTGGCTTATGTGGTGCTGAGGAATCGAACCCAGGGCCTCAGGCATGCAAGGCAAGCGCTCTACCACTGAGCCATCTTCCCAGCCCCAGTTCTATAGCTTTTTAGGTACTTTACTGGACATAAGAGTTTCACTGAGGGCTGGGAAGGTGGCTCAGTGGTAGAGTGCTTGCCTTGCATGCCTGAGGCCCTGGGTTCGATTCCTCAGCACCACATAAGCAAAAAGAAAAAAGCCGGAAGTGGTGCTGTGGCTCAAGTGGTAGAGCGCTAGCCTTGAGCTGAAGAGCTGAGGGACAGCGCCCAGGCCCAGAGTTCAGGCCCCACGACCGGCCCCCCCCCAAAAAAAAAAAGAGTTTCATTGACTTTCTTGACCAGGCTGGATTTGAATTGTGATCCTCAAGTCTCAGCCTCCTGAGTAGCTAGGATCACAAGTGTGAATCACTAGCACCTGGCATGTGTTCTGAATTCTAAAAGCAATATCAACCATTGAGCTAAGTTTCAAGAATATATACAGTAACTGTTCATACACTTATGCTTTTCCCAAAGTTAGGATTGTATTTCATGCTACTGGTGAATATATCCAAATGGCTATATTATAATGTATTAAGAGAAGCTCAAAATAAATCCTTCCCATTATTCATAATGTAGGAGGTGAAAGGAGAGCAAGAATAACACATCTAGGAACATAAACCCAGTCTTGGACTGCCTGCAGACTAAGCTCTTCATAGATGTTAGGAAAATGTGATTTTCTTCTCTTTGATATACAGACACAAGATTTGATGTTTGGGGCTGGGAAGGTGGTTCAATGACAGAGTGCTTGCCTTGCATGCATGAGGCCCTGGGTTCGATTCCTCAGCACCACATAAGCAGAAAAAGCTGGAAGTGGCGCTGTGGTTCAAGTGTTAGAGCACTAGCCTTGAGCTGAAGAGCCGAGAGACAGCGCCAGGCCCAGAGCTTACCAGAATCTGAACTTCATCAGATAGTTCTAACACGTTTCCCTCAAATTGCCCCAAGGAATTGTTAATGCAGTGAACTGTGACTTTAATACTGGTTCTGCCAGCTGCTTTTGTGTGGACAACCATGGCAAAATTATTCTCCACTGGAAGTTGCAGAAAAACCTAGATGGCAAAAGGACAGATTAAAAAATATTCATAAATAAACACTGTGGTTTTCCTTTTTTGTTGTATCAATAAGGAAAGATATGTTGTTGGTAGCTATCTAGAACTTCCTTCCTTCCCTCCCTCCTTTCCTTTTCCTTTTCTTTTCCCCTTTCCTTTCCTTCCCCTCCCCCTCCCTATTCTTTCCCCTTCCCCTTCTTCTTCCCTTCCCTTTATTTCCCTTCCCTTTCCTTTCCTTTTTCTGTGGTACTAGATATTGAACCCAAGGCCTCAAGTGTTCTACCCTTGAGCTATGTCATTAGCCCACTGTTTTGTTGTTGCTGTTGTTTTTGGTCATGGGGCTTGAACTCTGGGCCTGGGCTCCGTCACTCAGCTCTTCAGCTCAAGGCTAGTGCTCTACCACTTACGCCACAGTGCCACTTCTGGTTTCCTGATGGTTAATTGGGGATAAGAGTCTCATGGGCTTTCCTGCCAGGGCTGGCTTGAATTGCAATCCTCAGATCTCAGCCTCTTGAATAGCAAGGATTACAGGCGTGAGCCACCAGCACCAGGCATAAAGTCCTTTTCATAGCCTATTTCTGCTTCTCATCTTTCCTGTCCTCTCTTCTTTTTTTCTTTCCTGTTGCCCATTTCATCAACCAATTACCCTATGCCTGGTCTAAGCCAAGAAAAGAAAGTAATACTGGGCTTCGTGCTGGTGGCTTATGCCTATAATCCTAGCTACTCAGGAGGCTGAGATCTGAGGATCGTGGTTCAAAGCCAGCCCAGGCAGGAAACTCTGTGAGACTCTTATCTCCAATTAGGCACCAGGAAACGAAATGGCGCTGTGGCTCAAGTGGTAGAGTGCTTGCCTTGAGCTGAAGAGCTGAGGGACAGCGCCCAGGCCCAGAGTTCAAGCCCCATGACTGACAAAAAAAAAAAGTCATATTGGGTGCTAGTGGTTCATGATCCTCTTGATTCAACCTTCCAAGTACTGGTATTTCAGTAATGTGTCACCATAACTAGTTCCATCATCCTTTTTGTTGATGTCAACTGCCCATCATGCAGTACAAACATAATTATGAATATTAAGTTTTTGTTCAAACATGTTAAATACATAATTACATGCTACATAATTAAACATAAACAGATTAAAAATAATAGTGTCATCTGAGTGCTTGAATTTGGATTCTTCATATGATTTTCAAGTTTCCAGAGTTTGAACAAGAAAAAAAGAGATAAGTAATAATATTGTAAGGAAGGAGCCAAACAGTCTAAAACTTACAATAAAATATAATAAACTTAACATCAAAATCCCTAAACTGATAGAATGAATCAATTCACACCTCTGAATGCCTGGGCACTAGATCCAACACATCTCTTTTGCTCATGGACCAATGGAATGTGAGTCCAGGGTTGGCATTGCTGAAGGAAAAGGGGGTCTGAGTACTGGTCACTCCCATGACATAAACGGGCATCTAAAAAGAAAAAAAAACAGATATATGTATCTCCTGTTCACCTGTTATTATCAGAATGAGGAACTAGATCGCAGCCACCATACTGACCTCAGTGGCTGTGATGAGTCGAGTTGCAGCTGCAAGGATCCTAACAGCCCGTAGCTGAACAACCTCAATTTGCACTTCATCCTGTTCATCAGGATAGAAAGGTTAGGCGAGGAAGGAGTTTCTCATGGCTAGACAGGGATACTTATGGTAACCAGTTTGTTGTGTTGTTTTCTGCATGTAACAACAACAAATATCAGCTGGGCATCAGTGCCTCATGCCTGTAATCCTAGCTACTCAGGAGGCTGGGATCTGAGGATCTCGGTTCAAAGCCAGCCCAGGCAGGAAAGTCTGTGAGATTCTTATTTATTATTTTTTTCTGGTCGGTCGTGGGGCCTGAATTCTGGGCCTGGGCACTGTCCTTCAGCTCTTCAGCTCGAGGCGAGCACTCTACCACTCGAGCCACAGTGCCACTTCCAGCTTTTTCTGCTTATGTGGTGCTGAGGAATCGAACCCAGGGCCTCATGCATGCAAGGCAAGCACTCTACCACTGAGCCACCTTCCTAGTCTGTCTGTAAGATTCTTAACTCCAATCAGAAGTGCTGCTGTGGCTCAAAGTGGTAGAGCATTAGCCTTGAACCTAAAAGCTCAGGGACAGCACCCAGGCCCTGAGTTCAAGCCCAACAGCTGACACTCCCCACTTCTCAAATCTCTGAGAATATGAACCATGTCTTAAAACAATGCCAAATACTCTGTACTTTTCACATTTTCTATGTCTGGTTAAGAGAATACCAGGTGAAGGGGACAGAGAGAATATTTCTAGTCTGCGAATACCCTCCTTCTTGCCCTTTACAATGCCTCAATACAGATTCCTCAAAAGGAGTAGAGAGCTAGGCGATGGTGTCTTACACCTGTGATCCTAGCTACTTGGGAGGCTGAGAGCTAAGGATCATAGTTCAAAGCCAGCCTAGTTGAGAAAGTCTGTGAGCTTCTTATTTCCAATTAAACACAAAAAAGCCAGAAGTGGTACTGTGTTTCAACTGGTAGAGTGCTAGCCTTGAGCAAAAGAGCTTAGCGACAACATTCAGGCCCCAGGACTAGCCAAAAGAAAAGAAAAAAAAAAAAAGAGTAGAACAGAACACAGGAAAGAATGAATACCTGGGAAAACACAATCACTTTTCCAGTATCTTCATTTACTGTCTGGATGGTGCCATGGACCACAGCTGTACCAACTACCTTTCCTGTAACTTGCCCCCTCCTATTTACACTGGCCACAGTCTGATTACTGATGGAGAAGTGAATGATAGATTGGGGCTGAGGGCCGCCTTCCGACATTACCTGGAATTTAAACATACCAGTAAGTGCCTGGGCAATAGGTGAGGAGTTGTATCTCCTTTTCAACATTTTCTTGAAGCAGCCTAATTTCTTTATTTTTCCTCATTTCCTTGAAGAGGATATCTCACAAAAACTCAAATGCATATAGAAGAAATAGAAGGGGCCTTAGTGATAGAGTGGTAGAATGCTTGCCTAGCATGCATGAAGCCCTGGGTTCAATTCCTCAGTACCACATACACAGAAAAAGCATGAAGTGGGGCTGTTGCTCAAGGGGTAGAGTGCTAGCCTTGAGTAAAAGAAGCTCAGGGACAGTGCCCAGGCCCCAAGCTCAAGCCCCAGCAATGGAAGAAGAAGAAGAAGAAGGAGGAGGAGGAAGAGGAGGAGGAGGAGGAGAAGGAGGAGAAGGAGGAGGAG
>NW_012267242.1:14185977-14192367 GCF_000151885.1 Dipodomys ordii
GAGGAGGAGGAGGAGGGGGAAGAATAGAAGTACTAAATGGGTATCTTTATACCACAGACATCAGGGATCAGGGAAAATTACTGTTTTCATTATAATATTCAGTTGTACTTGGCTGGGAGTATACAATAGGAGCACAATAGAAATAGGAGTGCTGTGTCTCAAAGGGAAACAGGTAAGTCTGATTTTTCTGTCTTTAAAATCAGTTGCATCATTGAGCCAAGCCTAGGTGAAACATACCTATAACCCCAGCACTTGGGAAACTAAGGCAGGAGGCTAATCAGAGGCCTGTTGGGCTGCAGAGTGAGACCCTGTCTCAGCAACAATACAACAACAAAACAAAATGACAATCAAAATATAAAACCACAGTTATGTATCTCAGTAATAGCAACAAAACAAGACAAAAGATTACCTGCATCATGTTAGTTGGAATCAGTGTCATCTTCTCTGGGACAAGTCTGAATGGAGGAAACACCTTGAAGGGGAAATCCAGAAGCAACAATAACTAATGACCCAACTTCATACTGAATGACTGAGAACTTATTCTAAGAAAAACTGAATTATGTGCAAAATTATGTGCAAAAGTTATACAAATATATTCACAAAATGACAGTTAAAATTATATTTACAATTAACTACCATAAAAAATAATGAAAGTAGGCTGAGAATGTGGTTTAGTGGTAGAGTGCTTGCCTAGCATGTATGAAGCGCTGGATTTGATTCCTCAGCACCACAGAAAAAGCCAGAAGTGGTACTGTGGCTCAGGTGGTAGTAGAGTGCTAGCCTTGAGCAAAAAGAAGCTCAGGGACAGTGCCCAGGCCCTAAGTTCAAGCCCTAGGACTGGCAAAAAATAAAATAAAAAAATAAAAATAAAAGTAGAGAGAAGAGTATAATTACTCTCAGGTGTATATCACTCAGCATTAACAAGTCTTGGGGCTTGAACTCAGGATCTAGGAGCTATCCCTGAAGTTAGTTTTTTGCTAGCACTCTATCACTTGAGCCATAGCGCCACTTCTGGCTTTTTCTGTTTACGTGGTGTTGAGGAATCAAAGCCAGGGCCTCATGCATGTAAGGCAAGCACTCTACCACTGAGCCACCTTCCCAGCCCCTTACGTTTTTTGCTCAGTATTGTTCTGCCACTTAAGCCACAACTACACTTCTGGCTTTTTTTTTTCTGGTCCTGGGGCTTGAACTCAGGGCCTGGGTGCTGTCTAACCTCTTTGTGCTCAAGACTAGTGCTCTACCACTTGAGCCACAGTGCTAAAGAGTCTCACATACTTTTCTGTCCAGGCTGACTTCAAACTGTGATCCTCACATCTCAGCCTCCTGGGTAGCTAGGATTACAGGTATGAGCCACTAGCATCCAGCTCAATTCTGGCTTTTCTGGCTTTTTGATGGTTAATTAGAGATGAATCACACGGACTTTGCTGTCTATGCTGGCTTTGAACCTCAATCTTTGGATCTCAGCCTCTGAGCAGCTACACTTATAGGCATGTACCATCAGTGCCCAGCTAAACAACTCATTTTTTTTCAGCCAAGTGATTTTCAATTTATGCAAAGCAAACAACAAGGGATAAACAATGCTAAACAAAATAAAGTGCAAATTTTGGGTGAGATCACTCCCTTACTTCAATTTGCCGGGGAGCTGATGTGAATTTTCTTCCCATCTTGTCTCTGGCAATAGCTACAAGTGTGGTTTGCCCAACAGTGATGGCTCGAATAATATAATTTTCAGAGTATTCATCCTGTTCCTCCATTAGTCTGCAAAGACCATGTGTCTTAGTGAGAAAGACTTGACTTTGAGAATGGACAGTGGTGCATCTTTCCAAGATGCCTAGCATTTTCTGTTCACTTTAACTCTGGCTAGAAGGGACTGCCAGAATCAAGATAAATTTCATAGTTATGGCAGAAAGTTCCCAATGGGCAAAAAACTTGTTCTGAGAAAGGAAATAAGGGCAAAATAAACACAGGGCAATATAAACACTGCAATTATAAATTGTTCTGGAATTCTTGTATTTCTCCTTTCTTAGAGGAGGAAACAAATATCTCTGCTTCCCAATAGATTTTTTTTCTTTTCTTTTCCCTCCCTCCCTCCCTTCCTTCCTTCCTTTCTCTTTCCTTCCCTCCCTTCTTTCTTTCTTTTTCTTTTTTGCTGGTCCTGGGGCTTAAACTTAAGGCCTGGACCCTGAGCTTCTTTTGCTCAAGGCTGGCACTCTACCACTTGAGCCACAGTGCCACTTCCAGCTTTTTCTGTGTGTGTAGTATTGAGGAATTGAGCCCAGGGCTTCATGCATACTAGGCAAGCACTCTTTACTAAGCCACATTACCAGCCCCCTCAATAGATTTTTTGTTTTGTTTTGTTTTGGGTGCGGTCGTGGGGCCTGAACTCTGGGCCTGGGCACTGTCCCTCAGCTCTTCAACTCAAGGCTGGCGCTCTACCACTTGAGCCACAGTGCCACTTCTGGCTTTTTTCTCTTTGCTTATGTGGTGCTGAGGAATCAAACCCAGGGCCTCATGCATGCAAGGCAAGTGCTCTACCACTGAGCCACCTTCCTAGCCCCGCCTCAATAGATTTTTGAAGGCCCTCTCTCTCAAGCACCCCCAAAAGATACTATCCAAGAAGTTTCAGAAATATACTAATGACAAGACATTTAAAGACTTTGAATGGGTATTTTGTCTTGTTCTGAGACAGCAACTTGATATGTAGCTCTTCTTGAACTTGAACTCATGGTCCTCCTGCTTCAGCTTCCTGGGTGATAGAATTACAGGAGTGTATTATTACCATACTTAGCTTGAGTGGATGTTTCGTAGACAGCTAAATATGGGAAGAGAATATGAAGTGAAAGGTATGGAAAACAAGGATAGTAGAAAATTTGAAGCTGGGTGCCAGTGGTTCATACCTGTAATCCTAGCTACTCAGGAGGCTGAGATCTAAGGATTAGAATTCAAAACCAGCCCAAGCAAGAAAGTCCATGAGACTCTTAGCTTCAATAAACCACCAAAAAGCCAGAAGAGGAGCTGTGGCTCCCGTGGTAGAGTGCTAGCTTTGAGTGAAAAAGCTCATGGACAGTGCCCAACCCCTGAATTCAAGCCCTAGGACTGGTAAAAAATAATAATCTTGAATAACATAAAGGGAAACTGACTGAGGCACTAGGAGGAAGATTCTCATGATATTAAGCATAAGAGCAAAGAAGTATGAAAATGGTACTCACGTCAGGGTGACAATAGCAGAGGCCAGCTGGAGTTTGAGTTCCATGTTTCTGAAGTATTTATTTTGGAATGGGCGTTTGGAAGAGCCAAGAACCCTCACAGTCACTAACACAGTTTTACCAATCTCAACCTAGTGTTTGAAAAAAGCAACAGAAATAGATTATAGTAGAGGAATCCTTTCTTTTTTTTCGTCAGTCATGGGGCTTGAACTCTGGGCCTGGGCACTGTCCCTGAGCTCTTCAGCTCAAGGTGAATACCCTACCACTTGAGCCACAGTGCCATTTCCAGGTCTGGTGGTTAGTTGGAGATAAGAGTCTCACAGAGAATTTTGTGCCTAGGCTGCCTTGAACTGTGATCCTCAGATCTCAGCCTCCTGTGTAGCTAGGATTACAGGTGTGAGCCACCAGCGCCAGGTGCTAAGGTTATTTTTGTTTTATTTTATTTATTTATTTTGTGTTTGTGTGTGTGAAGGTCTTGGGGCTTGAACTTGGGCATGGTATATAGCATGAGCTATAAATTAAGTTGCTGTCTTAAAACAAAATAAAATACCTATTTAAAGTCTTTAAATGTTTTGTCATTACTACATTTTCTGAAAATTCTTGAGAGTACTTGAGACTAGAGGACTTTCAAAAACCTATCGAGAAACAGAGCTATTTGCTCAAAGCTAGTGCTCTACCACTTGAGCATATCTCCACCTGCTATTTTTGGTACTTAATTGGGGCTGAGTCTCAGAAGCTTTCCTGCCCAAGCTGGCATTGGACAACAATCCACAGATATCAATCTCCTGAGTACCTAGGATTACAGGTATGAGCCAATGGTGCCTAGCACTTAAAAAACAAACACTAACAACAAAAAAATCAGGGTCAGGCACCGGTGGCTCACCTCTATAATCCTATCTACTCGGGAGGCTGAGATCTGAGGATCACATTTCAAAGCCAGCCTGGGCAGGAAAGTCTGCAAAACTCTTATCTCCAATAAACCACTAGAAAACCAGAAGTGGCATTGTGGCTCAAGCCGTACAGTGCTCTCCTTGAGCTAATGAGCATAGGGACAGTGCCCAAGCCCAGAGTTCAAGCCCCATGATCAAAAAACCAACCAAACCAAACAAAACAACAACAACAAAAAACAGGGTATTGCTGTGTAGCCCAGCCCAGTCTCCAAGTAATGAGCCTCCTGCCTCAGCCTACTGAGTTCTGATATTATAAGTATGAGTTTTCTTTGTTTGTTTGTTTTTAGCTTTTTCTTTTCATTTTACTTTATGTCAGTCGTGGGGCTTGAACTCTGGGCCTGGGCGCTGTCCTTCAGCTCTTCAGCTCAAGGCGAGTGCTCTACCACTTGAGCTACAGTGCCACTTCCGGTTTTCTGGTGGTTTATTGGAGATAGGAGTCTCACGGTCTCTCCTGCCCGGTTGAACCGCGATCCTCAGATCTCAGCCTCCTGAGTAGCTAGGATTATAGGCGTGAGCCACCAGCGCCCAGCTGTTTTTAGCTTATATATTATGTATTTTACTATATGTCATCACCAGTGTATATACAACAGTTAACTTTGAGAAACAGAAATTCATGAAAATTCAGAGAGGTAGATGCTAAGGATTGACAAAAGTAGAAGTTTGTATATTATGCACATGTATTTTCTGGATTTGAAGGGATTTGTACTTGAAGATGCCCCTGCCAGCAGTGAGTCAGGATGAGCATTCTGCACGGAATTGTTTGTCTGCAGGTGTCTTAGAAACCTTCACACAATTGAGCCCAGCCTCCATCTTGAGCTTGCTGAACCATCTTGTTCATAGTGGCAACAATAGACAAGCCAGACAGGGCACAGGAGAGCCGGGCCAGAGCACTGGTGCGAGGGGCACCTTAGTTGTTTTTTAACACTATTTGTCTTTACTTCTGTCATGTTCAATGTCAGATTTGTTGTTGTTGTTGTTGGTCATGGGGCTCCAACCCTGGGCTTAGGTGCTGTCTGTCAGCTCTTCAGCTCAAGGCTAGTGCTCTACCACTTGAGCCATAGTGCTACTTTAGGTTTTCTGGTGGTTAATTGGAGGTAATAGTCTCACGGACTTTCCTGCCCAGGCTGGCTTTACAATCCTTAGATCTCAGCCTTCTGAGTAGCTAGGGTTATAGGTGTGAACCACTGATACCTGGCAAGTCTGTACTTGCTAAAAGTTATAGTATATACACAGTATTTTAGCAGACACTGTATTAAGAGATTTTTTTTTTTTTTTGGTGTGGGGCCTGAACTCTGGGCCTGGATGCTGTCCCTCAGTTCTTCAGTTCAAGGCTAGTGCTCTACCACTTGAGACACAGCACCACTTGAGCTACAGCACCACTTCTGGCTTTTTCTGCTTATGTGGTGCTAAGGAATAGAACCCAGGGCCTCATGCATTCAAGGCAAGTGCTCTACCACTGAGCCGCATGGGTAAGACCTTGGGTTGAATCAAAGATAGATAGGTAGGCAGAAAGAAAGAGGGGGGAGTATGATGAGGACTAACATTTCTCACCTTATCAATCAGATCAAGCTCCAGCTCTTGTATGTCTGACACTCTGAGGTGAGCTGTTGCTGGACCTAAGAAAGCCAGGCACAGGTCATAGACTTCCAAGGTGAGAAATCCAGGATGTACTGGAACTAACTAAAAGGGAAAAATATGGTAGTTGGGTAAAAATTAGCAAACATGTTCTAGACAAAATCATACCAAGTATTTCTTTTCTTTTCTTTCCTTTTTTTTCTTTTTCTTTTTTTGTTGGTCATAGAGCTTAAACTCTGGCCAGGGTGCTGTCCTTGAGCTCTTGAGCTCAAGGCAGGCACTCAACCACTTAAGCCATATTGTCACTTCCGGTTTTCTGGTGGTTAACTGGAGATAAGAGTCTCATAGACTACTTTCCTGCCCCGGCTGGCTTTGAACTACAATCCTCAAATCTCAGCTTCTTGAGTAGCTACGATTACAGGTGTGAGCCACTGGCATCTGGCTTCATAGCAAGTATTTCAACCCAAAGTAGAAAATAAACCTTAACTTCCTTTGAGATGGAAATTCGGAAAAGTCAAGTTATATGTTGCAGGCATAGAAGCTTGTCTCCTTAAAATGTTTCAGTTCATGGTAAAGTATGTACCTTAATGATATTCTCTGATTAAGAGTATTTGTTGAGTATAATTGAATTTAAGTAGAATCTAATATATATATCTAGC
>NW_012267242.1:14193227-14202914 GCF_000151885.1 Dipodomys ordii
AGAAAACCAGAAGTGGTGCTGTAGCTCAAGTGGTAGAGCACTCGCCTTGAGCTGAAGAGCTGAGGGACAGCGCCCAGGCCCAGAGTTCAAGTCCCACGACCGACAAAAAAAAAAAAAGAAAACTCCGTGTGACTATCTCCAGTAAACCACCAGAAAACCAGACAAAAATAAATAAATTAATTAAAAAATTAACTTTTGTGGGTGTTGGGGCTTGAACTCTGGGCCTGGGCACTCACGGTCCCCGAGCTCTTTTTGCTCAGGCTAGCACTCTACCTGTTAGTACCTGTTGTAATCACAAGATGGAAAGAAAACATTTGCTAATTGGTATTTTCTTTTTCCTTCTTTGAACTTCACCTATTGAATAAAATGTTTTCTGCATCCCTGGTCTGCACTTAGTGCTTCACCTTTATTTTAATTTTGTTTTGTTTTGTTGGTCCCGAGGCTTGAACTCTGGGCCTGGGCACTGTCCCTCAGCTCTTCAGCTCAAGGCTAGCACTCCACTTGAGCCACAGTGCCACTTCCAGTTTTCTGGTGTTTTATTGGAGATACGAGTCTCATGGACTTTCCTGCCCAGGGTTGGCTTTGAATCGAGATCCTCCTCGGATCTTAGCCTTCTGAGTAGGTAGGATTACAGGCGTTGAGCCACAGGTGCCCAGCTTCACTTTTATTTTTTTTAATGTACAAAATCATTTGATTTGGCCAGGTGCCTGTGGCTGGCACCTATAATCCTAGCTACTCAGGAGGCTGAAATCTGAGGAACATGGTTTGAAGCCAGCTGGGACAGAAAGGTCCTTGTGGGACTCTTATCTCCAATGGACTACTAAAAAAAGCCGGAAGTGGTACTGTGGCTCAAGTAGTAGAGTATTCACCTTAAGTAAAAGAAGCTCAGGGACTGTGCTCAAGCCCAGAGTTCAAGCCCCAGGACTGGTAAAATTAAAAAATTAAAAAATAGTCAGGCATCAGTGGTTCATGCCTGTAATCCTAGCTACTCAGGAAGCTGAGATCTGAGGATCACGGTTCAAAGCCAGCCTGGGCGGGAAAGTCCATGAGACTCTTATCTCAATTAACCACCAAAAAACCAAAGGGACGTGGGCCACCAAATAGTGTGAGCCACCAGTGCCCAGCTTATGATCTTTGATCTGAGACTATCAATTAATTTTGCTGGGAATATTTCTACAACTCACCTGGACAGAACTTTCTGCTTCCATATAAATGATGGTGACAATATCCTGCTCACTGCTGTTGACTAAAAAATAACCAGATCCTTCCACAAGGCTAAATATTTCCTATGGAAAAAAATCAGACAAACAATATTCTATTCCCTTCCATTTATAAATAACTTAAAGAAAATAGCTTCTACCTATATAAGAAGAATAGAGATTAAGCAATTAAGGTCATTAAAAAAATTTTTTTTTTTTGGGTCCGGTTGTGGGGCCTGAACTCTGGGCCTGGGCGCTGTCCCTCAGTTCTTCAGCTTAAGGCTAGCACTCTGCCACTTGAGCCACAGCGCCACTTCTGGCTTTTTTCTTATGTGGTGTTGAGGAATCGAACCCAGGGCCTTGAGCATGCAAGGCAAGCGCTCTACCACTGAGCCACCTTCCCAGCTCTCATTAAAATTTTCTTTAAAAACCCAGTAAGAATACTGAAGCTATTTACTTGTAATATATATGTATTAATATATATGTATCAGATTTCAACATAACGTATAAGAGATCTTTCTAATTACTGTGCTATTAATTTTAATAACCTTTCCTCCAATATGATTCCATTTAACTAGACCCATAAAGCTTCTACCTTCACATCTGGGTGGTTGTAAATGGTGGCATTCTCTGGCAGTACAGCTACATCATCCACCAAGAGCAGCTCCACTGTTGCAGATCTGGGCAAGTTGCGAATTTCCTAGCAAATAATAATCACCACAAAAATGAATATGAACTTCTAATTCCTCAGATCAGAAAGAGAAAGGCTTGGTACTCATTCAAGTGCTAAAGATAACGGTTCATGCCTATAATCTACTCCAGAGGCTGACATCTGAGGACTGAGGTTTGACGCCAACCCAGACAGGAGAGTTTGTGAAACTTTTTTTTTGTTGTTGTTGGTCATGGGGCTTGAAACTCTGGGCTTGGGCGCTGTCCCTCAGCTCTTCAGCTCAAGGCAAGCGCTCTACCACTTGAGCTACAGCACCACTTCTGGTTTCTGGTGGTTAACTGGAGATAAAAGTCTCATGGACTTTCCTGCCTGGGCTGGCTTTGAACTGCGATACTCAGATATCAGCCTCCTTATCTTTTTTTTTTTTTTTTTTGGTCGGTTGTGGGGCTTGAACTCTGGGCCTGGGCGCTGTCCCTCAGCTCTTCAGCTCAAGGCGAGCACTCTACCACTTGAGCCACAGCACCACTTCTGGTTTTCTGGTGGTTTATTGGAGATAGGAGTCTCACGGTCTTTCCTGCCCGGGCTGGCTTTGAACGGTGATCCTCAGATCTCAGCCTCCTGAGTAGCTAGGATTACAGGCGTGAGCCACCAGCGCCCGGCTTGAATTTATGTTTTTTATAATCTCCATTCATTATCAGTTGGGTATGGTGGCACCTGCCTGCAAGCCTAGCAATCTGGAAGCTAAAGAAGGAGGATTCCGAGTTTGAGGCCAGCATGGGCTCATAGTAAGATCCTGTCTCAATCTCCCCCAAGTCCCCCATTAAAAAAAAAAGATTACAGGGCTGGGAAGGTGGCTCAGTGGTAGAGCACTTGCCTTGTATGCCTGAGGCCCTGGGTTTGATTCCTCAGCACCACATAAGCAAAAAGAAAAAAACGGAAGTGGCGCTGTGGCTCAAGAGGTAGAGCACTAGCCTTGAGCTGAAGAGCTGAGGAACAGTGCCCAGGCCCAGAGTTCAGGCCCCACGACTGGACCCCCCCCAAAAAAAAAAGATTACATTATTTTTTCCACTCACCTTTGGGCTTTTTATCTCTGAATAACCCACAAAATTGACTCCGATGAGTACAGTCCCTTTTATTTGATGTACTTTAAGGATCTGATGACCTGGAAACATGCAGAAAGATACTCTTGAGAAACAATACCATAGCCAGGCATAATGGCTCAAGCCTGTAATTCCAGCACAAGGGAGTTGAAGACAAGACTGTGAGTTCCAAGTTAGCCTGAGCTATAGAGCATGATCCTGTTATAGAGTGCTAACCTAACATGTCCAAGGCCCTAGTACAGTGAAAGAAAACAAACATATAGAGTATAAAAGTATCTCCAGAAAACCAAATTCTGCTCCAATTTTTTTCCAAAATGTATTTTATTGTGAGATTAAAAACACCAATGGGGGTAAATATAAAAGAAACAAAACTGGGCTTTTGTGTTGACCATTTTATTCTTTGTTGTTGTTGTTGGTCATGTGGCTTGAACTCTGGGCCTGGGCACTGTCCTTGAGCTTCTTTTGCTCAAGGCTAGCACTCTACCACTTGAGTCACAGTGCCATTCTGGCTTTTTCTCTTTATATGGTACCTAGGATTGAACCCAGGGCTTCATGCATGCTAGGCAAGCACTCAGCCACTAAGCCACATTCCCAGCCCTATCTTCTTTTTTTTTTGTCATCTGGCCTTGGGTCTTGAACTTAGGACTTGTGCTCTGTCCTTGAACTCTTTTGCTCCAGGCTAGCATTCTACCACTTTGAGCTAGAGGGCCACTTCTGGCTTTCCGGTGGTTGATTGGAGACAAGAGTCTCACCGACTTTCCTGCCTGGGCTGGCTTCCAACTGCAATCCTCAGATCTCAGCTTCCTGAGTAGCTAGAATTACATGTGCAAGCTACCAACACCCAGCCTGTCTTTCTTTTTCTCTCACACTCTCTCTTCCTTGCTTTCTTTCCTCCTCCCTTTCTCTCTCTCCTTCTCTCTTTTCTCTGCTCTCCTCTCCCTTCAAATCTTTTTTTGTGGTGCTGGGATAGAACCCACGGTTTCAACACATGCTGAGCAAGCGTGCTTTCACTGAATCACATTCCCAGCTCTATTATTATTTATTTTATTTTTATTTATTTATTTATATATATATTTTTTTTGGTCCGGTTGTGGGGCCTGAACTCTGGGCCTGGGCGCTGTCCCTCAGCTCTTCAGCTCAAGGCTAGAGCTCTACCACTTGAGCCACAGCGTCACTTCCGGCTTTTTTTCTTTTTGCTTATGTGGTGCTGAGGAATCGAACCCAGGGCCTCAGGCATGCAAGGCAAGCACTCTACCACTGAGCCAACTTCCCAGCCCCTATATATTTATTTTTTTTGGGTCTGGTCGTGGGGCCTGAACTCTGGGCCTGGGCGCTGTCCCTCAGCTCTTCAGCTCAAGGCTAGAGCTCTACCACTTGAGCCACAGCGTCACTTCCGGCTTTTTTTCTTTTTGCTTATGTGGTGCTGAGGAATCGAACCCAGGGCCTCAGGCATGCAAGGCCTTACCACTGAGCCACCTTCCCAGCCCCTTATTTTATTTTTTGTTGGTTGTGGGGCTTGAACTCTGGGCCTGGGGGCTGTCCCTCAGTTCTTCAGCTCAAGGCTAGCGCTCTACCACTTGAGCCACAGCACCACTTCTGGTTTTCTGAGTGGTTTATTGGAGATAAGAGTCTCACCGGCTTTTGTGCCTGGGCTGGCTTTGACCCATGATCCTCAGATCTCAGCCTCCTAGAGTAGCTAGGATTACAGGCATGAGCCACCAGCACTGGGCTCCCAGCTCTATTATTTTGTTGGGTTTTTGAGCTAGAGATTATTTTCTTGATATATAAGGAATGCGAAAATTCATCCTGTAGCCCGATGTAGTCCTCAGGTTTCTGAACAGGACTGTTTACAAAGCACTTCTCATGTCAAAGCATCCTAGCTGTATAACAGCTCCTAGAGGAACTATGTAAAGGGTTTCCTTCCTCATTTTTACATGTAGGGCAGTGGCCCCTTGACTTGCTTAAGGTTGGCAGGGGAGGCAATAAAATGGGAGCTTATCTTCTAGACCCTTGCTTGGTTTCTTGACTTCCAGACTGAGTTACAAATCCAGGTACACTGCTATCTTTCCTACTTCCTACCTGTCAAGGGGTAGGTTCTGGTGGTGGATGGATTTCATGAGACTACGTTTATGAGACTGGGAAGGTGGCTCAGTGGTAGAGCGCTTGCCTTGCATGCATAAGGCCCTGGGTTCTATTCCTTAGCACCACATAAGCAAAAAGAGCCAGAAGTGGCGTTGTGGCTCAAGTGGTAGGATGCTAGGCCTGAGCTGAAGAGCTGAGGGACAGCACCCAGGCCCAGAGTTCAGGTCCCATTACTGACAAAAAAGAAAGAAAGAAAGAAAGAAAATTCTTAATTTGAACCGCTTTGCAGGTATTCCATGTGAAAGGATTTATAAATTTCTACAATACCATGTAATTGAGTCTGTCCACTGCCATCATCTTTGGCTACCATCTCCATTGATTTATAATCTTCAAAATAGGCTAGTGTCTCATTGGAAGATTTCCATTCTAGTATTAGCGAACTGAAATTATCAAACTTTCTCCTATGTTGATCAAATACTGCTAGTTCCAGGACTGTGTCCCTCAGACTTGATACAGGAATCTGCATTAAAATAAGAATTAGGGAAGGGAAAAACAATTAAATCTAATAGATTTAGAGATGGTAAGATATCCTTGAAGATTAAAAATCATGTTTCAGGCTGGGAATGTGGCTCAGTGGTACAGTGCCTTCCTAGCAAGCATGAAGCCCTGGGTTCGATTCCTCAATACCATATACACAGAAAAAGCTGGAAGTGGAGCTGTGGCTCAAGTGGTAGAGCATTAGCCTTGAGCACAGAGAGTTCAAGGCCCAGGACTGGCAGAAAAAAAAAATCTCTGTAAAAATCACGTTTCATCTTTCTATTTTGACAAATTTCAAGTCTATATAAAAAAAGAATAATGAATGTTTATATAAAATTTTACCTGGATTCACTCATTCCTTCTTCTTTTACTGGTTCTGGGGCTTGAACTCAGGGCCTGGACATCTTCCTTGAACTTTTTTCCTCAAGGCTAGTGATCTATCACTTGAACCACAGCTACACTTCTTATACTCTCTGGTGGTTAACTGGAGACAAGAGTCTCAGGGACTTTTCTGCACAATCTGGCTTTGAACCAAAATCCTCAGATTTTGGCATCTCGAGTTAGGATTATAGGTGTGAGCCACCAGCTATGGCCCAGATTTACCCATTCTTATCATTTAGTGAAATTTGCTTTCCCTTCCTGTCTCCCTCTTCTTCACCTTACTTGTACTGGGTCAGGGGAAGTTTTTTTTGTTGTCCTGTGAATGATGTAAATAAAAAAGCATTTTACTCCTAAATATTTCAGTCTGTTTCCTAAGAATGAGAACATTCTGCAACATAAGAAGAGCAATGGGGCTGGGAGTGTGGCTTAGTGGTAGAGTTCTTGCCTAGCATGCATGAAGCAGTGGGTTCAGTTCCTCAGTATCCCATAAACAGAAAAAGCCAGAAGTGGCACTGTGGCTCAAGAGGTAGAGTGCTAGCTTTGAGCACAGAGAGAGACTTAGGGACGGAGCCCAGGCCCTGAGTTCAAGCCCCAAGTCCTACCAAAAAAAAAAAAAGCAATAATAGTGGGGCACTGGTGGCTCAGGCCTGTAATCCTAGCTATTCAGGAGGCTGAGATCTGAGGATCCAGGTTCAAAGCCAGCCTGGGCAGGAAAGTCTATAATACTCTTATTTCCACTAAACCACTAGAAAACTGGAAGTAGCACTGTAGCTCAAGCTGTGGAGTGCTTGCCTTGAGCTGAAGAGCACAGAGACAGTGCCCAAGCCCAGAGCTCAAGCCCCATGACCGACAAAAAAACCAAACAAACAATAATATTAATACATAAAAGTATTAAAATTAATTTAGTATCATCAAATATTTCATCAATATTTCAGTTTCCCTAAATGTTCACCCAAATATCTTATTTTGCTTTACTAATACTGGGGCTTGAACTCAGGGCCTGAGTGCTGTCTTTTTTTGCTCAAAGCTAGCACTCTACCACTATAGCCACCAGCTCCACTTTTTGCTGCTTAATTGGACATAAGAATCTCAGAGACTTGTGAGAAGCCTCATGCTGGCTTTGAACTTCAGTTCTCAGATCTCAGCCTCCTAAGTAGTTAGGATTATAGAACTGAGCCACGGTCACTTTAAAAAAATTTTGTTTTGGGCTGGGAAGGTGGCTCAGTGGTGGAGCACTCGCCTTGCATGCGTAAGGCCCTGGGTTCGATTTTTCAGCACCATATAAGCAGGGAAAAAAAAGCCAGAAGTGGCGCTGTGGCTCAAGTGGTAGAGCGCTAGCCTTGAGCTGAATTGCTGAGGGACAGCACCCAGGCCAAGAGTTCAGGCCCCACGACCGGACCCCCCCCCCCAAAAAAAAATTTTGTTTTGAGTCTGTTAAGCATTTAATAGCATGTATGTAACCCTAGCTATTTAGGAGACGGGGGCAGTAGGACCCAGAGACTTACCTGGGTTACATAGTAGCTACATCCTATCTCAAAATAAAACAACAACAACAAAAAGTCTACCTAGTCTATAAATTAGAAGTACATATGAAGTTTGGTAGGAAGCACACTGTATTTCTTTTCTTTGCTTTGCTTTTTTTTTTTTTGTCGGTCCTGGGCTTGAATTGTGGGCCT
This sequence comes from Dipodomys ordii, assembly GCF_000151885.1. Taxonomy (NCBI): domain Eukaryota; kingdom Metazoa; phylum Chordata; class Mammalia; order Rodentia; family Heteromyidae; genus Dipodomys; species Dipodomys ordii. Next base: position 14,200,873 of record NW_012267242.1, read on the forward strand.
GGCCACTGTCCCTCAGCCCTTCAACTCAAGGCTAGCACTCTACCACTTGAGCCACAGCACCACTTCCAGTTTTCTGAATGATTTATTGGAGATAAGAGTCTCATGGACTTTCCTGCCCGAGCTGGCTTTGAACCGTCATCCTCAGATCTCATCCTCACGAGTAGCTAGGATTACAGGCATGAGCTACAGGTGTCCGGCTGCACACTGTAAAATTTCTGAGAGTAGAGTTCTGCCTGTTCTAACTCAAAACAGCCATATTAAAAAAGATAAATGTATAAACAAAGCCTGGTGGTGGTGGTTCACACCTGAAATCCTAACTACGCAGGAGGCTGAGATACAAGGATTGCAGTTCAAAGCCAGCTTGGGCAGGAAAGCCCATGAGTCTCTTATCCCCAGTTAACCACCAGAAAACTGGAAGTGGCATGGTGGTTCAAAGTCTTGAGCACAAAAGTTCAGGGACAATACCCAAGCCCTGAGTTCAAGTCCCACACCAACCACAAGAAAGATCCTCCAGGATAGAGTACAGTAAGTTGCAGGGACTCACACTTGCAATCCTATCTACTCAGGAGGCTGAGATCTGAGGACTGAGGTTTGAAACCTGCTGGGGTAGGAAAGTTCCTAAGGCTCTTATCTTCCACTAACCAGCAAAAAGCTGGAAGTGGAGGTATGGTTGAAGTGGTAGATTACCAGCCTTGATAAAAGAAAGTCAGGGACAGCAACCAGGCCCTGAGTGCAAGCCCTAGGACTAGCAAAAAAAAAAAAAGAAAGAAAAGAAGATTTGGTAGGAAATGATATTAAGAAAACTAGTTAGAGCTGGGTGCTGGTGACCCACATCTGTAATCCTAGCTACTCAGGAGGCTGAGATCTGAGGATCATGGTTGAAAGCCAGCCCCAGCAGAAAAGTCCTGTGAGACTCTTATTTCTAATTAACCACTCAAAAATGGGAAGTAGAGTTGTGGCTCAAAGTGATAGAATGCTAGCCTTGAGAACAAAGAGGCTCAGGGACAGTGCCCAGGCCCTGAGTTCAAGCCTTACAACCAACAAAGAAAAAAAAGAAAAGAAAAGAAGAAAATGATTAGGAAGTTATTGAGGAAAATCTAAATGTCTATTTCCATAACCATAAGCTATCTGTGTAGCTAAGTACAGTAACAAAATCAAGTATCGTCAGTTCTCTTTTTCTCCCTTCTCAGAAACAGATAAAAAAGTAAAAAAAAATACATATAGATATATATGTATATATATATATATATATATATATATATATAAAACCCCTTAACTTTAATAGAAAAGCTGTATTTCAGACCTTTTGTATCTAAACTATATACGACAAAAATGCTATATTTGTCAAAAACATCCTTCAAACTTACCAGTTGTTTGTTGTGCTGTGGCAGAGGGCATGGCTGGGCACCAGCTGGCACGTTATATACTGGTGTCACTGACATACTGGCAGGGTGGGCGCATATGAAACGCACCTGCACAACCTCTATAGCTGGACTAGGGTTCAGAACACCTGGGTGATTTCCAATTCGGAATGTGAGAATCTATAAGAAAATACCGGCGCAAGAGATAATTGTGAGTGGACATACGATGTATTGCTTCCAACATAGTAGTCTAGATGTGTTTCAATTATTCAAATTGCATTCTAGAGCCTTTTGGAAATTTATAATCAGACAAATCCTTTAAGGATATTATAGTTTTTAATTATCTGTGCCCTTGGGACGTTGAAGTTATCATGGAACTTTGAAAACAAATGGAATTTTAAAAGTCTAACTTGGACCAAGTAGTTTCCTCCAATAAACACTTTGTTACTAGTTGGTAAAAGTGGAAAACTAATTTGTGTTTCAACTTATCTCTAGTAGATATATAATAAATAACAGTATATGGAAACAAAAAGAATTTAAAGTTAGGCTGGCGTCTCACACCTATAATCCTAGCTATTTAGGAGGATGAGATCTGAGGATGGCGTTTCAATACCAGCCAGGGTAGGAAAGTCTGTGAGACTCTTGCTTCCAATTAACCCCCCCGCCAAAAAAAAAAAAAAA
>NW_012267242.1:14202964-14204495 GCF_000151885.1 Dipodomys ordii
GCTCAAGTGGTAGAGCACTAGCCTTGAGCTGAAGAGCTGAGGGACAGCGCCCAGGCCCAGAGTTCAGGCTCCAGGACCGGACCCAAAAACAACAACAACAAAAAAGAGTGTAATTCAAAAAAATAAATAAGTAAAATTCATATGCAAAAACCATCTTGATTATTTAGTGGACTGTTCAATGAACTTATTGAAATCGCTGGGTACATGTAACAAACAGTAAGAACACAAAACAGTTCTCTAGGGCTGGGAACGTGGCTCAGTGGTAGAATGCTTGCCTTACATACATCAAGCCCTGGGTTTGATTCCTCAGTATCACATACACAGAAAAAGCCGGAAGTGGCACTGTAGTTCAAGTGGTAGAGTGCTGGCCTTGAGCAAAAGAAGCTCAGGGATGGTGCCCAGGCCCAGAGTTCAAGCTCCAGGGCTGGCCAAAAACAAACAAACAAGAACAGTCCTCTATTCAATTTTCTAACTAATATTAAATCTATTGGAATCTGAAAAGGAATGGCTAGATGTCCAAAGGAGTTGGAATATTGTAGTATAGGTGCTAATATTATAGTAATGTTAAAAATGACTTTTTCTTTACCTGTTCCCCTAAATCCAGGCACAGGACTCGGTAGATATACTGGTTCTGTTTTCTCTTAGCTGGAAGCCGGACTTCTGTTATTTCAATCTTCCCTGTCTCTTCTACACTTAGCTCCAGGAAAAATCTGGAGGGCTCCAAGATCCACGGACGAGGACCCCCTTCAAACACCATTTCCTTTACCGATTTCCATGTCACCAGGGCCACTTCCACAGGGTTTATGGCCTTAAAGAAATTAATCCTTGGTTGGTTAGGAAAATAAATGGTTTTTAATTTTTTCCCGTTCATTTTTTTTGGGTGAAAATATCGTATAGAGGGGTTACAATTACATAGGAAAGATAATGAGTACATTTCATATCAAGCATTGTTGCCTCCTCCTTTGTTTCCCCTTCCCATCCCTTCCCATCTCCAACCCCCCCCCACCCCGGTTTTTAAATTTTTTGTTAATTTTTATTATTTATTTGCTCATTTATTTTCATTAGTACCAGAGTTTAAACTCAGGTTCACAGTAGCTTGGCTTACATACCTGGCTGGTACTCTACTACTTGAACTATGCTTTCAGCCTGACTTTGTTGGTTTTTTTTTGGGTCGGTTGTGGGACTTGAACTCTGGGTCTGGGCGCTGTCCCTGAGCTCTTCAACTCAAGGTTAGTGCTCTACCACTTGAGCCACAGTGCCACTTCTGGTTTTCTAGGGGTTATTGGAGATCAAAGTCTTATGGACTTTCCTGCCCGGGCTGGCTTGAAACTGTGATCCTCGGATCTCAGCCTCTTGAGTAGCTAAGATTATGGACATGAGCCACCGGTGCCTGGCAAGCCTGACTTTTTTTTTTTTTTTTGGGTCCGGTCGTGGGCCTTAACTCTGGGCCTGGGCGCTGTCCCTCAGCTCTTCAGCTCAAGGCTAGCACTCTACCACTTGAGCCACAGCACCACTTCCGGCTTTTTTCTTT
>NW_012267242.1:14204545-14206926 GCF_000151885.1 Dipodomys ordii
AAAAAAAAAAAGCTGAAAGTAGAGCTGTGGCTCAAAGGGTAGGAGGAAAAAAGCTACGGGACAGCACCCATGCCCTGAGTTCAAGCCCTAGTACCAGCATAATTAAAAAAAAAAAAAGAAATTAGGGAGTTCTAAATGAAGTTTAAGTAGGCCTGAGATTAGTAATAGCTCACTCAATAAACTAGGAAAGGACACAATTATAACACAATAAAAGCTTTATTTGAAAAACTCATACTCAAATCTTACCTAAAAATATTAAAAGCATTATTCACTCCAACTTGGATTCTGAACAGACTATCTTACTTCCAATCTGTCCAAAAATAGCTTTATCATTAGTGTCACTGGTGCCTTCCAATAGATTTATTTCCTTGTAGGCGGGATGAAAATAAATGAGTTTCTAATTTCAGTAAGTGTCAAAGAAGTGATAACATGTTCTTTGGAACTTATTTTTATTAAAAGAATCTTAAGAGGAATCAAGTGGGGCAGTCCATGCCTACAATCCCAAACACTTGGGAGACAGAGGCAGAAGGATCGAGCGTTTGAAGTTGCTGGGTGTCAGTGGCTCACACCTGTAATCCTAGCTACTCGGGAGTCTGAGATCTGAGGATGGTGGTTCAAAGCCAGCAGGGGCAGGAAAGTTTGTGAGACTATCTCCAGTTAACCACCAGAAAACCAGAAGTGGTGCTGTAGCTCAAGGTGGTAGAGTACTGGTCTTGAGTGAAAAAACTCAGGGACATCGGGGCTCTAAGTTCATGTCCCACAAACTGACCAAAAGGAAAAATGTTGTCTTGCCACTTTTAGGTCCATTTGGCAGTACTTCATAAAGAAAAAAAAAAAGCATAGTCCAAATGACATGTGGATATTTATTGTAGTTTGTGTGTAGGTGCTGGTACTGGGGCTTGCGTGCTGTCTTTTAGCTTTTTTACTCAAGGCTGGCTGGTGTTCTACTACTTGAGCCACAGCTCTACTTCAAGCTTTTTGTTGGTTAATTGAAGATAAGAATCTGGGAAAACAAGAAATAAGTTAGAGTGATTAAATATGGAAAATGTGAGGTAGAGTCACTACTATAACAAGGTATTGGCCGAGCATCAGTGGCTCATGCCTGTAATCCTAGCTACTCAGGATGTTGAGATCTGAAGATCACAGTTCAAAGCCAGCCCAGGCAGGAAAGTCTCCATGAGATTCTCATCTCCAATTAATCATAGAAAAAGCTGGAAGTGGCACTGTAGTTCAAGTGATAGAATGCTAGCCTTGAACAAAAGCCCACGGAGCAAGGCACCAATGGTTCACACCTGTAATCCTAGCTACTCAGGAGGCTGAGATCTGAGGATCACAGTTTAAAGCCAGCTCAGGCAGGAAAAGTCCATGAGAGTCTTATTTCCAATAAACCACCAGAAACCTGGGCACTGTGGCTCAAGTGGTAGAGTGCTCACCTTGAGCTGAAGAGCTGAGGGACAGCATCCAGGCCCAAAGTTCAAGCCCTACGACCGACCAAAAATAAAAAAAAAAGAAGCCCAGGGACAGCGCCAAGACCCAGAGTTCAAGTCCCAGGACTGGGGAACAAAACAAAACAAACAGATATTGATACTTGGTGCTGGTGGCTCACACCTATACTCCTAGCTACTCAGGAGGCTGACATCTGAGAACTGAGGTTCAAAGTGACTGGGGCAGATAAATTTGCAGGGTAGTTATTTCCAATAAACCACCAAAAAGCTGGAAGTGGAGTTATGGCTCATGCAATCGAGTGTCAATTGTGTGTGAAGAAAGTGAAACAAGAGAGCCAAGCCCAGAATTCAAGACTGAATACCAGCAAAATTATAAATACATATTTGCGGGGAGCCGGGGCGAACGCCATTACAAGATGGCGCCCACTTCCTTGCAGCTTTGAGGTAAACAACTCCATATTAGGCAGTGCTTGGCGGGACTGTGGGTCCCGGGCATGGCGCATGCGCGAGCCACGTAGAGTCCCCAGCCAATCCCGTGGCACCTGGTGACGGTGAAAGGCAGACGACCAATGATAGAACGACCTGTGTTCCTATTCCATATATAAGCGGCCACGTGTCTGTACTCGGGGCCTCTCGCTCAAGCTCCCCCATCAATTCAAAAGCTCTCCAATAAAGTGTGATCTGAGAAGACTCCTGGTGTGGTGGTCGTCCTTCCTTGCTGGTCGAGAAGGCGTTCACCGCAAGTGGTGCTGAAACCCGGGAACCACGCGAGAGGCCGAACAGGAGCCAGAACTCAACACACGGAGAGGAGACGTCGGTAAGTATCCCCAGGTATGCTGTTTTTTACTATGGACTATTGGTTGCTTGCATTGCTGCTTCCTTTGTGGTTTGTCTTTCTGGTGGTTCTCTGTGCCTGTCTGCGTTGTGGGGATGACC
>NW_012267242.1:14213176-14215963 GCF_000151885.1 Dipodomys ordii
CTTTTTGCTTATGTGGTGCTGAGGAATCGAACCCAGGGCCTCATGCATGCAAGGCAAGCACTCTACCACTGAGCCACCTTCCCAGCCCAAGCCTGACTTTTTGATCGTTAATTAGAGAGAGTCTCACAGACTTTTCTGCCTCAGCTAGCATTAAACTGAGATCCTCTGGGTCTCAGCCTCCTAAGTAGCTAGGTTACAGGTTGGAGACTCCAGATTCTGGTTATTATTTTGCTTTTTGAGAGCCTCTTGCTGTTTTCTTTTCTTTTTTTTTTTTTTAGGTCCGGTCGTGGGGCCTGAACTCTGGGCCTGGGCGCTATCCCTCAGCTCTTCAGCTCAAGGCTAGAGCTCTACCACTTGAGCCATAGCGCCACTTCCAGCTTTTTTCTTTTTGCTTATGTGGTGCTGAGGAATCAAACCAGGGCCTCGGGCATGCAAGGCAAGTGCTCTACCACTGAGCCACCTTCCCAGCCCCCTCTTGCTGTTTTCCAGGCTGATCTTGAATTTCTAGGCTTAAGAGATCTTTCTGGGACTACAGGCATACCATGCCTGGCTCAACTGTGTGTGTGTGTGTGTGTGTGTGTGTGTGTGTGTGTGTGTACTGGGGCTTGAACTCAGGACCTTGAACTCTTGCTTGGCAGCTGGTGTTCTATACTTAGTTGGCCCAACAGTTTTATAACTAGTTTAGATAAGCAGAAAAACTAATTATCTGAATGTACAGAAATTGGCATTAATTTCCAAATTAAGAAGAATCTACATCAAGTTGCTCACTTGGAAAGTTGTTCAATCTGTACAGTAATTTAGCTCTCAGCCATGGCTGCAGCCTAGCCCATGTGTCACCTTTTCCATTAATTCATCTACATTGATTCCAAACCACAACTACTTTTTCATCCTCTATATTTACAGTATTATAGTGTATCTCCATCATTCATTTGCACATTTATTCATCTCCGAATGCCATTTAGATGTGTAAGATCCTTGTGTTTTCATTAAGAGATTATCTTTTTTTTTTTTTTTTGGGTTGTGGCACTTGAACTCTAGGCCTGGGCGCTGTCACTGAATTCTTCAGCTCAAGGCGAGTACTCTACCACTTGAGCCACAGTGCCACTTCCGGTTTTCTGGTGGTTAATTGGAGATAAAGAGTTACATGGACTTTCCTGCTGGGCTAGCTTTGAACTGTGGCCTCAGCCTCCTGAATAGCTAGGATCACAGGCATGAGCTACCTGTGCCCCGCTTTTTTTCTTCTCTTTTCTTCTCCTCTCTTTCTGTCCCTCCCTCCCTCACTCCCCCCCATCTGTCTCTCTCTCTTTGTGATACTGAGGATTGAACTCAGGACTTTGTGCCTGCTAAACTCTTTAGCTTTTTCCAAATAAATGTCTCATGCTTTTGCCCAGATTAGCCTCAAATCATGATCTTCTAAGTCGTTTCCTCCTACATTTGTCTCCCAAGTAGCTGGAATTATAGACATGTACTATCATACCAAGCTTAGTTTTTCTATTTTTGGTTTTGTTTTTGTCGGTCATGGGGCCTGAACTCCGGGCCTGGGCGCTGTCCCTCAGCTCTTCATCTCAAGGCAAGTGCTCTATCACTTGAGCCACAGCACCACTTCCAGTTTTCTGGTGGTTAACTGGAGATAAGAGTCTCACAAGGACTTTTTTTTCCCCTCATAGGGACTATTCTGCTGGCTTTGAACCATGATCCTCATATCTCAGCCTCCTGAGTAGCTAGGATTACAGGTGTGAGCCACTGCTTACTTGCTACAATGATTATGTATTTAATGTATTTTCCTATACATATTTTATGCCTCAAAAAAAAAGAAGGGAGAATACGTAAAATTTGCTGATGCAGTTAAAGCAATTTCTCAATATCTTTATTCAGGAAGCCTGAGATTCAAGTTTGATGAGAGGTTGGTGGACTGGGAATAGGACACAGGTGGTAGAGCACTTCCCTCATATGTGTGAAGCTGGGGGTGGAGGTATGGCTCAGTTGAGAGAGCACTAGCCAATGAGCAAAAGTGTCGGGTATCATTAGAATCCCGGTGTTGGCCCCAAAAAAGAAAAAAGAAAAAGAAATAAATAGCATTTGTGAGGCTGAGCTCACTTCTTTTTTTCTTTTTCTTTTTCTTCTTCTGTCGGTCGTGGGGCCTGAACTCTGGAACTGGGCACTGTCCCTCAGCTCTTCAGCTCAAGGTAAGCGCTCTACCATTTGAGCTACAGCACCACTCCAGCTTTTTCTGTTTATGTGGTGCTGAGGAATCGAACCCAGGGCCTCATGCATGCAAGGCAAGTGCTCTACCACTGAGCCACCTTCCCAGCCCTGAGTTCATTTCTAGTAACACCAAAAAAAAAAAAAGTGGTAGTATCGTTGATTCAGTATTCCATAGATGGCTAGGCAGCCCCTAAGTACACACAGTTACATCATGGAAAGAAAGGCCACTGCCCTATGAAATATCTCACCTTTAGTGGTTCATAAGCAGCCACTGTGGCACTGCTTTCCAAATACTCTTCATTTTCAGTTACACTGACTGTTACCAGAGTATGGCCTAAAGATTTAGCTGCTATGTGTATACTGGAACAATGACTTGGTCCAGGTCTTTGAATACCTTTGAGTAAAAAAAAACAAAAAACAAATATACCATGATTTCAGCAGGGTAAAAAGCAGTCAGTTATCAAGGAAATCAAGCTAAAGAAATAGAAGTTTGAGCCGGGTGCTAGTGGCTCACGCCTGTAATCCTAGCTACTCAGGAGGCTGAGATCTGAGGATCGAGGTTCAAAGCCAGCCCGGGCAGGA
>NW_012267242.1:14216013-14216354 GCF_000151885.1 Dipodomys ordii
ATTATCCAAAGAGGGGAGTGGCCAAAGCAATGGCCAACCCAAAAATCCTCCCAGACCTTACAAGGGTTGGGCTATGCTGAGGCTCCGCAGCTAAGCGCAAAAGAGCTGACTTGGAGAACAGATGAGGGCCAGGTTGGAAAAATGCAGCCATTTGTGGTAGGTGTTCCTGTCAATTTGTTCCAACCTTAGGGCTTGGTCGATGTCTTCAAGGACGCACGGAGCCAATAGAGCCATCTCCTAAACAGAATAAAAGGGGTTTGGGTTTTTCTTAGGGGCCCCTGAAAACAAAGCTTCCACTGAGGGTGCGGTGCCCATACCTTGGTTGACACAGAAGGCGGTGT
>NW_012267242.1:14217532-14227841 GCF_000151885.1 Dipodomys ordii
TGGCTCAGTGGTAGAGCGCTTGCCTTACATGCTCGAGGCCCTGGGTTCGATTCCTCAGCACCACATAAGCAAAAAGAAAAAAAAGCCAGAAGTGGTGCTGTGGCTCAAGGGGTAGAGCGCTAGCCTTGAGCTCAAGAGCTGAGGGACAGCGCCCAGGCCCAGAGTTCAGGCCCCATGACCGGACCCCCCCCCAAAAAAAAGGTAAATAGAAAGAGAAAGTCTGATGTGGTAGTAGTGTACACTAATAATTCTAGCTCTTTGGACACTGAAGCAGAATGACTATAAGCTCCAGCCCAGCAAGAACTACATAGTAAAATCCTGTCTAGAAAAAAAGGAAAAAGAGCAGGGGTGGGGGGGTGGGATGGGGTGGCTGGGAATGTGACTTAGTGGTAGAGTGCTAGCCTAGCATGAAGCCCTGGGTTTGATTCCTCAGCACAGCCTAAACAGAAAAAGCAGGAAGTGGTGCTGTGGCTCAAGTGGTAGAGTGCTAACCTTGAGCAAAAAGAAGTCCAGGGACAGCACTCAGGCCCTGAGTTCAAACCCTAAGACTGGAAAAAAAAACAGGAATGATAATGAATTCAAAGTAGAGTAGTTTCTAAATTGATAATTAGTCTAAATTGATGATGGGTCTCTTAATTCAAGTTCAAATAAAAAGTGCCTAGTCTTACCTTCTTTGAAAAGAGTAAAGACTCCTTGCTTATCTGAGTTCATATCCAAGGTTAAATGAGAGCAGTCTGTGAATGCAATAGTCTCTTTGGTCTCCTTATTTATATGATATATTGCAATAGGGATTTCTATAATCTGTCCAATTTCCACATCAGCATGATATGGTAACAGTTCAATTCTGTTCAGTTTTAGAACATGTACCTAAAGAAAAACAATTCATCTTTTAGAAAAGCCTTATAAATCATTCCCTAAAAAATTAAACACAGCAACCAAAAAAAAAAAAGTCTCATAGACTTTCCTGCTAGGGCTCTCTTTGAACTGTAATCCTCAGATCTCAGCCTCCTGAATAGCTAGGATTACAGGTGTGAGCCACTGGCGCCAGCTTTTCTTTTCTTTTTTCTTCTCTTCTCTTTTCTTTTTTTTTTTTTTTGCCAGGGCTGGGGCTAGAATTCAGGGTCTGAGCCCTATCCCTGAGCTTCTTTTTGCTTAAGACTAGCACTCTACCACTTGACCACAGTGCCACTTCAGGCTTTTTCTGTTTATATAGTATTGAGAAATCAAAGCCAGGGTTCATGCATGCAAGGCAAGTACTATACTAGTAAGCCATATTCCCAGACCATCTTCTTTTCTTTTTTTAATGCCAGTACTGGGGCTTGAACTCAGGGCCTGGGCACTGTACCTTAGCTTTTTTGCTCAAGGCTGGTGCTCTACACTTGAGTCACTTCTTACTTTCTGGTGCTTAATTGGAGGTAAGAGTCTCATGGTATGAACCACTGGCACCTGGCTTTGAGTAACATTTTAAGTAACCAAGTTGGACTTGAAGTACTTTCAAACATGTTACTACACATAAGTTTAGACAGGAATGTTTTAGAGGTGGTAAGGTTAAACCTTACCTTAATTTCCCCATATCGAAATGGATTTTGTACATCTCTGGCCAAAATGGTACTATTCCCCCAGACCTGGCCTGCAGTCACAACTCCTTTAGTGGTTACCATGGCTACTGTTTCATTAGAAGACGTCCAAGTGAAGTTGCCACTACCACCTTCTACCTGTGAAAAAAGCACATTATATTTACTATAAGAAGAAAAACGGAATTTAAGTGAAAATGTAAATTTTTACTTGTAAAATAAAGCTATATCATAAATCATCTCTACACGTTAGGAAACTGGAGCTATTGTGAAAGAACTAAATGATAATATCACAAAAGGTCAATACAAAAAAATACTCCACACACAAAAGGTCAATACAAGATATAAGGGAACCCGACAAAACCATAATTAACTCCCAAGGCAAATATGTATGGCAGAGAGGTAGAAAGTATAGCAAGTCTTGCGAGATGATAGTATTTAAGGACATGATTTTATTAGTGGCCAGAAAAAACTGACTGACTATACTGAGATTAGAGGGAAATGAAATTCAACATTAATAAATTAATTTATCAGAGAAACTGGCTTATCACTTTGTGAATTCTGGTGTTACAGGACACCATACCTGTACTTTGTAACGATATAACTTTTCATGAGGGTGATGAGGAAATGCCAGAAAGCTGGGCTTAAGCTTGATGGGAAAATAAATCTTCACTTCTTGTTGGTGTTTGATTAGAAGTTGTATTGGCTGAATACTGTTATTCTATAGGAATAAGAAAAAATATTTTGTAAGTACTTTTCTTTGTTATCATTTTGATTTTATTAGACAGGATCTTGCTATGTGGTACAGGTTGGTCTCAAATTCTTCATCTTCCTGCCTTCCAATTATTATTATTATTTTATTATTGCCAGTCCTGGGGCTTGAACTCAGCCTGGGCACTGTCCCTGAGCTTCTTTTGCTCAAGGCTAGCACTCTACCACTTGAGCCACAGTGCCACTTCAGGTTGTTTCCATTTATGTGGTACTGAGGAATGGAACCCAGGGCTTCATGCATGCTAGGCAAGTACTCTACCACTAAACATTCCCAGCCCCCTTCCAATTGTTATAAGTGTTTGGGATTTTGAAATTCCTAGATGTACAGATTTATACTAGGTTGTAAAGTTGTCCCTACTCCCATGCACTTGCTGGCTTTTATTCTTATGGTTTTCATTTTGGATTTTTTTTTTTTTAGTTGTGGGGTTTCAACTTTGTTCCTGGGCGCTGTGCCTCAGCTCTTCAGCTCAAGGCAAGCGCTCTCTACCACTTGAGCCGCAGTGCTTCTTCCAGTTTTATGGTGTTAACTGGAGATGATAGTCTCACAGACTTTCCTGTCTGGGCTGGCTTTGAACTGTGATCCTCTGATCTCAGCCTCCTGAGTAGGATTACAGGTGTGAGCTACCCGCACCAGGCTCATTTTGGATAATTTTTATTGCTATGCCTGATTTGTTACTTTTTTCCCCTAACATCTAAATTGCTGCAGTCATACATCTTTCGAAGCATCTTTTTAGAGGTTCACATAACAACAAAATTTTCCCATCTAGAGTTCACGATTCACTGGTTTTAGTATGTTCAAAACTGTGTAACCATTACTATAATCTCAAATTCTAATATTTTCATCAATCTAAAAAGAATTCCCCCCTAAAAACAAACCATATGAAAACAAAACTTAAAGGCAAAAAAAAATAAGGTGTTTTCTAGGAAATAAAAGTTCAGTGTGTCTAAGGCCTAAGAAAAGAAGAATGATAAGACCCTGAGGCTGGAAAAGTTGTTAAGGGTCAATCATTAGATAGCAGCACAGACTCAAATGTGTACAACAATACACTTTTAGGTACTTAAAATGGTTTATTAAAATGGGCATACACTAACAAGGAATGGTAGGAACTAAAGCAGACTGAGTACAGTCTAAACAATACAGCCACTGTTTGTTTTAACTGTTTATGTCATGTTTTTCTAGAAATCAGAAATCTCGTTTATTTATTTTTTATTTTTGTTGGTCAAGGGCTTTAACTCAGGACCTGGCACTGTCCCTGAGCTCTTTTGAGCAAGACTAGTGATCTGCCACTTTGAGTCACAGTGCCACATCCAGTTTTTGAGTGGTTAATTGGAATAAGAGTCTCATAGGGGACTTTTCTGCGCTGGCTGGCTTTGAACTATGATCCTCAGATTTCAGCTTCCTTAGTAGCAAGGATTACAGGCATAGACCACCAGCACCTGGCTTATTTCTAACTCTTTGTTGGTTAATTGGAGGTGAGAGTATTGGGGACTCTCCTGCTTGGGCTGACTTTGAACTGGAATCCTCTGATCTCAACCTCCTTAAGCAGCTAGGATTACAGGCGTACGCCACTAGCACCTGATGGGTTTTATTTTTATGTTTCTCAATTAAGAAAAAATCTCCAGCACCCAGAAGAAGGAAAAAGGAAGGAAAGAAGGAAGGAAGAATGACAGTTACATAAAATAAAAAGCAAGACCATAAGCCAAAATACTCTGCAGACTATGAGCTTGTGATCTTTGTAGAAAGGATCCATATGAAGGGCTGGGTATGTACCTCAGAGGAACAGGGCTTGCCAGTGCTTGCTGAATTAAAATCCCAGGACTGAAAAAAAAGAAAGGGAAGGGAGGGAGAAAAGTCTATGTTGAGACAGTAGGAAATAAAAGGACTTGTGAGATATTTAGGATTGATTAGGCACTTATTATATTGAATGTAGAAGCTGAGTAAGCAGAGAATTAAGGCTACTTTGGGATTTTGAGTGAAAGGACCATCAGAGGAAAGTAGTTTGAGGAAAAGGAAGGATATTTGACAGGCTATAAAAATCAGGATACTCCAGGCACTGAGGCTCATGCCTGGAATCCTAGCTACTCAGGAGGCTGAGATCTAAGGACAATGGTTCAAAGCCAGCCAGAAAAGTCCCTGTCAGACTCTTATCTCCAATAAACCACTCAAAGACTAGAAGTGGCACTCTGGCTCAAGTGGTAAAGTGCTAGTCTTGAGCACTAAGAGGCTCAGGGACAGTGCCCAGGCCCTGAGTTCAAGCCCCACACCAATCAATCAATCAATCAATCAGGATATTGACTAGACATGTGGCTTAGTGGTAGAGTACTTGCCTAGCGTACATAAGGCCCTGAGTTTGATTACTCAATAACAATTACAAAAAAAAAAGCCACAGAAGCTCGGTGCCAGTGGCTCACGCCTGTAATCCTAGCTACTGAGGAGGCTGAGATCTGAGGATCGTGGTTCAAAGCCAGCCTGGGCAGGAAAGTCCGTGAGACACTTAGCTCCAATAAACCACTTGAAAACCAGAAGTGGCACTGTGGCTCAAGCGGTAGAGCACTCGCTGAAGAGTGCAGGGACAGTGCCCAGGCCCAGAGTTCAAGCCCCACAACTGACAAAAACAAAGCCACAGGATTCTTTCTAATTTGGAGACATTAAAAATAGATTGATTCCACTTTCTGGCAGTGACGACCTCCTCCCAAGAACATGCCTCTCACAAAGGATCCCCTTCATCCCTCTCCTGAAGAGGAGAAGAGGAAACACAAGAAGAAGCGCCTGGTGCAGAGCCCCAATTCCTATTTCATGGATGTGAAATGCCCAGGATGCTATAAAATCACCACAGTCTTTAGCCATGCACAAACAGTAGTTTTGTGTGTTGGTTGCTCTACTGTCCTCTGCCAGCCTACAGGAGGAAAAGCAAGGCTTACAGAAGGATGTTCCTTCAGAAGGAAGCAGCACTAAAAGCACCGTGAACCAAGATGAATGGGAAACCATCCCAATAAACACATTTTGGATTAAAAAAAAAGATTGATTCCTCATATTTTTATCTAATATGGTATTTTGCCATGTGAAAATCAACCAAAAATAGCTGGGTGTTGATGTTCACACCTGTAATTCTAGCTACTCAGGAGGCTGAGATCTGAGGATCGCCATTGAAAGCCAGCCCGGGAAGGAAAGTCCACGAGACAGAAAAATCCTTAAGGCACTAGGCTTAAGGACAAAGAGGCGCAGGGACAGAGCCCAAGCATGACTGGCAAAAGAAAAGAAAGATGGGGCTGGGAAGGTGGCTCAGTGGTAGAGCACTTGCCTTGTATGCATGAGGCCCTGGGTTCGATTCCTCAGCACCACATAAGCAGGAAAAAAAAAGCTGGAAGTGGCGCTGTGGCTCAAGTGGTAGAGCGCTAGCCTTGAGCTGAAGAGCTAAGGGACAGTGCCCAGGCCCAGAGTTCAGGCCCCAAAACCAGACCCCCCCCAAAAAAAAAACAAGAAAGAAAGAAAGAAAGAGAGAAAGAAAACTAGCCAAGCTGGCCATGGTGGCGCACACCAGTAATCAACGAGGAGGATGAGGCAGGAGGATCACAAGTTCGAGAACTAGCCAAAAGGAGAACAAAATATGGAAAGATACTCAGTTATGCCACTTACAATGTCAACAAATAAGAAATAAACCAGGCATGGTAGCACAAGTAGTGCAATACTGTAACCCCAGCATTAGGAAGGGTAAGACAGGAGGATCACAAGTTCAAAGCCTGCCTGGGCTACATACATAGTGACACACTGCTCAAAAAACTGAAAACAATGAGCTGGGAATGTGGCTCAGTGGTAAGTGCTTGCCTAGCATGCATAAAGCCCTGGGCTTGATTCCTCAGTACCACATAAACAGAAAAAGCCAGAAGTGGTAGAGTGCTAGCCTTGAGTAAAAGAAGCAGCTCAGGAACAGTGCCCAGGCCCTGAGTTCAAGCCCCAGGACTGGCAAAAAAAGAAAAAAAAAAAGAAACAAACCAAAAAGAAAACCTAACTAAAGAAAAACCTGGAAATAAGTAAAAATTCAACATTGAGTGCAGGGCTAAATATATTAGCATGTTAATCATTTGGATGTGTGTGTGTGTGTGTGTGTGTGTGTGCGTGTGTGTGTGTGTGGTGGTAACATGCCAGCAGGACCATTGAATTCCAGGCAATATAAGAAGAACTTGTCTCAAATAACAATAGCAATTCTTTTTTTTGTCAATTGTGGGGTTTGAACTCAGGGCCTGGCGCTGTCCTTCAGCTCTTTCGCTTGAGGCTAGTGCTCTACTACATTGAGCCACAGCTCCAGTTTGTTTTCTGGTGGTTAACTGGAGATCAGAGTCTCATGGAATTTCCTACCCAGGCTGGCTTCAAATGAAATCCTCAAATTTCAGCCTCTGAGTAGCTAGCATGAGCCGCAGGAACCGGCACAACAGTAATTCTAAAAGGAACCCCAGATATGTACACAATGATCATAGTGTAGACTTGTGTATTAACAGAGATTGAAGTATAAAGCTTGTCGAGGTAGAAAATACTATGTGTATTGTTTATTATCTGCTCGTCATTTTTGTGAAAGATAAAGGTGGTGTATTCCATATATCATACCTCTTCAGTTTTCTTAGAATGCAATGGCTATTGTTTTACTTCCTACCTGGTGAATGATGGAAGTCAGGGATGCATTTATCACCACAACACCATCTCTCAGGGCTTTTACTACATGGTAAGATCCATTCACAGTAGTTACTTTCTCTTCAAAGTATTCCTTCAGAAAGTTGTACATAATCCTGAGATTCTGCAATCAGCCCAACAGCAACACAAACCTCAAGGGATGTTCTTCCCTTAAAGTCATCTTATTCCAAAACATATATGAAACTGTAGCTATGCATTGATGAGATAAAGAAATAAGAATAGGGCTGGAAAGGTGGCTCAGTGGTAGAGTGCTTGCCTCGCATGCATGAGGCCCTGGGTTCGATTCCTCAGTACCACATAGCACTAGCCTTGAGTTGAAGAGCTGAGGGACAGTGCCCAGGCCCAGAGTTCAGGCCCCACGACCGGACCTCTCCCCCCTCCCCCCCAAAAAAAGAAGGCTGAGATCTGAGGATCAAAGTTCAGCTTTAATAAGGGTTATGAGACTCTTATCTCCAGTTAATAATAAAATGAGCCAGAAGTGGAGTTGTGGCTCAAGTGGTAGAGTGCTAGCTTTCAGCAAAAAAGCGTAGGGACAATGCCTCAAGACTGGCACAAACAGCAACAACAGAAAGAAAACCTTTGGTTTTCCTCGTAGAGATTCTAAATTGAGAAAAAGAAAATTAATTTTAAACTGGAACTACTGGCTGGCACAGCGGTTCATACCTATAATTTCAGTTGCTTGGGAGACAGATATCAGGAAGACGGAGATTTGATGTTACCTCAAGCAAAAAGTCAGTGAGGGGGCTGGGAAGGTGGCTCAGTGGTAGAGTACTTGCCTTGCATGCTTGAGGCCCTGGGTTCGATTCCTCAGCACCACATAAGCAAAAAGCTGGAAGTGGTGCTGTGGCTCAAGTGGTAGGGCACTAGCCTTGAGCTGAAGAGCTGAGGGACAGTGCCCAGGCCCAGAGTTCAGGCCCCACGACCGGACCCTCCCCCCCAAAAAAAAAGTCAGTGAGATTTCATCTTAATCAACAAGCTAGGCATGGTGGCATTCACCTATAACAGCCCAGCTATGAGGGAGGCTGTAGGTAGAAGGATCATGGTTTGAGGATGGGTAAAAACAGGAGATCCTATATAATAAAACCTAAATAATTAACTAAAGCAAACAAGGGCTAGAAGTATAGCTCAAGTGGTAAAGTAACTGTCTAGAAAGTGGGAAACTACCAGTACCACTACCAAAAAAAAAAAAAAAACGTCCTAGTTTTGAAAGATCCATAAATGCAAATATCAGGAACAGAGAAAGTCAAAACTTAGGTGAATTTTAGTGCAATTTGTAAATTCCATAAATTAATATTTCTCAAAAAAAAGGTGAATATAACACTTCCCATCTGATATTCACACTATTCTCAAACCACAAAAATAGTAGCCATCTCAGAAGTGAATCTGAAGAGTGAGGATCTCTCCAAAGTGTTATCACTGGGACTCTCTTCAACTCCTTCCTGTAATTGATTTTTGTTTTGAGGTTTTTTTGTTTTTTGGTTTTTTTTGGTTGGTTGTGGGACTTGAACTCTGGGCCTGGGTGCTGTCCCTGAGCTCTTCAGCTCAAGGCTAGCACTCTACCACTTGAGCCACAGCACCACTTCTGGTTTTCTGGTGGTTTATTGGAGATAAGAGTCTCGAGTACTTTCCTGCCCAGGCTGGCTTTGAACTGTGATCCTCAGATGTTAGCCCCCTGAGTAGCTAGGATTACAGGCATGAGCTACCGGCTTCTTTCTATAATTCTTACCATATTGTAACTTTACTTCTAGTGAAGTATTCCTCAAAAATTAGTAACAGTTTAAAAGCTAGTAACATTCATTTCCAAAAGTAAAACATGGGGTAAAGGAAGAGAGGGATCTTCCACTGGACAGATAGACCAGTCCAGGGAACTATCCATATGAGGAGCTAGAGGAACAAAAAGACACTCATGGACTGGAGGTGTGGTTAAAGTAATACAATGCCAGCCATGAGGTGAGCAAAAGTAGAAGCCCAGAGTTCCAGCCCCACACTACATGCACACACACACACACACACACACACACACACACACACATACACATACACATACACAGCACACACCCCAAAAAACAAAATAGCAAGAGAGACTCACATCTGAAATATAGACCTTTGTGCTGCTTTTGTCAAACACTTCTACTGTGATGACATACACCTGTTCCACCTCTAGACTCCATCGATCTCCAGGATAAATGGTGAAGCCTACATACATATCAAGATACACAAATATCAGGTTTCCAAAGCAGGTCATTTAATCCCTATCTCAAGTTGTATAATAAATTAGCGTTCCACAAATCTTGCTTTAAAGCTGGGTGAAGATGATTCACACCTGTAATTCTAGCTATGCAGGAGGCTGAGATTTAAGGATCCTGCTTCAAAGCCAGCCCAGGCAGAAAAGTCTGTGAGATTATTATCTCCAACAAACTACTCAGAAAAAGCTGGTGGTGCTGTGGCTTAACTGATGGAGCGCTAGCTTTGAACACAAAGAGGCTCAGGGACAGCACCCAAGCTCTGAGTTCAAGTCCCAGGATAGGCTAAAATAAATAAATAAATATCTTGTGCTGGGAAGGTGGCTCAGTGGTAGAGCGCTTGCCTTGCATGCATGAGGCCCTGGGTTCAATTCCTCAGCACCACATAAGCAAAAAGAAAAAAGCCGGAAGTGGTGCTGTGGCTCAAGTGGTAGAGCGCTAGCCTTGAGCTGAAGAGCTGAGGGACAGCGCCCAGGCGTTCAAGCCCTATGACTGACCTCCTGCCAAAAAAAAATAATCTTTTTCCTCGTATAACATCTCTTATCCTAACTCAAAGATTACATGATATGCATTTTTATATTGTTTTACAATCTCTGTTTTAAAATGTTCCACTCTTACAGCATTTACTTAAGTTTGAAGTTAGCTGTTCTTGAAATGAAGGTAAGGACCTTAACAAGTCTCCAGTGTATAATGAACTCATTTTAGTGAAATAATTGAAATTACTCAAATTTCTGAAAATACCTAAAAATCCAGGCTCTACAACATATATGGTGCAGTTCGGGAGTCCAGATACAGATCTCATATGGACATCTTAATATTTGCTTAAGGAAATCATGTGAGCCAGAGCTGAATGAATACCGAAAAGTGAGCTACCAAAGAAGAAAATAAATGCACAAATAAAACAATCTTTCATCTCTCTTGAAAAGCCAAAACTTAATCCATACATCTAAGAAAAATTCTTGAACTTTTGGAAGATGGAATGGGAGAAAGAAGATTGTGTTGTTCTTTTAAAATTCATTTAGCTGCCAGGCGCT
>NW_012267242.1:14228996-14244628 GCF_000151885.1 Dipodomys ordii
CCAGCCCTATATTTACCTCTTAAAAACATACTACCTCTAAAATCTGAGAAGAAATTATTTCTGCTCTAAAAAACATAACTGAGATGACAAAACAGAAAGTACTCAAAATTCAAAGCACACTGGCTTAATTGTTATATTAATTCAGTCAGGAGCTATACTACAAATTATAAAACTGGCATAGTAATTAAAGATTGCTTTTACCTATGCATTAAAACAAGTCCAGGCAACCAGTACCAAACTAGGCTTCGTTCTGATGTGTACTTGAATATAACATTCATAAAATATAAAAGCTAGAAAGAAATTCAGAAATATAGCATTCCCTTCATTTTCAGATAAAGAAACATCTTCACAGTTCTCTACATCAATTCCTTCCTTTGTTATCAAAATAAAATATCTTGCCTTCCAGCTAGTTCTTAAACTTATATTCAGAATCTCATTTCTTCTTGCCTGTCAGAAGACCTTGTTCCATTAAACTTGCTACATAAGCAGTTAATGCTGTTGAACTATATTTATAGACATGTTCAAGTTACTCCTACTTTAAAAGAAAGTTCTCTTCATGGTTTTTAAGATTTTGCCTTGCTTTTCTTTTTTCAAAATCAAGATATTTTTGCTAACAAGGTGACTCAAACTAATTCTTCAGTCTTGGTCTTTCTTACTATCACCATCAGATTTCACTTGCTAAGCATTTTCTTTGTAAATTCCTCAGATGGCTACCATGAAATTCATATGTCTTGGTTTACCTATTATTTCTTTTTAAAATTTTGAAGACTAAACTCAGGACCTCATGCAACCTAGGCAATGAGCTACCACTGAGTCCTTTATCTCCTCCCTACCTTTTTGGAGGGCAATATTGGAATTCAAACTCAGAGCCTCACAATTGCTAGGCAAATCATTCCTAGTACTCCCCCCTACCCTTTGGTCCAGTCTTAGGGCTTGAACTCAGGGTTTCAGTGCTGTCCCTGAGTTCATACCTGTAATCCTAGCTACTAAATAAAAAACAAAATTGAATGAAATAAAAATTCTCTGTAAATTTGAAATATAATTTGGATTCATTTATCAGTGATTGAATTAGGAGTATTTTCTATTTCTGAACACTTGAATCATTTCACAGATGTCAATTATATTCTTACTATATGCCTAACAGTTGACTATAATAGATGTTATGTGCCTCTTTGCTCAATCTTTACAGAGCAAGTTTAGTGAATTTTTTTTTTTGGGGGTTGGTCGTGGGGTCTGAACTCTGGGCCTGGGTGCTGTCCCTTAGCTCTTCAGCTCAAGGCTAGCGCTCTACCACTTGAGTCACAGCACCACTTCTGGCTTTTTTCTGCTCATGTGGTGCTGAGGAATCGAACCCAGGGCCTCATGCATGCAAGGCAAGCAATCTACCACTGAGCCAACTTCCCAGCCCAAGGTTTAGTGAATTAACAATTATTCTCAACTAATTTTAAAAACACTAATTAAATATCTACTGCATGTAATCTTTCCTTAATTGTCTTTCCTCAATTATCATGTGAAAATAGGCCAAATTAGACTCACATATGTTCTTACAAACTCTATTTTCCTTAGTTCACTAATTATAATTGATTGAGAATGCAAATAAGCAATAGAGCCAACAGTTCCTAAGTTGCAACTATTCTCATTTTTCTATACACACAGGGCTAGATAGTATAACAATAATAATTTATAGTTCTTTGTTAAAAATAAAAATCTAGCTGCTGGGTGCTGGTGGCTCACACCTGTAATAATCCTAGCTACTCAGGAGGCTGAGATCCTGAGGATCATGGTTCAAAGCCAGCCCGGGCAGGAAAGTTCATGAGACTCTTTATCTCCAAAAAACCACAAGAAAACCAGAAGTGGTGATATGGCTTAAGCTGTAGAATGCTCGCCTTGAGCTGAAGGGCTGAGGGACAGCACCCAGGCCCAGAGTTCAAGCCCCAGGACTGACAAAAAATAAATAAAAAATAAAAATAAATTAAAAAAATAAAAAATATATAAATCTAGCTGGATGTGGTGGTTCATGCTGTAGTCCCACCTATTCAGAAGGTAGAGGTTGGAGGATTGAGGTTCAAGGCTGGCTGGCCCTTGCAAAATCAGTACAAGACAATATCTGAAAGCCAAACTAAAAAGCAAAAGGACTGGAGGCATTGCTCAAGTGGCAGAGTACCTATGTAGCAAGCATAAGGACCTGAGTTTATTCCCAGTATTGTAAAACTGTAAAAAATAAAAAAGAGAGAAAGAAAAAAGGTCCAGTAGCATAATAACTCTTAATAAATTACATTATCAAAGAACATGTTTAGGATTTGGGGAAGTATAGATTGACAGAGAAACTTGAGCAAAGGATACTTTTGTGGACAAAGACAAGATTAGTTTGGCCCAGTTGGAGGGCAGTCACCATGGCTGTCTTCTCATCTAGTGTAGCCACTTTCCCCACAAGAGACCCATTATGTGCAACTCTATGGTCTTGTAATTCCAGTGTATAATGTTCCAGGGGAAATTTCACCTCTGTAAAACATGAAAGTTATACAAATATAATAGCAGCAGCCACTCCAGGTTATAACGGTGTACTATTTGATTAAAAGAGAAGATTGGGAATCATGCCTAAAATAAAAAATATGAACAGTTTCTATTTTTTCCCCCATTAGGATGAATTTAGACAGGTAGCCAACTAGGAGAATACTACATGAAGTGATGGTGGGTATGGCTTATGGTCTTCAAAATTAGCACACTAGCTGGGTGCTGGTGGCTCACACCTGTAATCCTAGCTACTCAAGGAGGCTGAGATCTGAGGATCACCATTCAAAACCAGCCTGGGCAGGAAAGTCCATGAGATTCCTATCTCCAATTAACCACCAGAAAATTAATCTCAAGTGGTAGAGCGCTCGCCTTGATCTGAAGAGTTGAGGGACAGCACCCAGGCCCAGAGTTCAAGCCCTATAACAGACAAAAAAATCAACAACAACAACAACAAAAATAGTAAAGGCAAATGTCTAAAAACACTGAAGCTGTGTCATTAAAAAAGTAACTGTGGGGGGCTGGGAAGGTGGCTCAGTGGTAGAGCGCTTGCCTTGCATGCATGAGGCTCTGGGTTCGATTCCTCAGCACCACATAAGTGGCGCTGTGGCTCAAGTGGTAGAGGGCTAGCCTTGAGCTGAAGAGCTGAGGGACAGCGCCCAGGCTCAGAGTTCAGGCCCCACGACTGGACCCCCCCCAAAAAAAAAGTAACTGCGGGGGCTGGGAAGGTGGCTCAGTGGTAGAGTGCTTGCCTTGCATCCATAAGGTCCTGGGTTTGATTCTTCAGCACCACATAAAGAAAAAAAGCTGGAAGTGGCGCTGTGGCTCAAGTGGTAGAATACTAGCCTTGAGCTGAAGAGCTGAGGGACAGTGTCAAGGCCCAGAATTCAAGCCTCACAACTGACAAAAAAAAAAAAAAAGTAACTACGTCATTAACCTGCTCAAGATATGAGGACTATCTCTGTCCAATGCTAAAGTACAACAATTAACTTCAATTAACCACTCAAAAGCTGGAAGTGGAGCTATGGCTCAAAGTGGTTGAGTGCTAGCCTTGAACAAAACAGCTCAGAGACAGTGCTCAGGCCCTGAGTTCAAGCCTTACCACTGACAAAAATAAATAAATAAACATTAAAAAAAGTTGAAGAAAAAAAACTAAAGAAGATATCAGATGGAAAGACATCCACGCTAAAGGATTGGCAGAATAATATTGCCAAAAGCAAACTACATATTTAATATAATACCCACCATCATTCCAGTATTATTCCTCACAATTTAGAGAAATTAATCCAAAAGGTCATAGCATAAGAAATTCTAAGTAAGGGGCTAGGAAGGTGGCTCAGTGGTAGAGCACTTGCCTTGCATGCATGAGGCCCTGGGTTCGATTCCCCAGCACCACATAAGCAAAAAGAGAAAAAGCCAGAAATGGCGCTGTGGCTCAAGTGGTAGAGCGCTAGCCTTGAGCTGAAGAGCTGAGGGACAGTGCCCAGGCCCAGAGTTCAGGCCTCACGACCAGACTCAAAAAAAATAAAATAAAATAAAATAAAAATCAGTTATAAGTAAAAACAGCACTATTGAGGATACCATAATACCAAATTTCAAATTGCACTAAAGAACTAGAGTAACATGAACAGTTTGGTACTGGTACAAAAACAGATCCAAAGACAAATGGAACAGTATAGAAGGCCCAGGAATAAAACCACTATATCCAATTAATTTTTTTTTTTGCCAGTCAGGCCTGGGTGTGTACCCTTGAGCTTTTATGCTCAAGGCTAGTAGTGCTCTACCACTTGAGCCACAGCTCCACTTCAGCTTTTCTGGGGTATGTGTGTTGGGGGTGGTGGTTAATTGGAGATGAGAGTCTCACAGTTTCCTTCCCAGGCTGACTTGGAACTGTGATCCTAGATCTCAGCCTCCCAAGTAGCTAGGATTACTGGTATGATCCACTGGCACTGGGCATAATTTCTGATAAAGGAGCCAAAAACATACAATGGAAAAAAGATAATTTCTTCAACACATAGTGCTGGGAAAACTTGGTATTCACTTGCAGAAGCTTGAAAACCAAACTTGTGTTTCTCATTCTATACAAAAATCAGCTCTAGGATTGGGAAGGTGGCTCAGTGGTAGAGTGCTTGCCTTGCATGCATGAGGCCCTGGGTTCGATTCCTCAGCACCACATAAGCAGAAAAAGCTGGAAGTGGCACTGTGACTTAAGTAGTAGAGCTCTAGCCTTGAGCTGAAGAGCTGAGGGACAGCGCCCAGGCCCAGAGTTCAGGCCCCCCAACCAAAAAAAAAAAAAAAAAAAAAAAGCAGGTAGCACTGATCAGTACATTGTATGTATAATCTGATGTATGGAATTGTAACCTCATTTTTTTTTTTTTGAGGAGGTCCGGTTGTGGGGCGTGAACTCTGGGCCTGGGCGCTGTCCCTCAGCTCTTCAGCTCAAGACTAGTGCTCTACCACTTGAGCCACAGCGCCACTTCCGGCTTTTTTTTTCTGCTTATATGGTGCTAAGGAATCGAATCCAGAGCCTCATGCATGCAAGGCAAGTGCTCTACCACTGAGCCACCTTCCTAGCCCTGTAACCTTATTGTTGTGTCCACTTAATAATGATATATATTTTTTTTTGCCAGTCATGGGGCTTGAACTCTGGGCCTGGGCACTGTCCCTAGCTCTTCGTTCAAGGATAGTGCTCTACCACTTGAGCCATAGCTCTACCTCTGGTTTGATTTATTGGAGGTAAGAGTCTCATGGACTTTCCTGCCTGGGTTGGCTTTGAACCATGATCCTCAGATCTCCTGAGTAGTTAGGATCCTCAGACCTCTTGAGTAGCTAGGATTACAGGCATGAGCCACTGGCACCCAGCTAATACTAAATTTTTTAAAAGAAAATAAGTTAAAAAAGAAAAACAAATATCACTTGTTTTTATTCATATGTGGAAGCTAGTCCTAAAAGACATACATACTCAGGCACATGTACATATCTATATATGGATATATCCATATTATGTGGACAAACACTGTGAATGGGAAAGGGAAAATAAAGTGAATAATTTTGAAATACATTTCAAGCATATATGAAAAAGCATGAAAAAAGAGACTAATTTTTTTAAAAGGCAAAAAAGAAAACGAATAACCTCAATGAAAACTGTTGATCAATAGGAAGATGGAGGGGCAGGGAAAAAAAAGTAGACTCTTTGCAGGGGCGGGGGCTAAATAGTGGGAGTGATTGAGTTAACAAGAAGGATGAAGGAAGTTGAATATGGTTGAAATGGATTGTTTGCACCTATGAAAATAGAATAGCAAATCCAGCTAAAATTGTTTTGGGAATTGGGAAGAAGGGAAAGGAAAATAGTTAAGAGGGGCGAGATTGTTTAGAATACAATGGAAATGTAACAATGAAACTTCCTATATAACTAAAGTAAGCTAATTAAAAATATTTTATCACAAAATCTAAAAACATAAAGAAGTGGGATTGCTTCTTTGTTAGCAACTGAAAGGACTTGAAAAACCTGAATCACAGAAAAAGACAAATCATCTTACCTGTCATTCTTCCCTGAACCATTTTTGCAACTTGGTATTTAATATATGCTCCTACTAAAAGATAAATATCATGGGATGGTATAAGAAATATATTCTCCAAAACCAGCAGACGTATCGATGCTGCTGCCACTTTCTAAAACAGGGAGGGAAAAAGTCAAAGTTTCCATAGGTAAAATCCTTAAGGCTATCTTTATGAAAAGCTTACTTTTTTTTTCCTGGCAGTTCTGGATTTTGAACTCTGACACTTGCTGGACTTACGCTTGTTAAGTTAGTGCTCTACCACTTGAGCCATACAGCCAGCTCTATTCTTTTCCTGGCTTTTTTTTTTTTTTGGTTGGGGGGGTGGCTTGAACTCTGGGCCTGGGCACTGTCCCTGAGCTCTTCAGCTCAAGGCTAGTGCTCTTCCACTTGAGCCACAACCCACTTCTGGTTTTCTGGTGGTTTATTGGAGATAAGAGTCTCACGGACTTTCCTGCTCCGGCTGGCTTTAAACTGTGATCCTCAGATCTCAACCTACTGAGTAGCTAGGATTACAGACATGAGCCACCAGCGCCCGGCTCAGCGCCCGGCTTCTCTCAGCTTTTTAACTTAAAGCTGAAACTCTATCACTGAGCCACAGCAACACTTCCAGGTTTTGGATGGTTAATTGGAGATAAGATTCTTATGGAGTTTCTTGCCTGGGCTGGCTTAAAACTGTGATGCTTAGATCTCAGTTTCCTGAGTAGATAGAATTACAGGCAGGAGCCAGGGGCCGCCTGGCTACATTTTATATTCTTAACTTTATTATTATTATTATTATTATTATTATTTTGTCGATTGTGGGACTTGAACGCTGTCCCTCAGCTCTTCAAGTCAAGGATAGTTAGTGCTCTACCACTTGAGCCACAGCGCCACTTCCAGCTTTCTGGTGGTTTATTAGAGATAAGAGTCTCACAGACTTTCCTGCCGGGGCTGGCTCTGAACTATGATCCTCAGAATTCAGCCTCCTGAGTAGCTAGGATTACAGGCATGAGCCACCGGCACCCAGCTTATTCTTAATTTTTATTCTGTAAGAGTTTCATGCACTTTCCTGCCTAGTCTGGTTTCAAATTATGATTCTCAACCTGACTGAGTAGCTAGAATTACAGGAATGAGTCATCAGGGCCCAGTCTATCTTTTATTCTAAACTTGAGTGAAAGCTAAGAGTTAGAGAAAGTGAATGTAATATTAAGATTCATGAAGCTTGAGGTAGATGTGTAGCTTAATTGTAGACTGCCTACGTAGTAAACAGGAGGCCCTAAGTGCAAACCCCAGTACCGATACAAATACACACACACACATACACACACACACACACATTTGGTGGGGGGGTAGGTCAGTTGTAGGGCTTGAACTCAGGGCCTGGGCACTGCCCC
Source organism: Dipodomys ordii (assembly GCF_000151885.1). Lineage (NCBI taxonomy): Eukaryota > Metazoa > Chordata > Mammalia > Rodentia > Heteromyidae > Dipodomys > Dipodomys ordii. Next base: position 14,236,441 of record NW_012267242.1, read on the forward strand.
TGAGCCTCTTTTTTCTCAAGGGTAGTGCTCTACCACTTGAGCCACAACCCCACTTCCAATTTTTGAGTGGTTAATTGGAGATAAGAGTTTCACTGAGACTTTTCTGTCCAAGCTGGCTTTGAATTGTGATCCTTAGATCTCTGGCTCCTGAGTAGCTCAGATTAGAGGCACGAGCCACCAGCGCACAGCCACATACATATTTTTTAGACCCTTCAAAACAAAAAATAGCTCAGCAAGTTTCATGAAGCTGATGAAAAGGCACAGATAATTCTAACAGATAATTGGAAGGCTAAGGCAAAAGAATCATAAGTTTAAGGTCATCCTGGGGTATGCAGTAAGGCTTTGTGTAAGATTCATGATAATTTTCAGGCAAACTGAATTTTTGTGTGTGTGTGGGGGGGGTTGTGGGGCTTGAGCCACCGGTGCCTGGCCAAACTGAAATTTTAGCTTCTGATTATGAAAGCAATTTTTACTCTTTATTAAATTATTAAAAGAAACAAGCTTGTAGCTAGGTGTCAGTGGCTCAAACCTGTAATTCTAGCTACTCAAGATACTAGGCTAACTGGAGAAGTGGGCATGGCAGGGCACCCTATCATACTACCTGTGCTAGAATGAAAAATAGGAGGATCATAGTCCAGGCACATGATGGAGTAGAAAGCAAGACCATTGAGAAAAGATTTAAAAAGCTGGAGGCATGATTCCTGCCTCATTAGGAGGCAGGACTCCTGCCTAACAAGCACAAGGGTATCAATTCAAACCCTATTACTGTCAAAGAAAGAAAATGTTTTAAAAGCAAATGCCAGTGATCTGAGGGTATGTCAGTAATAGAGTGCTAGCCTACCATGATCAAGGCCTGGGTTGAGTTCAAACCCGAAGCTTTTTTGGTGAGGGATGGGGTAGGAAAGAAAGAGATCATACTTGTAATTAGGTAATAATACAAAACACACGCAGAAAATAAGGGTTTTGTATGCTTATCCACATGAGATGACTTTTTCGATTAAATGATCAACTATTAAGTTAGAGAGCTTCTATTACAGATTCACAACAAAAACCTTTATTTTCTATAAGACTATTGGGTGAACATTTATAGCACAAATGTCTTACCTTATAGAACTGTTCGTAAATTCGAACTTTTACAACAGCAGCACCAGTTCTAATCCCAGACACCAAAATCATATCTCCTTGTTTATCTTCTTTTTCCATCTCAGCTATATAGACAGGGGAAGAATATTCTGCCTCAGAGTATTTCAGAATCCTAAATAAAAAATAAATTTGTTTCTAGCAGAAATCAATGTTTTCTTCCCATAATTCCCTCATAACCTGACTTAGGGAATTTTTTTTTTTTGTCGGTCATGGGGCTTGAACTCTGGGCCTAGGCACTGTCCCTGAGCTCTTAAGCTCAAGGCTGGCACTCAACTACTTGAGCCACAGCACCATTTCCAGTTTTCTGGTGGTTTATTGGAGATAAGAGTCTCACACTTTACTGCCCAGGTTAGCTTTGAACCATGATCCTCAGATCTCAGCCTCCTGAGTAGCTAGGACTACAGCTGTGAATCACTGTTGCCTGGCTTAGGGAATTTTTAACAACTTTGCACAACTACTTAGTAACAACAACAACAATCTAAATATAATATTTGTCTCTGGGCACTGGTGGATCATGCCTGGAATCCTAACTACTTAGGAGGCTGAGATCTGAGGATTGTGGCTTGAAGCCAGCCCAAATAGGAAACTCTGTGTGACTCTTATCTCCATTAAACTACTCATGAAATCCAGAAGTGGTACTGTGGCTCAAGTGGTAGAGTGCTAACTTTGAGCACAAAGAGGCTCAGAGACAGTGCCCAGGCCCAGAGTTCAATCCCCAAGACCGGGAAAAAAAAAAAAAAAAACATTGTAGAAAATGTTCTGGTGTGGCGCTGTGGCTCAAGTGGTAGAGTGCTAGCCTTGAGCTGAAGAGCTGAGGGACAGCGCTCAGGCCCAGAGTTCAAGCCCCACGACTGACAAAAAACAAGAAAAAGAAAAAGAAAATGTTCTGATTTCCACAAGGACTATAACTAATGTATATGTGGCAGAAACTAGTGTGGAACTAATTACAGTTTTGGTTGTCTGGGATCTATTACTTGGTACTTGAGATAAAAGTTCATACTATTAGCTAGGTGCCAGTGGCTTATACCAATAATCCTACCCATTCAGGAGTCTGAGATTGGAGTCTGAGTTTGGAGGATGGCAGTTTGAGGCAATTTGGGGCAGAAAAATCCTCTAGATTATATCTCCAAAGTAACTAGCAAAAAGCTAAGCGGGGCCAGGCACCAGTGGCTCAGAGAACCTGTAATCCTAGCTACTCAGGAGGCTGAGATCTGAGGATCAAGGTTCAAAGTCAACCCTAGTAGGAAAGTTCATGAGACTCTCCAATAAACTACCAGAAAATTGGAAATGGTGCTGTGGCTCAAATGGTAGAATGCTAGCCTTGAGGTGAAGAGCTGAGGGTCAGCACCCAGGCCCAAAGTTCAAGCCCCACAATAGAAAAAAAAACAAAAACAAAAAACTAGGCTGCAGGTGTGACTCCAGTGGTAGAATACCAAGCAATTAAACAAACTGATCAAACACCAGATACCTATAAGCCTGTTCAGGAGGTTGAGATCTGAGGGTCATAGTTTGAATCCAGCCCAGGCAGTCTTAATTCCAATTGACCACAAAAAAAAAAAGGCAGAAGTGGAGCTCTGGCACAAATGGTAGAGCATTATCCTTGAGCTGAAGAGCTGAGGGAAAGTGCCCAGGCCATGAGTTCAAGCCCCAGGACCAAATACACACAAAAAAACAAAGCTGACCAAGTTCAAAGCCATGTGGTCCAACACCAGTACCACTAAATTAATTAAGTAATAAATTAAATTAATTTAGTCAAACCACTAAATTAAGTAAGTAATACATGCTACCCAGACTCCTCTGCAGTGTCTCAAATTAAGCTATAATAAACATACCCGGGCTGGGAAGGTAGCTCAGTGCTAGAGTGCTTGCCTTGCATGCATGAGGCCCTGGGTTTGATTCCTCAGCACCACATAAGCAGAAAAAGCCAGAAGTGGTTCTTGGCTCAAGTGGTAGAGTGCCAGCCTTGAGCTGAAGAGCTGAGGGACAGCGCCCAGGCCCAGAATTCAGGCAAAAGAAAAAAAAAAAGAATATATTAAAAAAAATTAAATTAAAAAAAAAAAAGAGTCTCACGGACTTTCCTGCCCGGGCTGGCTTTGAACCGCGATCCTCAGATCTCAGCCTCCTGAGTAGCTAGGATTACAGGCGTGAGCCACCAGCGCCCGGCTAAGCAAATTTTTTTTAAAAGGCCAGAATTTTGGAAAAAAAAAAACAACAACTCAGGGACAGTGTCTAGGCCCTAAGTCCAAGCCCCACAACCAACACCAACAAAAATAACTATATTTCTCTCATAAGTCTATCAAAGTCATTTTTCCCTGGGAAATATATCTCTTTCAAAAAAGTCCACAGAGCAGAATTATCCAAGTCTACACACACGGTGGCTTTTCAGTATGCACACTTGTCAAAGGTAACTTATGATCAGTTTCCAATTTACCTAATTTTGCTAGACAGTCCTTCTCTTGCTGACTCGTTATCCTGTGCAATGCTCCACTCAAACATCATCCCTGCCAAACTACTGAAAGTATTTCCTATAGAACAAGGCAAAAAGCAGACAAGAGAGAATTATATATGCAAAAACATTCAGGTATCCTCAACAAGAGAAATGTGACAAGAAAATTATTTTTAGGCCTCAGTAACAAGTAATAGTAATATTATTACTGACATAAAACACATATATGGGAGCTAGACAAAAGTGGTTCATGCCTACAATTCTAGATACTCAGGTGGCTGTGATCCAGAGAAATCTCAAAGATGGCCTGGGCAGAAAAGTTCTCAAGATTCTATGTCCAAAAAATAATCAGCAAAAAGCTGGGCTGGAGAAATGGCTCAAGTGCTAGAGTACCAAGCAAACAAGCCAATTGAGACCCTGAATTCAAACTCTGGCACTGGCAAAATAATTAATTTTATAAATCTCACATATATGGAGCTAGGAGCATAGCTCAGTTAAGGTTGAAAGTTTGCCTAGCAAGTTCCCAGTATTAAAACAAAAAAAGGGCTGGGAAGGTGGCTCAGTGGTAGAGTGCTTGCCTTGCATGCATGAGAAGCTGGGTTCGATTCTTCAGCACCACATAAGCAGAAGAAGCTGGAAGTGACGCTATGGCTCAAGTGGTAGAGTGCTAGCCTTGAGCTGAAAAGCTGAGGGACAGTGCCCAGGCCCAGAGTTCAGGCTCCACGATGGGACCCCCCCCCAAAAAAAAAGGAAAGCAAAAAACAAAACAAAAATTTCTCACCCCTGTAATCCCAACTATTCAAGAAACTGAGATCTGAGGATTGTGGTTCAAAGCCAGCCCAGACAGGAAAGTCCATGAGAACATTATCTCCAATTAATCAGCAAAAAAGGCTGAAAATGGAGCTAAGGCTCAAATAGTAGTAGAGTGCCAACCTTGAGTGGAAAGAGCTAAGGGACAATGCCCAGGCCTTGAGTTCAAGCACCAGCAGTAACACACATGCACACAAATCCATATATGATAAAGATCTTCACACTAACAATATAAGTGTTTTGCTTCACAAGTTTTCTGAAAGTAGAAAGAATTCAAGCATATTAACTTCTTTATTTTTGTTTTTGTTTTTGTTTTTTTTCGGTCATGGGGCTTGAACCCTGGTACTGTCCCTCAGTTCTTCAGCTCAAGTCTGGCACTATACCACTTGAGCCACAGTGCCACTTCAGGTTTTCTGAGTGGTTTATTGGAGATGAGATTCTCACAGCCTTTCTGCTGGGCTGGTTTTGAACCTCAATCCTCAGATCTCAGTCTCTTGAGTAGCTAGGACTACAGGCATGAGCCACCGGCACCCGGCAAAGCATATTAACGTCTAGCTGACAAAAGTACATTACATTCTTTCTGTTCCTTTCTATAGAAAGGTCAGCTAACATCTATCTTATGGTTGACAGTCATAGTTAAACCTGGTGACTTCAACCATTCTTACAAAAACTAGATTTCAAAAAGAGGTGTTTTTTTTTTTTTAAGTGCAGGTCCTGGGGCTTGAACTCAAGGCTTGGGCACCCTGAGCTATTTTGTTCAAGGCTAGCACTCTGCCACATGAACCACAACTCCACTTCCAGCTTTCTTCGTGTCTAATTCGAGATAGCATCTCATAGACCTTCTTGTCCAGGTTGCTTCAAATTATGGTCCTCAGATATCATCCTCCTGAGTAGCTAGGATTATAGGCATCAGCTACTGGCACCAAGCAGAGTTCTTTTCTTTTCTTTTCTTTTTCTTTTTTTTAGAGGGGGTGTCCAGTCGTGGGGCCTGAACTCTGGGCCTGGGCGCTGTCCCTCAGCGCTTCAGCTCAAGGCTAGCACTCTACTACTTGAGCCACAGCGCCACTTCCGGCTTCTTTTTCTTTTTGCTTATGTGGTGCTGAGGAATTGAACCCAGGGCCTCATGCATGCAAGGCAAAGCACTCTACCACTGAGCCACCTTCCCAGCCCTCCATGAGACTCTAATCTCCAAGAAACCACTAGAAAACCAGAAGTGCCGCTGTGGCTCAATTGGTAGAGCATTCGCCTTGAGCTGAAGAGCGCAGGGACAGCGCCCAAGCCTAGAGTTCAAGCCCCACGACCGACTAAAAAAAAAAAAAACAAAAACAAAAAGCATTACTCTTTGGGTAGGCACCAGAAACTAACATCTGTAGTACTACCTATTCAGGAGGCTGAGATCTGAGAATTGTGATTGTAACTAGTATCTCCATTAATCAGCAAAAAGCCAGAAGTGGAAATGTAGTTCAAAAGGTAGTGTGCCAGCTTTGAGTGAAAAAACTAAACAGGAGCTCAAGGCCAAGCTGGAGCATTATGAAAGAGAGAGAGAGAGAGAGAGAGAGAGAGAGAACGCAAGCAAGCAAACAAGCAAGCTTGAGGCCCTGGTTCAAACCCTAGTATCAACACCAAACTGAAAAAATGGGGAACTAACAGTTGTTTTTTTTTAACGTTCCTCTTTTTGGTGTTACTGGGGGTTGAACCCAGGCCCTTAGTGCTTGTAAGGCAGGCATCCTACCGCTTAGGCCATTTCTTCAGACCCTTCTTGCATTGATTATTTTCAAGGTAGGGTCTCTATTCCTGTGCTTCCTCGTGTTCACTGAGGATGACAGACATGCATCACTACACCCAGCCATTATGCTTCCCTCTGCAGTTGGGATGACAGATGCAATATACCATACTGAGCTATTGGTTGAGATAGTATCTCATGAACTTTTTGTGCCTGATCTGCCACTACAAACCCCAATATTCTCTATCTTTCAAAACACTGGGATTCCAACTTTTTGGGGGGTGAGGGGCTTAAACTCAGTGCCTTATACGCCTGCTTGGCTTTTTTACTTTTCCACTTGCAGCTGGTACTCTACCACTTGAGCCATGCCTCTAGTCTAGCTTTTCGGCTGGTTACCTGTAGATAATCTTTTGGATTTTTCTTTCTGGACTGGCTTTGAAGTGAGATAATCAGATCCCAGCCTCTCTAATAGTTAGGCTCACAGGTCTGAGCCACCAACACCTGACACTAAAATGTTCTATCTGCTCAGTGGCAGAATTGGGACATTTTTAAAGAAAAGTTCAGAAATAACGCACAATTGTAGACATTTTATTCAAGAATGCAGATGAAGGGCTGGGAAGGTGGCTCAGTGGTAGAGCACTTGCCTTGCATGCTCGAGGCCCTGGGTTCAATTCCTCAGCACCACATAAGCAAAAAGCTGGAAGTGGCAATGTGGCTCAAGTGGTAGAGCGCTAGCCTTGAAGAACTGAGGGACAGCAACCAGACCCAGAATGCAGATGAAGACTGAAGACATGGCTCAATTGGTAGAGAGGCTGCCTAGCAAGCAACTGTATTCATGAATTCAAACCCCAGTAAACACACACACACACACACACACACACACACACACACACACAGAGGAATGGAGATGATACATTGAACTGCAGTGAGAATTATTTTTTCTCATTTATATGAATTCCAAATGAGAAAATAAGTATTATTTCTAATCTCCTTTATCATTCAAGTTTCTGTTTCAAAGTGCTTAACATGAAGGAGTATTACCTTATTATTTTTTTTTTCCTTTGGTCAGTTGTGGGGCTTGAACTCTGGGCCTGGGCACTATCCCTCAGCTCATCAGCTCAAGGCTAGCACTCCACTTGAGCCACAGTGCTACTTCTGGTTTTCTGGTAGTTTATTGGAGATAGGTCTCATGGACTTTTCTGGGGCTGGCTTTGAACCTCAATCCTCAGAACTCAGTCTCTTGACTAGCTAGGAATTACAGGTGTGAGCCACCAACGCCCAGCTAGGAGTATTACCTTATTTTTAAGTGATTTTGTTGAATTCTCTAAAGTTCATTACCTTTAGCATCCAATGCCCTCACCATCAGCTCCAGAGGTGAATCATCTACATAGAGTTCTCGGGTCCGAGACACAATTTCAATGTTGTCTATGACATCAACTTTAACATCACAACGTAGTTCATGGTCAGTTACTATAATAAATCCAAAAATTCAACAGGTCATAAATCTATTGTATGTCCCACATGCACAAAGTTTATTTTAAAGATTATTTTTAAAAAGCTGGATATCAGTAGCTCAATAGCTCACACCTGTAATCCTAGCTACTCAGGAGGTTGAGATCTAAAAATCCTGGTTTGAAGTCAAGTCCAAAAAGGAAAGTAAAACTCTCTGTCTCTCTGTCTCTGTCTCTGTGTCTCTGTCTTCCCCCCCCTCGTTGGTGGTTGTGGACCTTGAACTCTGAGCCTGGGTGCTGTCCCTCAGCTCTTCAGCTCAAGGTGAGTGCTCTACCACTTGAGCCATAGTGCCAGTTTCCATTTTCTGGTGGTTAATGGAAGATAAGAGTCTCATGGACTTTCCTGCCTGGGCTGGCTTTGAACCTTGATCTTCAGATCTCAGACTCCTGAGTATCTAGGATTACAGTCATGATCCACTGGCACCCAGCAAATCTAAAACTCTTTTTTTTGTTGTTGTTGTTGGTCATGGGGCTTGAACTCTGGGCTTGGGCACTCTCCTTGCGCTCTTCAGCTCAAGGCAAGCACTCTATTGCTTGAGCCACAGCAGCCACTTC
>NW_012267242.1:14245374-14269257 GCF_000151885.1 Dipodomys ordii
GCATGCAAGGCAAGCGCTCTACCACTGAGCCACCTTCCCAGCCCCATGAGACTCTTATCTCCAATAAACCACCAGAAAACTGGAAGTGATGCTGTGGCTCAAGTGGTATATTGCTCTGCTGAAGAGTGCAGTGGCAGTGACCAGGCCCAAAGTTCGAGCGTCACAACCAGCCAAAAAAAAAAAAAAAAAAGACTATGATGACTGTTTTTCCCTGTAGAAGAAAAAAACAGGCGCAGGTTAAGGGGAGGTGTGGAGAGAGAAAGTGGGAGAAAAGTAAAAGAGGGACAAGAAATGTACTCATTACCTCACATACGTAACCATAACCCCTCTGTATATCACCTTGAAAATAAAATAATTTTTTAAAAAAGAAAAACAAAATTATAAGATACAAGAACTTCTGTTCTAGCCAGGCACTGGTGGTTCACATCTGTAATCCTAGCTACTCAGGAGGCTGAAATCTGAGGTTCAGAAGTGGAGCTGTAGCTCAAGTGGTAGAGTGCTTGCCTTGAGTAAAAGGTGCTTAGAGACAGTGCTCAGATCTATAGTTCAAGGCCCAGGACCGGGGACGGGGAAGGGGGGGGAATTTCTGTTCATAATAAAAGACACTACCCCACTGGGTCCCAAACATTGATCTGTTATAATATTGTTTACTCATATATGACAAAATGAGTTTTGAAATAGGAAATGTTACCATTAAATTGCATTTAATCATTTTACTAACTAGTTAAATACATTGCAACTACATGAATATACTGCTTACTTAGTTTTTAAGTGGTAAAAAAATCCTTTTTCATAGTTTATGAAATGAAGATATAAGTAGATTTTTAAAAATATATTTAGTAAAGTAAAATGTTAGAAAACCTATGTCAATTGTATTAAGAACGTCTTTATCACCAGGCATGTATCAAAACTTTCAGTCATATAGGCCTATGAATATGACAACACAGTACTAGAAATACAGAGATAACAAAGATTCATATGCTGATCTGGATACAAATCTGATATGAATACAAATACCATTTTTTCTTGTTTTTTCTTTTTCTTTTTTTTGGTCGGTCATGGGGCTTGAACTCTGGGCTTGGGCGCTGTCCCTGTGCTCTTCAGCTCAAGGCGAGCACTCTATCACTTGAGCTACAACACCACTTCTGGTTTTCTGGTGGCTTATTGGAGATAAGAGTTTCATGGACTTTCCTGCCTGGGCTGGCTTTGAATCGTCATCCTCAGATCTCGGCCTCCTGAGTAGCTAGGATTACAGGTGTGAGCCACGGGCGCCTGGCTGTTTTTTCTTTTTTAAAGTAGTCTTTTTTTTTTTTTTTCCTTGATTCAAACTAGGGTTTCCATGGCATAAGGTATTATTCTAGGTTCTGGATCTTTGCCTATCTAGAGAGACAGTTATATAAGCAAATACATATTTGATACATGTATATATACATGTGTATCAATATTTATATGCATCTATATATAACATAGTTATGAAAGTCAAGAATATGAAGCCACAGTTAAAATATATATTGCAGAAATAAAAATGTTTTCATTTGATGCCAACATTATTTGTGTTAATCTTCTACACAACATACAGATTATGCCATCCAAAAGTGATAGTCTGTTCTTAACGTACCTACTTCTCGAGCAAGAATAATGCTGCTGAGTCGTATTGGTTGGGTAGATTCAGCAATGAGAACAGCTCTTTGGGAACATAAGGTGCCATTTTCATATAGAGGCTCAACAGTAACTGCATCATGATGGGTAGAATGCCTGCCAGAAAAAAATACTTAAAGAAGTATAAGGTCCGGAGGTCAAATGCTCATACCACTGCAATCAGGAAAAAAAATTAACTTTAGTGGAAAAGATGTTTATGCTTCTGGTCCTGGGGCTTGAACTCAGGGCATGGGCTATCTATGTTCCTGAGTTTCTTTTGATCAAGGCTAATGCTCAACCACTTGATGTACACCTCCACTTCCACCTCTTTTGGTAATTTTAGTGGAGAGAAGAGTCTCACAGACTTTTCTGCCCTGACTGGCTTTGAACTAAGAACCTCAGATCTCAGCCTCCTGAGTAGCTAGATTACAGGCCTGAGCCAGTGGTGCCCAGCTACCGGGTATTTTTATTTTGTTGTTGTTGTCATTGTTGGTCACAGGGCTTGAACTCTGGGCTTGAGTGCTGTCCCTCAGCTCTTCAGCTCCGGGTGAGCGCTCTACTACTTGAGCCACAGCGCCACTTCCTGTTTTTTGGTGGTTAATTGGACTTTGCCCAGGCTGGCTTTAATCGGCAATCCTCAGATCTCAGCCTCCTGAATAACTAGGATTACCGGCGTGAGGCACCAGCACCCAGCTACCAGTTATTCTTAAATGGCACTCTTTAAACAAGGAACATTGCTTATGTATCAGAATTGAAATAGGAGAGAGGACTGGAATGTAGCTCAGTAGTAAAGTGCTTGCCTAGAAAATGCAACATACTGGGTTCGATTCCCAGGACAAAAAAAAAAAAAACAAAAAACAAAAAACTAACAACAACCAAAAAACCAACAAAAACCAAAACCAAAAACCCCAAACAACTTAAAGAAACACAATAAAATAAAATGGGAGAAATGTAGCTAAACATTTCTCTAATCATCTGTAGTGCAAAGTCCTGAATTAATTCCTCCTTCAGTGTATAAAGTAAGATTAAAGCAGGCAAGCAGTGTGGCTCAAGTGGAGGGGTGCCTGGTAGAGAGCCTGCTTAGGAAGCACAATGTCTGAGTTCTCTCTCTCTCTCTCCCTCCCTCTCTTTTTCTTCCTCTCTCTCTCTAACATTAATGCTATGTAAAAATAGCATTGAAGGTTGATTGTAGTGGTTTACATCTATAATCTCGGCATTTGGGAGACCAAGGCAATAGAACCTAGATTTTAAGGTCAGCCTGGGCTGTCCAGCGCAACTGTCAAAAATGAATATAGTATAGACGTTGTATTTCCAACAAGATAGGACTATGTATCTCATACCTTGAGAAATGATTTCCTTAATCCTATAAACTGAGCTATTTAAGATGTTGAAGTTGCCTAAATTATTACTGAGTCCAAACCAAAATACAAAAACCCATTATTTTGTATGAACGGAAGGAATAGCTTTTCATTGTTTTTCTTTTTTTTTGGGGGGGGGAGGGGCTGGGCGAAGGACATGGGGACAATACTGGGGCACAAACTCAGGGCCTCAGGCTCTTGTTTTGGCTTTTTTGCCTTAAAGCTGGCACTCTACCAGTTGAACCATACATCTATTTCTGACATTTTGTCGATTAACTGGAGTTCAGTGGAGTTTTCTGCTAGAGCTGGCTTTGAACATCTATCCTTAGATTTCAGCCGCTATGTAGCTAAGGAATACCTTTCAATACTAGAAAGATTATTTTGTATCATCCAGGAAATACACCGCACCAGATCTTTTTTTCTTTTTTTTAAAAAGAGATTGAATTGGGAATCTTTATTAGAAAGCTGGTGACTACAGGTGGACTCATGTTCCAAAGAACCTGTAGCTAACACTGGATCATTTTATAAGCCAAATTTCCTTATACTTACTCATTAAGTGAGGTGGACTCTGACTGAAAAAACAAAGAACTTTTGTTTTTTCACATTAAAAAGAACAATAAGCCAGGCGCCAGTGGCTTGCACCTGTAATCCTAGCTACTCAGGAGCCTGAGATCTGAGGATCACAGTTTGAAGCCAGCTGGGGCAGAAACGTCTCTGTGAGACTCTTATCTCTGGAAGTGGCACTGTGGCTCAAGTTTTAGAGCATAAAGCAGCTCAGGAACAGTACTCAGGCCCTGAGTTTAAGCCCCAAGACCGTCAAAAAAAAAGCAAAAAAAACCACCTCTTTTTGGTATTTTTTCCCTCCCCTCCAAAACTGATGTTTGAACCCAGGGTTCCAGGCTCTACCACTTGAGCCATGGCTCCCAGCCCTTTATTGATTGATTGCTTTTACTTTCTGGATAAGTGTCTTGTAATTTGTTTATTTCTGTATGTTGTCAGAGGTCAGTCTCAAACCATGATCCTTCTATCTATGCTGAGTAGCTGGGATTATAGCCATGTATCTCCATACCTAGTCATCTTTCTCTTGAGACAGTAAGAAATCTATTTCACTTATAATGAAACGAAGCTCTGGTATATTCTAGTTCACTTCGATTAGGTTCTCAGGAAAGTGAAGCAGGAAGATAATGAGTTTAACACCAACCTGAGGCACAGGTTGAGACACAATAAAACCCTGCCTCAAAAATCAAAGCAACAGGGCTGGGAAGGTGGCTCAGGGAGCTCTTGCCTTGCATGCATGAGGCCCTGGGTTCGATTCCTCAGCACCACATAAGCAAAAAGAAAAAAAGCTGGAAGTGGCGCTGTGGCTCAAGTGGTAGAGCGCTAGCTAGCCTTGAGCTGAAGAGCTGAGGGACAGCGCCCAGGCCTAGATTTCAAGCCCCATGACCGACCAAAAAAAAAATCAGAGAAACAAGCTGGGCACTGGTGGTGTCATACCTATTATCTAAGCTACTCAGGAGCTGAGATCTGAGGTTTGCAGTTCAAAGCCAGCCATGGCAGGAAAGTTCCTGAGACTCCTATTTCCAATAAACTCTCAGAAAAAGCCGTAAGTGGCACTGTGGCTCAAGTGGTAAAGTACTAGCTTTGAGCAAAAGGAGCTCAGAGACAGCACCCAGACCCTGAGCTCAAGCTCTAGGATGAAAGAAAGAAAAGAAAGAAAGGATGGGCTAGAAAGGTGGCTCAGTGGGGGCTGGGAAGGTGGCTCAGTGGTAGAGTGCTTGCCTTGCATGCCAGAGGCCCTGGGTTCGATTCCTCAGCACCACATAAGCAAAAAGAAAAAAGCCGGAAGTGGCGCCGTGGCTCAAGTGGTAGAGCGCTAGCCTTGAGCTGAAGAGCTGAGGGACAGTGCCCAGGCCCAGAGTTCAGGCCCCATGACTGGACCCAAAAAAAAAAAAAAAAAAAGGAAGGAAGGAGAAAAAAAAAGGAACTCTTATTTTTTTGCTGGCTTTTTCTGTGGTTAATTGGAGGTAAGAATCTCACAGACATTCCTTAGGGGGCTGGCTTCCAACCACGATCCTCAGATCTCAGCCTCCTGATTACAGGCATAAAAGATCCTGCCTTTACATCAAGTATCCCTTATCTTCAAACTCTGTAAATCCTTTGCTGTAAGAGGAGAAAGACCTTTTTTGTTGTTGGTCGTGGGGCTTGAACTCTGGGCCTGGGCGCTGTCCCTCAGCTCTTCAGCTCAAGGCTAGCGCTCTACCACTTGATCTATAGCGCCACCTCTGGTTGGAGATGAGTCTCCTGTCCAGGCTGGCTTTGAACCGTGATGCTCAGATCTCAGCCTCCTGAATAGCTAGGATTACAGGCCTAAGTCACCAGTGCCCGGGAGGAGAAACTTTTATATGACACAGGCAGATCTCATCTTCACACAAGGTAAACCTCACAGTACACTTCATGGTCTCTGAGCCTATTTCCTCCTAAATTGGGACTAACAGTACATAAGACTGTAAAGAGTGAATGGGAGTATGGCTCAAAGTGGTTGGACACAGGAACCCTCTCCCCCGCCAAAGTACTGAATATTGAAGTAAATCATGCAAAGTATTTACAGTTAGGAACTCGATAGCTGTTGATTTGATACCTATCGCACACTGAATAGGAATCTTCATACCCCAGGTCTTTCTGATCTTAAAGTTCCTTACATATTGAGTCCCTCATAGTTAAGAGCCATCAGTACCTACAGCTTTCTGAGGCAGGGCTTCCTTGTGCCCTGATAGCTAGAAAGCTGCTCACTCTGACCACTAGGCACCCTCAGGGAGAAGGCCCGACCCTCCCCACCAGAGTAGAACACGCCCTGTTCAGAAACCTTCACCTCCACTGTTCTCCAAGTAATCACAGGTCCTTCCCGCCGGGGGCTTACACAGGTCACCCCCCTACCCTTACTGGATGGTGTGGAAACGCATAGCCCTGTGACCTCCACCCCCCTCACCAAGTGTAGCAGCCTCGCTGCGCTTCAAGGAGGAAAGGCACACGGCCTGGCTCCCGGCCGAAGGGTAGCAACACCTGCGGCACGTTAAGTTTGTTGGCTAGGGTCCCAATAAAAAACAGCAACAGCAAAAGGAGGCGATGTAGAGACAAGCAGAAAAAGAGCCCGAAAGCTTGGAGCTCCGACATCCCAGGCCCACTCATGGCGACTGATCAGGTCCCAACTTCCCGCGCAACCAACATCTACCCCAAGCACCGAAATTGGACCAATCAGCAGCCACGACGCAGGCAGGAGGTGGGACTTCTCCCTTGCTTGGAATTGTGGGATTCCCCCTCCCGCCCCCAAGTGGGTCCGCAAGCCTATATTACATTTTTTGGGGGGTCGGTTGTGGAGCTTGAACTCAGAGCTTGGGCGCTGCCCCTCAGCTCTTCAGCTCAAGGCGAGCGCTCTACGGCTTGAACCACAGCGCCACTTGCAGTTTTCTGAGTGGGTTATTGGAGATAAGAGTCTCACGGAGTTTCCTGCTGGGCTGGCTTTGAACCATGATCCTCAGATCTCAGTCTCCTGAGTAGCTAGGATTACAGGCGTGAGCCACCGACGCCTGGCTTACATTACAGAAACTTTAGGCTTTAACCAAGCTACCCATTTAATGATTCCATTCTTAAATACTGGATGATAGCCCTTTGTAATGTTAAGAAACAGGCAGTCTACAAAGACCAGCTCATTTCTCCCAGCTTGATTTCTCATTCTCTTGTCTGACTCATACTTTTTTTTTAGGTATCTTTTGTTATTCACAATCATTTCCAGTCAGCATTGGCCTAAGTCTATAAACGGAAAAACGTTCCAGTGTCTAGTATATAAACAGCTGCACTTTGTAAAGAGAGGCCTGTAATCTTTGCCAGGAAATAAGATTCATGCCCCTCTTGAAGGCCAGACTACAGGAAATGCCATACACTAAGAGGCAGCTTTGAAAGTCATCATCCCCTTACTACAGCCTGCCTCTAAACTAATACTCTGGGAGTACTTAAGTAACTGTTTTCTTCAAATATCCAATAGAATAGTAACTGAAGGGCTGTTTCAATCAAACATTAATGAGTATGTGATCATCACCTCCTACAAAGAATGTGGTTTGTAAGAATGAATTCATAGCTGGACACCAGTGGCTTATGAATATGATCCTAGCTCCTAAGGAGCCTGAGACCTGACATTACAGAAGCCAGATAGGGCAGACAAACCTGTACAACTCTTGCCTCCTACTGATCTGCAGTGCAAGAGCTCAAAGCCCAGAGTTCATACCCCAGTATGGGCACACACCATAAACACAGAAAATAATAAAATAAATTCTATGGTCCACATGGAACCATTTTACGGAGCGCCTGGTCCTGCATTGAATCTGTAGGGTTTGCCAGGCAAAGGAGATTGGGTTAGGCAGATGGTATCTCAATAGAAGAACATGAAGACCTCCCACTGGCGATCCCTCCTGAAGGAGGAGCAGGAGGTGATGTTGGCAGCCCCCAGCCATCTGAGGTGACAACAGGTGCTCTGGACTCCCTGTGCACAGTTCCAGAGGAGGCTGCCCCTAAGAATAGCCTCAACCTGGGGGCAGGCCCATCCTGGAAACTCCAGAGCTAGAGCATCAAGGCCTCCAAGCTGCAGCTTGCTCAGTTAACATCTTGGGTGTCATGTTCCAGAGGATTCAGCAGTCCCGCCAAAGTGGAACCAAGTGGATGATGGAGACAGGTGACTGCAAGGAGGGAGAGGGAAGAAAAGGCACTTCCGAGCCTGAGCCAGAGGAGCATCAAGTTATGTGGAGCCACCTGGGACTCAAGAGAGGGAGCACTCCTCTCTGTCCAGTTGCTACGACCCCACCAGCTGCAGTGGCTGAGGAGGGAGGCTGCCTTCCAGAGCCCCTACTCCTCAGTAGAACCTGGAACCAGTGAGTGTATAAATCCAGCATTTCCAGAAGCTATTCACAAAACTGGAAGAGGCTATCACAGCTGCAGAGCAGTGACATGGCCAACCCCCTCATTCATGACTGAGGACAAGGCCCTGCACGATATCTGCTGCCCACCCAAGACCTTCCTGGAGGAAACATGAGTTATCACGCCTGGGCCACAAAATTTGATTAACCTGGCATGCTGCTGTCTCAGCCATGCCTGGGCCTAGAGCAATGACCCCTGCTACATCCTGGGGTGACTTGGGGAGATGCAGGAAATTGCTCATTTTCCCCCAGAAGGCTCGAGCATAAAACTCATCCCACACCAGTCTTGTGGTTGCCTCTGAGCCTTTTGGGGTTTACTCCTCTGAGCAGGAGTAAAGTCTTGAGGAAATCATCATAAACTCATACCCTACATTTCCAGGGTAGTTCGGGGGATCCATGTTTCATTCCTGCTCCCTGCCCTGAAGGGAGTTATTCCAGACTTTATGAACATGGTGCTTATTTATCATACAGGAGGCATTGTGGGTAGGTTTCTGCCCTTCATAAATATTTTATATGCACACACACAAATATGGTTGTAAAAAAAAAGTTGGTGCCGGGCACTGGTGGCCCATGCCTATAATCCTAGCTATTCAGCAGGCTGAGATCTGAGGATCACAATTCAAAGCCAGCCCAGGCAAGAAAAACCACTAGAAAACCGGAAGTGGTGCTGTGGCTCAAGCGGTAGACTGCTCTCCTTGAGCTGAAGAGCTGAGGGACAGCGCCCAGGCCGAGTTCAAGCCCCGTAACCCACACACAAAAAAAACAAAAACAAAAAAAAGGTGACTCACACCTGTAATCCTAACTACCGAGGAGCCTGACATCTGTAAGACTGCAGTTTGAGGACAGCACTTGCAGAAAGGTCTGCTAGACTCCGTCCCTGTAATAACCAACAAAAAACCAGGCTGTTAGTTTGACTCAAGTGGTAGAATACCAGCTGAATTAAGAGTTCATGCCCCTGAACCAGGGGAAACAAATGTGTACACAAAGCCAGGCACTGAGCTAGGCGCCACTGGCTATGCCTGTAATCCTAGACACTCAGGAGGCTGAGATCTGAGGATCGCAGGTCAAAACCAGCCCAGGCAGGAAAGTCCTTGAAACTCTTTTATAAGCAAATAGCCACCAGAAAAACAGGAAGTAGTTATAGCTCAAATTGGTAGAGTGCTAGTCTTGAGCAAAAGAGCTTTGGGACAATGCCCAGGCCCTGAGTTCATGCCCCATGACCAACAACAAAAAATGTGTACACACACACACACACACAATTTGGCTTGACATCAGCATTAAACTTAGTAACCTAAAGAAAGCCTGGCACATAAAAATATTTCTAGGGGCTGGGAAGTTGGCTCAGTGGTAGAGCGCTTGTCTTGCATGCCAGAGGCCCTGGGTTCGATTCCTCGGCACCACATAAGCAAAAAAGAAAGAAGCCAGAAGTGGCGCTGAGGCTCAAGTGGTAGAGTGCTAGCCTTGAGCTGAAGGACAGCGCCCAGGCCGAGTTCAGGCCCCACGACCGGACCCCCCCCAAAAAAATATATATATATATTTCTAATCTTCACCTTTACCTTGAGAGTACATGTTAACTCCACTTTATAGACAATGACACTAAGTGATTTATTTCCAGACATAGGAGCTGAGCTTTGAACTTATTTCCACTTTCAAGGTGTGTGCTTTCTACACTAAATCCTGATACCACCACTCACAAAGTTCTGACTTTTCAACCCAAATACCATAGCTCCTGTGGAAAAAGCACATTTGGATTAATAAATAAGTCAAGGGGCTAGGAAGGTGGCTCAGTGGTAGAGCACTTGCCTTGTATGCATGAGGCCCTGGCTTCGATTCCTCAGCACCACCATAAGAAAAAAGAA
This sequence comes from Dipodomys ordii, assembly GCF_000151885.1. Lineage (NCBI taxonomy): Eukaryota > Metazoa > Chordata > Mammalia > Rodentia > Heteromyidae > Dipodomys > Dipodomys ordii. The sequence goes on from NW_012267242.1 coordinate 14,255,194, forward strand.
AAGCTGGAAGTGGCGCTGTGGCTCAAGTGGTAGAGTGCTAGCCTTGAGCCGAAGAGCTGAGGGACAGCGCCCAGACCGAGAGTTCAGTCCCCACAACCAGACCCCCCCCAAAAAAAAATAAATAAAATAAATAAAAGTCAAGTACAACTGAGGGTTGGAGGGACTGGTACTTTATTTCAAAAAGACACTTGTCAATATTCAGTATCAAAACAGTTGCATTATTGTTTTCTCTTTCTCCTAACTGGCCCCAAAGAGACCACAAAGAAAGGAGAGTACATTATAAGCCAATAAGCTGAAGGATGTACACCTAACAGACCTCACAGAGACCTCATCTAAAAGTGGGAACTGGATGGGAAAAGATACTCCAAAAGATCAGCATGCTGCCAGCCCTCAGACTATAGAACACTCTCATAGCCAGACGGTGGCCAGGGCTCCCCAACCCTGAAGCAAAGTTTCAAAATAATATAAAAATTTTAAAGTCTTATACATAAGCTATTCAAGATTTGTCCAGCACTGATACAAAGCACAATGAGATGGCACTTTTAAAGAGCAGCTTCAGACCCAGAACAGGGTGATGAGATGAGTTTCATATGGCTAAATTAGTGGCAAAACATAATTTTCTTAATTTAGTTGAAGGAGGCAAGACAGCAGTTAAGTGGTCATCTCAACACTTGAGGGACACATAACCCATTTTGAAGAGTTAGGAAGGACAAAGAGATGAGACAAAAATTTGGTCTCAGGGCTGGAGATGTGGCTCAATGGCAGAGCACTTGCCTAAATTGATCCCCAGCATTGCAATAAGGGAAAAAAGAGGTGACGGAGGTTCTCAGAGGTCTCAGCATCTTAATTTGGTCACTTCTGATGAAAAAGGTAAGTAAGAATAAGCTTGTCCAAAGATACCTTAAAGCTGAAAACCTGAACAGCATGATACTTGTTTTCATTTTGTGGCTAACTCCTAGAATCACCTATCTGGTTTGGCTGGTACTTTGTACAGAGCAATGAGGTTTTCCATGGTGGAGTCTTTCCCTGGGCTCTATTTGGCTCTCAACAAGGCAGGCCCGTATCTGTTTCCCTCCTCTGGAGGGCAGTACGCATTAGGCTGAAAAGTTAACCTTCCAAAGGGAGAAAGGATTCGACTGCTGCTTCAGAGTTGTGGAATTATTTGGAATGTTTTACAAATGGCTGCTAGGACAACACAAAAAATTAATTACAACATGTGTACATCACAACATGCTTTTAAAGACATTTCGCATTGTGCTCACATTCCCTTAAATGTTGTTCCCAAAAGTGCACAGCCTCTAGCCCAGCTAGAATCTCTGGGAAGAGGCTGAGACAGTTAGGTGAAAAAAGACATGAAGGATAAAGGGTAGAAAGGGTTGCAAAAGGAGAAAGCAGCCTTTCCAGTTAAAGATCAGCCCTCAGTTTCAAGGTCAGCTCCCGATAGGCTGGCCTCAGGCGGAGTCAGGGTCAGAGGGAGGTGCAGTGGCAGGTGGGACTGGGGAGCTCTACATCTCATTCAGGTCAAGCAGAGTCTGGTCCAGCATCCTTTGTGTACAGAGGTGCTCCTCTTTGGTGCATTTCAGTTTATCTAATAGGGGTAAAGGAGAGAAATTACAAAAAAGTAAATTTCAGGCTTTGTTGATTCTTTTAGACTTGCTTCGGTTGCAGCGATGCTGCAGACTCATAAAGTAGCTAGCTGCCTTTCCAACCACAGAAGCTATTGCATCACTGGGTTCTGCAGGGCCTTTGGTTATTGAAGCTGTGGGAGTTGCTTGCTGTACTTCTGGTGAGAGGGAGCTGAGGACCTTATTAGCCATTTCATCTCTAAGAGAGCAAGCCTGAAGCATTAGCCATTTACTCTTCTAGACTTTGCCCACAGGACAAAACCTATGTAAAATGGCTCACTAGAGCATGACCATTGCAAACTGGAATGGGCATATTTCTTCTATTACAAACCAACTACACAGCTAAAAAGAGCACAGAGGCTCATCATGCACTGTACACTTTCTCCAAAAGAGAAGGTAGAAGGAATAATGGGGATAAACAAGAGTCTTCAGGGCTAAGCCCAAGATTCTCTAAAGAAAACAAAGTCAAGAATACTATACAAACATATACTTGTAGACAAAACCTTAACTGAGACTTTTGCAGGGCCACTAGCCAAAAGTTACTTGCAGTTAAACATAAACCAGGAAAGGAGGCAAGAAGGAAATTATCAAGAAGAAAATCAGTAGCAGAACATCAAGGAACATCTACCTGCTTAGCGAGCAAACCATGGACTGTTTTAGAGGGGAGGAAAATATTCAGATCTTCAACTCAGAGCTGATGATGGCAATACAGACCCATTTTTAGACCCCACACCCATCTTTCCCTTCCCTTGTCCACCCAGTCAGAAGGGCCCAATCCCTGGGGCCTCCATATGAAGCAGCTACAACATCTGGTCAAGTCAATCTCTTTATTGTTAGAAAACATCCATGCAATGGAACACATCCTATAGTCAGTGCACAAGGGAAAGGGCAGCAGTTATGGGTGGAAAACAGAAAATCCTTCCAAAGTTTTCACTAAAAACTCTCAGGCATTTCCTTTCATTACTCATAATCGCTTCTAAAGGGGTTGAAATACAGTTAGCTAACTGTTTCAACTTTATGGTAAGTTTAGGAAATTGGCAGTGTTCTAACTGCTAATTTAAAAACCACCTGGTTAGGACAAATTAATAACTTTTAAAAAGTCAATCAGCTTTTTCTGGGGTCCAGGTCAGTGGTGTGAGCAGAAAGCTCGGTTTACTGGGCATCAGTGAGCCCTGCCCATCAGTCACACAGATCATGCAGCGTTAGCTTCAGCTCATTAGAAAGCAGGCGGTTTCGCTCAAGTTGGCTGTAGAGACGCTCTGCAGCAGCAAAGGAGAGGAGGGAAAACAAGAGGAGAGGAAAGAGAGGAGGAGAAAGAGAAAAAGGGAAGGTTAGTAGAGTACCAGAAGTCATGTGAGTCTTAACTAGCTGGCATACATAACATGCATCTGTAAGGCAGGATGGATGCAAGGAGAACTGAGGTCAGTAAGAGTCAGTCAGTTGGTAGAAAGACCAACATAGGAATGAAATAAGAATTTCAGACTGACAAATTGGTAGGTGCACACTGAGGGAGGGGAGAAAAAAAACCTCAAACACCTCCACAGTATTTATTTCCTAAGTTGAGAAACTGAGGTAAGTCAAACAAGGGAAAGAGGGGATAGTCAGCTTAGAAGAAATGATTCCGTAATAATCAAGAGTGAAAAAAACTGAACAGCTGGACATTTTATCTGTACAAGTATTCAATAGTATTATACAGAGTAGATTGGGAAACATTACCATCTCTCAGTCCAACACTTTCAAATACTTCTTTTAAGTATTATGTGACAGACCCACATAAGAGGCCTATCCAATTTACATTCAATTTCTCCTTTCTAAAAGAACCCCAAACTGTTAGATCAACAGCATGCCCAATCTAGGGGAGGTCAATTATTGCTATAAGCCAATTAAGACTACCAGGGTTTTGTTTGTTTTGTTTTTTAATCTCTTCAGACTCTTCTGCAGTGAAGGGTGATCAAATGATGTAATTCTGGCTGAGTAGGGTGATAGGCTACTGAAGAATTCTAGGAAAAATCTTAGCTTTCCCTCTTGCTTGAACATGGATGTGATGTACAGAGCTTCAGCATTTCAACCTTAAGAGAAAATGCTTGGCAACGCACTGGTGATTTGTGCCTCTAATCATAGCTACACAGAAGGCTGAGGATTACAGTTCAAAGTAGTCTGGGTAGGAAAGTCCATGAGACTCTTATTTAATTAACCACTGAAAATGGAGCTCTAATTCAAGTGGCAGAGCACTAGCTATGAGCAAAAAAAGCTCAGAGAGAGTGTCCAGGCCATGAGTTCAAGGAGACCAGGGGAAAAGGTAAAAGAGGAAAGGTGTTAAGTTATTCATGGCTAGACCTGTCTGAAGATAAATTCCATATTTAAGCTACTGTTCAGCTTTTTCTTATAACTAAAGCGGTCCTGATACAAATATATTCAAACCCACTGGCTTTTTCTGGGTTTTCTAACTGGAGCACACCTTAATTGGGGAAGTGAGTTATGGATAATCCAGTTCTATTTTGTGTTTGTGTGTGTGCATGCATGTGCATTGGGGCTTCAGCTCCTAGCCAGCCTTACACTCTTGAACAGAGCTGGCACTCGAGCAATGCCACCAGTTCCACCATTTTGCTGGTTAATTAGAGTCTGGTGGTTTTGTCTGTTCTGACTGGCTTTGAACTGAAATCCTCAGATCTTAGCCTCCTTAATAGCTAGGATTATATGCATGACCACCAGGGTCCAGCTCCTATTTTTTTTTTCAACATAGTCTTGTTAGACACCTAGGATAGGTCTGAACTCATGTTCTACTAGCCTGTGTCATAAATAGGTTAGGATTAGATTATGTGCCACCACAGCTGGCTTCAGATCCATCCCAATAACACAGTGATAACAGAAGTTTGGAGACAGGAAAGCCAAACTTATTCCTGGTCAACTCCTAATGTCAGCCTCTGAAGTTGAGAGTGAGTTTCAAATAAATTTATTCCTATTTTATAACCTGTTTAAAAATGGTATTAGAATCTCAAAAAGGAAAAAAAAAAGACACGTCTCTGTCCTGAAATCAACTCCTTCTATGGGCAGTTTTCAAGTCCTTGTCTTTTGGGCTGAGGTTTGCTCTAATTCCACCAGGAAGCTAGGGGCCAGGATGGTCCCAATAGTACTTGCCACTTCACGTATACTATAAAAATACAGAGCATGTGTGTATTTAACAGCCTGTGTGGGAATAACCAAAGAGCTGTAAGGTCAGAGTAGAAATTACAAGATATAGCCCCTCCTGAGATGCTGGGGATCAAACCTAGGAAAGAGCCTAAACACTGAGCTGTGGCCCCCATCCTAGGGGACCACCCTTTTAAATTGTACTTCCCATTAATGCAACGGAATTTTGTTTTGTTGTTAAAAGTGTATGGTGGGCTGGGAAGGTGGCTCAGTGGTAGAGCGCTTGCCTTGCATGCCTGAGACCCTGGGTTCAATTCCTCAGCACCACATAAGCAAAAAAAGAAAAAAGCCGGAAGTGGAGCTGTGGCTCAAGTGGTAGAGCACTAGCCTTGAGCTGATGAGCTGAGGGACAGTGCCCAGGCCCAGAGTTCAGGCCCCACGAACGGATCCAAAAAAAAAAAAAAGTATATGGTATGTTTTGTCACAAAGACCAGAAGGCGCTATAGATACTCGTCAGCATACAGGAACATGCAGGATCTTTCCGTATGTCTGAAAATTATCCTACCCTAAAGAATTAAAAGTTCAGGGGCTGGGAAGGTGGCTCAGTGGCAGAGTGCTTGCCTCACATGCATGAGGTCCTAGGTTTGATTCCTCAGCACCACATAAACAGAAAAAGCTAAAAAAGCTGGAAGTGGTGCTGTGGCTCAAGTGGTAATAGCACTGGCCTTGAGCTTAAGAGCTCAGGCCCAGAGTTCAAGCACTATAACTGACCAAAAAGAAAAAAAGAATAAAACTTCAGCTGTGCACAGGTGGCTTACACTGTAATCCTAGTTACTCAAGAGATATGAGGATCACAGTTCAAAGCCAGCCCAGAAAAGTCTGTGAGACTTATCTCCAATTAACCACTAGAAAACCGGAAGTGGCGCTTTGGCTCAAGTGGTAGAGCACTCGCCTTGAGCTGAAGAACTGAGGGATAGCACCCAGGCCCACAGTTCAAGCCCCACAACTGGGGGTAGGGGAGAAGGATAAAAGTTAATCATTGAAAAATAATACTATTATATAAGCTAAGAGACCTGGGATTGGGCCCATCTTATTCATGAGGCATTCTTTTTCTTCTTTTTACAGTCTCACTATGTATCCAAGCTGGGGTATTACTTGCCATCATCCTGCCTTAGCCTCCCAAGTGCTGGAATTATAGACATACACAACTACACCAGCTTTCTGGAACATTACTGACAATAGCAGGCAATCTCATGAACTTCACTTCTCAGTGTATACTGTTGTATTATATATAGATCTCATCTATATACAAGTGAGTTTGTTTGACTGTTTAGGGTTACTTTCAGGATCTTGTCCCTCAAAACATTCCAGTCAATGATAGTTTTGTTTCACTTAGGGAAGAGTGGGATCCTTTTATTGCCTGACTACATAAATCCCAGAACACAATTCCCTGAATTTTACTCAAGGTCAGAGAGACAAATGCAACTGTTGTCTCACCTTGAATTTAGCTTCTAACTCTGCTATCTCTAAGGATTAAAAGTTCAGGATCAGATACTAGCTAGCTTATTAAAGCTTAGGTTCCTGATAATACAAGAATAGGAAATAAGGCAAAACTAAGAGTACCTACTAGGTCAGATATTCATTTCAGCCATACCCAATAAATTACAATATAATCTCACAAAGCCAAAGATTATCTGGAAGGTAGAGTAAAAGGAAAAAACTGGGATTTGTTCAAGCTGTCCAACTATACAAGTCAACTGTCAGATAAAAATGGGCCCAGCCACATTTGTTCCTCATCCCAGTAATGGTTAACAAGGGGGGGAAGTCTAAGTTTTCACTCATCAATTTGTGGGTTTTATTTTGTTTTTTTAAAACTGGGCTTGAACTTAGGGCATGGGTATACAAGGCTGGGGGCTCTTCCACTTGACCTCCAGTTTCACATCTGGCTTTTTTGGTGGTTAATTGGAGATAAGAGTCTAATAGACTTTCCTGACATGGTTGGTGGTTGGCTTCAAGACTTGATCCTCAAATCTCAGCCTCTTGAGTAGCTACAAATATAGGCCTGAGCCATCAGCACACCCAGGAGGGTCTTGTATTTTTTTTTGTCTAAGGCCAGCCTCATGAGGCAATCTTTTTATTCATGCCTCCAGCATAGCTGAGACCACCAGTATATACTACTACCTTGCTCAGCTTGCTAACAGAAAAGTCTAACTATTTGCCTGATCTGACCTTGAACTACAATCCTTAAGAGCTCTGCCTCTACAGCTGTTAGGATTACAAGTATGAGCCAAGTCTGGCCCTTGAAATTTTATTAAATAGTCTGAGTTCTGTATTCCCAGTTTCCTTTTACATCAACTCTCCCATCTAAGCCTCAGGATCTTGTTTTTACCTGGATGCCAGTCAGTTTTTCAGACAAGTATTCCTCTCCTAGTATATGATTCCTCCTTATGTCTTTAACTTTCTTGGTCTCAAAACTAGTCACTTGACTTTGCTCACACAGAGCAGTCAGGTCATTCAACATGCTCACCTTCAGTGACATCTTCCTACTACCACTATTCTAGTCCAGATCCAATTATCCTCTCATGGAAAACTGCAATATCCTAATCCTATCCAGTATTTTCCAAAGTGTACCATATTCACAACAATCATATATAGTGGTATGTATGTTGTAGAGAGTAATGGTATGTATTCAAGGAATAAGTATTTGTGAACTTTAAATAAAACAAATTTGAAATTAAGAGTACCTTACTAATATACTCTCATTCAAATGCAATGTTTCTTTTTCAAGACAAGGTCTTGCTATGCAGTACAGGCTGGCCTCAAACTTGTGATTTTCCTACCTTAATCATCTAAGCACTGCTATTACAGGTATGCACCACCAAGCCTGGCTCCATTATATGCTTTTTAACTTAGCTATCAGATTCCTTTTCTCTTCTGGTACTCATTCTGGGACTTGAACTCTTGCTTGGGTTTCTTGCTCACAGCTGGTGCTGTCACTTGAGCCATATTCCCAGTCTGGCTTTTTGCTCATTAATTGGAGATGGAGTCACATAGACTTTCCTGCCTAGGCTGACTTATTTTTTTTTTGTCAGGCATAGAGCTTAAACTCAGGGCTTGGGTACTCATGGCTAGTACTCTACCACTTTAAGCCACAGCTTTACTTCCTGTTTTCTTATAGTAAATTGGAGATCCAGAGTCTCACAGACTTTCCTGCCCAGGCTGGCTTTGAATTACAACCTCAGATCTCAGCCTCCTGAGTAGCTAGAATTACATGCATGAGCCACAAGGGCCACCATGGCTAGGCTGACTGCGAACTATAATCTTCCAGGTCTAAGCCCCTTCAACAGTTAGGATTATAGGTATGACCAAGCTGTGCTTGGAAAAAATAAAAAAAAAAAAATTTTTTTTTGGTGCTGGAATTCAGGCAGAGCCTATGCACAGTCCCTTAGCTTTTTTGTTCAAGGCTGGCATGCTACCTTTTGTGCGTGTGTGTGTGTTCTACCACTTAGAGCCACAGTACCACTTCTGGTTTTCTCATGGTTAATTGGTGATAAGAGTTGCACAGACGTTGCTGGCTGGGCTGGCTTCAAATCACAATCCCCAGATCCTCAGCCTCCTCAGTGGATAAGATTGCAGCCTGATTTTAGAATATACCCCCCCTCACTTTTGGCCAGTTTTGAGGCTTGAGTTCAGGGCCTGGGCACTGTCCCTGAGCTTCTTTTTGCTCAAGGCTAGCACTCTACAACTTGAGCCACAGAGCTACTTCTGGCTTTTTCTGTTTATGTGGTACTGAGGAAACGAACCCAGGGCTTCATGCATGCTAAGCAATCATTCTATCTCTAAGCCACATACCCAGACTATTCTTTTCTATACTGTACTTCTACAGTTGTGTATCCTTACCACTGCCTTTATTATTTTGTTTCTCTCTAATTAAAACACTATCAACTGTCCCTTAGCCGAATTTGGTTAATCAAAACTCCAATGTTAGCTGGGTGCCAGTGACTCTAGACTGTAATCCTAACTACACAGGAGGCTGAGATTGGTTTGAAGCAAGATGAGGCAGGAAAGTCTGTGAGACTCTTCAAAAAAGCTGTGAGTAGAGCTATGATTCTTGAGCAAAAAAGCTCAACACCCAGCCTATGTTCAAGTCCTGGGATAGGCACATACATACACAAAAAAGTCCAATCTTAACTATTTGGGAGGCTGTCAACAGAACTCAGTTTAAGTCATCCAGAGCAGAAAAGTTAGTGAGACCCCCTTACCCTTCTCAACAAAGCTGAGTGCTAAGCCTGTCATCCCAAGCTACAAGACAGACAGGTTAAGTGGATGGCAATACCAAGCCAGCCCAGGCAGAAATTTCTACAAGGCTCCATCTCCATGGGATGGAATCTAGATGCTATGGCACATGTCTGTGATCCTAGAGACAACAGGAAACCTATATTAGACAAATTTAAGTTAGGTGTGGGCTCAGTTAAGAAGGAAGACCCTATACTAAAAATAAGCAGTGAAAAATAAGGCTGGCTGGGTGCTGGTGGCTCACGCCTGTAATCCTAGCTACTCAGGAGACTGAGATCTGAGAGGATTATAGTTTGATGCCAGCCCAGGCAAGAAACTCTGTGAGACTCTTTTTTATTTTTATTTTGTCGGTCTTGGGGCCTAAACTCTGGGCCTGGGTGCTATCACTCAGCTCTTCAGCTCAAGGCAGCACTCTACCATTTCAGCCACAGCACCACTTCCAGCTTTTTCTGCTTATATGGTGCTGAGGAAATCAAACCCAGAGCCTCATGCATACAAAGCAAGCACTCTACCACTGAGCCACCTTCCCAACCCCTTCATAAGACTCATCTCCTCCAATTAACCACCAGAAAACCAGAAGTGGTGCTGTGGCTCAAGAACTCAGGGACAGCGACCACGCCCAGAGTTCAAGCCCCACACCCAACCAAAAAATAGAAAAGAAAAAAAGGCTGGAGATATATTGTTCAGCAGTCTCCCACATGTGCACATGTCCATGCAAGCACACATGTGCGCACACACACACAAAGTCTTGGTGGTTCACACGTGTAATCTCAGCACTCAGGATTTATAAAAAGCTGAAGGTAAGATGATCCTGAGTTAAAGCCAAGTTTTAACAAGTTTATGAAATTAAACATACTTTTGCTCCCAATTGAGTCTTTCATATTACCACATTAGAATCAATCTCCTAACCCCCCCCCCCAAACTCTAACATACTTTATTACAAATTTCTGAAGCCAGGCACTAGTGGCTCACACCTGTAATCCTATCTACTCAGAAGGCTGAGATCTGAGGCTCACATTCAAAGCCAGCCTGGGCAGGAAAGTCCATGAGGCTCTTATCTCCAATTAAAAACCAGAAAACCAGGGGCTGGGAAGGTGGCTCAGTGGTAGAGTGCTTGCCTTGTATGCATGAAGCCCTGGGTTTGATTCCTCAGCACCACATAAGCAGAAAAAGCCAGAAGTGGCACTGTGGCTCAAGTGGCATAGTGCTAATCTTGAGCTGAAGAGCTGAGGGACAGCGCCCAGGCCCACGACTGGACCCAAAAAAATAAACAAATGAAATAAAAGCAAATTTCAATATATACTCAAGAAACTGAAGCATTACACAAACAAAACTTGAATGATTAGAAGAGTGCAACTGGCAACTACACTATCCAGACCACTCTGCTGTGTAAATCTGAATAGGACTATCTGAAATATTTTTATTTAGTCATATAATATAAACCAATAACAATTTTACTAGAAATTTGTGTAATAAATCCACCCTCATGTGAACGTGAAATACGCATGATTGGCCATTTTTCCAATAATAATTTACCATTTATATGCTATTAGAATATGCTTGTAGGTAAATGGCAGTAAGCTTCAACTATGTAAAAGTGTAAAGGAAATTCACTCAATTCACTATGCATTTTTCTGTAACTTAAGATAATAGAACAACTTCAGCTGTAATATACATGGATGGGTCTGCTAGGTGTTCTGAGGATGCATTATTTGAACCACTGTTAAAAAGGTAGAGATTATGTATTGAAGAGTCATTTCAATGACCTTGCTGTACTGAAGAGAGAATGAAAATATTCCAGGAAGATGATTTAAGACAGTAAAAGGCAGTAAAAGACTTAGATGGTTGCATTCAGCAAATGAACACGACAATTCCTATCATGAGGAGTCTACTAGGCCACCACCGACAGATTCCAATCAGCTGGGTTTAAATGTCAAGAGAAAAAAACCACACACACACACAAAAGTGGCTTTGATTACATGTAAGTCAGAGGAGGAGGAGCAACAAGAGCTGCTCCCTGCATCACACGCTCCAGGCTCCTTCTCATGGACAGCAGCAGCTTTGTCAATGACACAAATGCAGGGTGGCATGAGGCTTTAGCAGCTCAACATTTTAATTTGGGATGGAGGTTAAAGAGAATACATAAGTACTATGTGTACACCCCCCCACCATCCTAATGCCTTGGGGATCAGCCAGGCCGACCCACATGGAATCCAGAGCGAGAGTGGGGCGTTGGGTTCCCCAAGGAAAGGGGGTAGATCCAGAACAGAGCAGAAACGGTGATAGTTATCTGTATAAAAAAGTAAGGATACTCTAGGTGAGAAGGACGAGCATCAATCTAAATAGCAATTTGAGAGAAAGGAAAAAAAAAAAAGTGGCAGTAGGAAAGGTAAGAGAGCCAGATACTTCAGGTTGTGACATTTGGCTTCTTTCAGGGTTAGTGGGAAGAGGAAGCAGACTAGAATCAAGGATCAGGGATCCACAGCAAACAGAAAAAGTCTACAACAACTCTTCTTGGTGCTGTTTACTAGCTGGCTAGCTTCTGTGTCTCAGCTTAATTCTTAGATGAATTAGATGTTTCTCATTTCTGTGTTTCCCCTTAATTGTTAAATTAGATCACAGATCAAATATACCAGGAGGTCTGAATTTTATTTTCTGGGCCTTATTTCCTTCAGTTATATGGATTCTACCTTTAACATGTTCCTTTTGAGAAGACTACCTTTGAGAAACAGTGAAAAAATCAATATATAGAAAAGACTAAGAGCCAGGAATGGTGGTGGTACGTATGCCTGTAATTCCATCTTTTGGGAGGCTGACGTAGAAGGGTAGTAAAAGGTCAGCCAGCAAACCCAGACTTCGTCTTTAAAAAAGAAAGAGGGTGAGGGAGGGAATGACAAGAATATAAAGAATAAAAATTACATGTACATCAGGCTTTTAGCACCAATCAAAGATTAAATTCCTCTTCAGCCTTTGCCAAACAGGTAATCAGCACCAATGTTTCAAAGTAAGGGTGGAGATTCTAGTTTCCAGAGGACAAAACCAAAGCACACACTATACATAGCCTGTACCCTACCCACCCACAAGCCAAGACCCCAGCCCCACTCTGCTTAAGATAGTTACATAGAAGTCATGTCATTGAGGGCGTGGTCCAGCTCCTCGCTAATGGCCTTGTACTTCAGTTTCTGGGCATAGAGCTCATCTGGACAGGCACAGGAACCACAAGGAAGAATGAGGGGACAGAGTGAAAGATATCAGAAGCAGATGAAGAGAGGGAATCATTAGAAATTAGGAAAAGTGTGAATTGTGGGTCTAATACCAGAAAACATCTATTCTGGTAGCCAGTCTGGCTATTTTCACAACTTCTGCTCCCTAGGACCAACTACATTTCTTACATCTCTAAATCAATCGTAGCAAGAACTGAAAATGGGAACATAGTCCTATACTCAAGGGTACCCTTCCCATCTGGCTAACCCAATTCCAACCAGTAACACTTAACCTAACAAAAATAGGAAAGGGGGAAAAGTACACATCCATAGTGACATTTCTCTGCCAACTAAGTGTGGCCACTATTTGTGACCCCTTTGCACCATAGGTTGCCTCTTTCAAAAGAGCATTATGCCATTAAAAGCATACCAAAGTAGTACATTTCAGAATTCTCAAAACAAGGATGCAGATGCAAATTGTAAGGACAAGGAACTATGTAGAAAGCCCCTGGTACTGGTCAGTCCGGAGACATGGTTATTCCAAGGCTTCATCTTTTGGAGAGGTACCCCACAACTCGAGTGCCAAAAGAGGCCATGGGATGACAAGCTTCCTGTTACTTTCTGAAATCATGGGTTCCATATTTTGACTCAAGATTCAAGAGTTAAGACTACTAAACTGGAAGTAAATGCAGTCATCAGTCTTTTTAGAGGGAAGGTAACAAGTTTTAGGGAATGTGCTATATAATGTATCAAAACACTAACAATTCCCCTCAGATATACAGAATAAACAGCTCATGGTTAATGGGCAAGGTTCTGCCTCTCTTGGTGTCTATTTTAATCCCTCTCTGAGGCTCCATACCTTCCAAATCATCAATTGTCTTTTCCAGTTTGGCTACTGATCTCTCAGCAAACTCAGCACGGGTCTCTGCCTGGAGGAAATACAAAACCAGTAACATTGAGAGATGACAAGACAGAAGAAGGATCTCTATTTTGTATATTTCTCAATGTTTACAGTCCTTCTCTATAGTCCCCCTTTAGCTCACCTCCTTGAGTTTATCAGTAAGAATCTTTATCTCTTCCTCATATTTGTCTTCCTTTTGAGAGTACTACAAGAGAAAAATAATAAAAATTTCAGAGAAGTAATTACTCCACAGACAATAACCCCCCTTTATTGTTACATAGAATATCCTTCCTGGTTTCAATGTGCTAAATTCAATGTGCTAAGTAAAAGCACGGCTCAATTCTAGATTAAGTCCCCCAAAACTCATCTAGTTCCCTAGAATCACGATATTCTCAGAGTAGAGGATCTTTTATTTGGGCAGGAGGCACTAGGGATTAAACTCAGAGCCTCACACTTGCTTAAGCAGGTACTCTCCTGGTTTGAGCGAATCATTCCTCCAGCCCAACGCCTTCATTTTTTTTAATGAAATTAAGGGGTTTTTCTGTTTTGTTGGTTGTAGGCTTGAACTTTGGGCCTGGGTGCTGTCCCTCAGCTCTTCAGTTCAAGGCTACTGCTCCTGAGCCACTTCTGTTTTTTTCTGAGTGGTTTATTGGAGGTACGAGTCTCACTACTTTTCCTGCCTGGGCTGGCTTTGAACCATGATCCTCAGATCTCAGCCTCCTGAGTAGCTAGGATTACAGGTTTAGTAAGCCAACAGCACCCACCAGTCCCTCAGCTTTGGAATTTATTTTTTTTTGGGGGGGGAGTCCAGTCATGGGCCTGGGCGCTGTCCCTCAGCTCTTCAGCTCAAGGCTAGCGCTCTACCACTTGAGCCACAGCGCCACTTCCAGCTTTTTTCTTTTTGCTTATG
>NW_012267242.1:14272332-14276619 GCF_000151885.1 Dipodomys ordii
CCAGAAGTGGCACTGTGGCTCAAGTGGTACAGTGCTAGCCTTGAGCTGAAGAGCTGAGGGACAGTGCCCAGGCCCAGAGTTCAGGCCCCACGACTGGACCAAAAAAAAAAAATTGTAATATGTGTTTATTAATAAATAGCAGGGAGAAGGTGGCTCAAGCTTATAATCTTAGCTTCTGAAGAGACTGAGATCTGAGGATCCCAGTTCAAAGCCAGCCAGGACAGGAAAAGTCTCTGAGACTCTTACCTCCAATTAATCAGCAAAAGCTGGAAGTAGAACAGTGAAACAAGTAGTAAGGAGCCTAGGCCCTGAGCTCAAACCCTGGTACTGGCACAAAGATAAAAAATAAATTGCTGAGGCCATTAAATATCAGTGTTCAGGCCTAGTTTATAATTGATTCTAATTTAACTAGGGTAGACTCCAAGCATCCCTCTTCTTCCCAATGGTTCTAATAGTATGGCCTAGGTTGAAAGTGTTTAGCAGAATGCAAGGGTCCAGAGTTTCTCATTCAGTTTATCAGTAGTAGGAGTTGGGGATTTGAATTTCTACCATGTTTCCTAGTTACTGATGCTGTTAGTCTGGGATTCTGAGAACCTGTTTTAAGGGAACTAGTGTCACAAAAAAAAAGCATATGACCCACAAAGTGGAAGTAATATTATGACGCCATGCTAAGGTGCATTAGATCAATTTATGAGAAATTCCAGTTACAAAATGGTTGCAGTATCAAGGTTATTACCCTTTTCCTCTATCTTCAAGGGTGAATATGCAAAACAGGAAGAGGTTACTATTGTAATAAAACAGCTGACTGGGTGCCAGTGGCTCATGCCTGTAAACCCTCAGGGGGCTGAGATCTGAGGATCGTGGTTCAAAGCCGGACCATGCAGAATGTCTGTGAGACTCTTATCTCCAATTAACCAACAGAAAACTGGAAGTAGCACTGTGGCTCAAGTGGTAGAGCACTAGCCTTGAGCTGAAGATTTGAGGGACTGTGTCCAGGCCCAGAGTTCAAGTCCCACAGCTGACAAAAACAAAAAACAGCTCTGGGGCTGGCCAGGAATGTGTATCAATGGGAGATGAACCTGGTTTCAATCCTTAATCTCTCCCCCCCCCAAAAAAAAGAAAAAAAAAACAATTACAAAAGATTTATAAGATCTAGGTCAGAAGCTTTTTGAACTTTGTTTTTTCTCACATTTTTGTGGTGTGCATATCAGCGGGATGCAGCCCGAGCCCATGACCCTCTTCTTAAATTCATACCCCCTCAAACTTCCCTCTATACCTCTCACTCTCATCAGCAGCTTTTTCTGCTTCTTCCAGCTTTTGCAGGGCAGTGGCTAAGCGCTCCTGAGCTCGGTCCAGCTCCTCTTCAACCAGCTGGATCCTGCGGTTCAAGGAGGCCACCTCAGCCTCAGCCTAGGTTTGAATGAAAGAATGGAAAAGAGATGCAGAAAAATGGTGAAAAGAACTGGCAACTAACATAAAGACTAGAGTTTACTAGAGTGAAGAGGTTGGAGTCTAGCAAGGTAAAAGCTGTCTTGAGTCAGATACTAGAAGTTATATATATCTACATATGTATTATCCCTTCCCCATCAATAAACTCCATGTTCCACATGGAGTGTTTTTGTCTTATTTTCTTTTTGTTGGTTGTGGGGCTTGAACTTGACTTGGGCGCTGTCTCTTAGCTCTTCAGCTCAATGCTAGTGCTCTACCATTATAGCCACAGTGCCACTCCTGGTTTTCTGGTAGTTTATTGGAGATAAGAATCTCACGGACTTTTCCTGCACAGGATGGCTTTGAACCTCAATCCTCAGATCTCAGCCTCTTAGCTAGGATTACAGGAGTGAGCCACTAGCACTCAGCTTTGCTTATTTGTTTTCTACTTTATAAAATACACCCAGGCTGGGGAACCCGTGGCACACACCTATAATCCTAGCTACTCAGGAGGCTGAGATCTGAGGATTGCAGTACAAAGCCAGCCTGGGCAGGAACGTAAGTGAGACTCTTATCTCCAATTAACCACAAGAAAACTGGAAGTGGCACTGTGGCAAGTAGAGCACTTGCCTTGAGCTGAAGCACTGAGGACAGTGCCCAGGCCCAGAGTTCAAGCCCCACAACCAACAAAGACCAAACCAGGCCTGAACTTGGCCTGGGTGAGGTCCCTCAGCTCTTCAGCTCAAGGCGAGCACTCTACCACTTGAGCCACAGCACCACTTCCGGCTTTTTCTGCTTATGTGATGCTGAGGAATCAAACCCAGAGCCTCGTGCATACAAGGCAAACACTCTACCACTGAGCCATCTTCCCAGTCCCACAAGGTTTCTTTCAAGAGGGAATCTTGTATATTCTACTAACTTGCTGCTTAACTGAAGTTGTTAATCATCCAATAACTTTTATCCTAAAATATATGGGGGGGGGGCAGGGAAATAGACTAGTTAAAGGAATTATCTTCCATAACAGACTTTCAGACTGAACAATATTCTTAATCTCTTCAAATGTGTTCCTTACCTATTTTGTGTTTCTCTACCTTCTTTAGACAAGTTGTTTCTAGCTAACATTAACCGTTTTGATGGAATTACCAAACAATCAACCAAAAAAACAACAGTAAAGAATGTTTCCGTAATTCCTACCATTATTTATCCAAATTTCTCAATTGTTTCTTTTATTCCTCTGGTTGCCTCTTTAGAATTACCCTTCAATACAACTTAGGAAAATCTTTTCCCTGGGCTCTATCCATAACAAAATTCAATCTCAAGCCCAAGTAAATCCATGGCTGGTCAGTGGAATGAGAACCCAGAAAAGGAGATAGCTTGCATTGTGCATATATTTTAATTGTAGAATCCTTCTACTAGGAATAATGGCATACCCCTGTAATTCCACCACTCTGGAGGCTGAGGCAGCATTACAAAATTCACCCGGGGACATAGCAAGACACTGCCTTACTTCTTTTTTTTTTTGGTTGGTCGTGGGGCCTGAACTCTGGGCCTGGGTGCTGTCCCTCAGCTCTTCAGCTCAAGGCTAGCACTCTTACCACTTGAGCCACAGCGCCACTTTTGGTTTTTTTCTGTTTATGTGGTGCTGAGGAATCAAACCCAGGGCCTCATGCGTGCAAGGCAAGCAACTCTAACCACTGAGCCACCTTCTCAGCCCCGTCTTACTTCTTAATTAAAAAAAAAAATCCTTCCTATGACTGCCTTAATGATACAAGAATTTAATCAGCCTTGCAAACTATCCAGCTCAGATGCTTATCTAAGTGCCTGGTAAACATGATCTCTTCTCTACAGTCCAGATTGTGCCTGAATTCTATTACCCTGATTTCCTCTGAGCAGATAGGTGGTGGCAGCTATAGAAATCTGGGCCACCAGCCCTATGGGGAGAAATATAGCCCAAAAGACTCTCGTTTCCAATCCTGATTGGAACAAAAATTTCCACATACAAACATAGGAGGTTAAGGGCTTAGGAAGGGAAACTACAATCTAACTACCAGGCTACCGGAAAAGAAAATTGAGGAGTCTATATAAGATGAAATTACTAAGAGACCATTTGTAGCTCTATTCAAAACACCACAAAGACAAGTACTCTTTAGTTCTGTCTCTTCTAGGAAAACAGATGTCCCCTAGGACAACAAAGATTTCCCCTCACAAATCCAACAAGGCCAACTAACCAAGAGCAAGTTAGATTATCAGGTAGAAACTATAAAACACTGGCAGTAGAATATAACAATTACCTGCTTTCAGAAACCAAAGTGAAAATTTGAAAAACAACTAGATTTGAAAGAAGCTCACAAGTCATCATCCAGCTCAGTAGTTATCCAAAATGGAGAAGTCAAGCTATGGGAGCAGGGTATAGTTTCCATGACAACTAGCTGGCTCCAGCACTTTCTCCCACAAATCAACATTTACAATAGAATTCTTAGGAAGGCTGAACAGGGAGGATGAGAAAACATATCTTGGTGTCCTGAAAAGATCATAAGCATATGAACAGGCCTATAGCAAAGTAGAGCCCAAGGTGAGAGTTCCTATAAAAGTTTCAGAAAGCTGGGAGGGGTAAGAATAGAGGGCCACAACATTTTTTTTTTTGGTCTCCCCCCCACTGCTGACTTGTTCTCTTTACAAAGAAATAAAAACCTGCAGAGAGGGCTGGGAAGGTAGCTCAGTGGTAGAGTGCTTGCCTTGCATGCCTGAATCCCTGGGTTCAATTCCCCAGCACCACATAAGCAAAAAGAAAAAAAGCCGGAAGTGGCGCTGTGGCTCAAGTGGTAGAGCGCTAGCCTTGAGCCGAAGAGCTGAGGGACA
>NW_012267242.1:14276669-14282401 GCF_000151885.1 Dipodomys ordii
ACAACAACAAAAAAGGTGGCAACCTTAGGTGTGCGGAAGTGGCGCTGTGGCTCAAGTGGTAGAGCGCTAGCCTTGAGCCGAAGAGCTGAGGGACAGCGCCCAGGCCCAGAGTTCAGGCCCCACGACCAGACCCAAATAAAAAATGAAAAAATAAAAAACCCTGCAGAATTAAGATCTGACATTCTGCTTCAAAGAATAAGATAATCTCACCCTCACACTGCTCAGGTTGAAGGACACAGTGGGAGGTTCTTTCCATCAGGTAATAATAGTCTTCTCCACTGCCCAGAAGGCAAAGATCCCAGGGCAGTTGTAGGAGGAGAATGCAGTAGCAATTTGGTCACATTAGAAGATGGCTGACAGCAGCTTAAACTATGAAGTGAGTTTTGTTTAAATGCTACACCATCCTCCACTTATCATTAAGGGTCCCCCAGGCATACCACACCCTACAAGGGAGGAAACTGACAGGGCACTGGTACTCAAAGGCAGAACAGGGCCAAGGACAAAGGGGATTTCACCTAAATATGGTATTCTACCACACTGGGGTTTCTCTTTTTAAATTAAAAACTAAAGATGGAATTCAAAGAAAAAAGTATTAGGAAAGTTAGTGAGCTCAATGAGTAAAGGACTAATATTGCTCACTGTGTTCAAATATGCACCCACCTAGCTAGCTAGACATTGTGTCCTTGAGAATGTACATTTTACCAAAGGGGTGGTAAGTTGGAAGGTAGGCAGTAGAGTTATCTGCCAGCTCCAGAGTAAACAAAGGTGGAGTCTAAGCAGAAGTACTCAGAGCAAAGTGCTATTTGACTCTCCCCTAAGAGTGTGTGCTCTTATAGGGGGAGCAAAGAAAGGTAAGCAGCAGAAAAGCAAATCTAAACCAAATAAAAGTGAAAAAAACCTGTTGCATGGTCCACCAGACCCCATAAATAGGAAAGAACTACACAACTGTCAGACATTCGAATCCCCCACAGAGACTAGGAATTTGGGATTAAGGCCAAAATCAAAACTATTCAATGCCTACTCCCTCCCTCTCAAATAGTATCTCTAAGCTTTTAGACCAGGTTAAAAAAAAAAAAATACTGGGGAAAGTTGGGGGGGGGGAGTATTTAAAAAGGTGAAATGCACCAAAAAAAAAGTTGTAAGCATACAAGCCTGGCACAGTAGTCTATACTTGTAGTCCCAGCTATCAGGGAGGCTAAAGCAAGACAATCACTGGAACCCAGGATTTGATCAAGACCAACTTGGGCAAAATAGTACCATCTTGTCTAAATACACAAAGAAAAGAAGGCAAAAAGGAAGGGAGGGAAAAAGGAAGGGAGGGAGGAAGGAAGGAAAGGAGGGAGGGAAGGAGGAGAGAACACAAAGGCTAGCTAGTATGACTGATTTTCTACCATACATTTTTACTACCACCAAAAATAGATAAGGTTAAAACTGGAATTAAACTATACAGTGTGGGGCTGAGGGTGGTACAATAGGAGTTGATATAGCCAGGCACCAGTGGCTCACACCTGTAATTCTAACTACTTAGGAAGCTGAGATCTGAAAGTGCATGAGACTCTTATTGCCAATTAACCACCAGAAAAAAACAGAAGTGGAGCTATGGCTCAAGTGAGTGTTAGCCTTAAGCAAAAAATGCTCAGGGACAGACCCAAGCCCCAGCGTTGACAGACGTTGACACACACTCACGTTGACACACACACACACACAAAAGAGTTGGTAGAGTACCAAAAGGTCTCTAATTAATCCACAGCCAACTACAACAACAAATTCTCCCAATACAATACAAACTCAAAAATGACAGTGGATTTGACAAGGTACTGCATTATAAAATAACCAATCTCCAGGTCTAGAACAGAAAAGACACATTTCAAAAAAAACTGTAGTGTCTCAGCTTTAGTCTCATCCACCTTAGCAACTAGGGCAGCTTGGATGTTCATACATAGTAACCACAAAAATAATAATGACAGTCCTACTAATAGCAGATACCATCAGGGAGTGCTGAATTTCCAGCTTTAAAGGAGGGAGGCCACAAAATCCACATTCCAAAATGCCCTAAGAGAATAACAGGTAGCCCAAGCACTTGCCCACACACAGGTGCCTCCTCCCCAGTAGAAGTTCAAAGTTCACCAGAGCAGAACATCAAGAGATTAGACTGTTTCAGTTAGTATAGAAAATACTAGTTTCATCAATATTTAACTACAGCCCTACTTCCCCATTCTGAAGACTTCCTTAATAGACTGCAGCTCACTAAGCAAAATCTGGCTCTGAATGAGGGAGTAGCTTTTAAGAAATGTGGGAAATGCCTCCTGTTGCCTATAACCCCAGTCACCAGAGCCAAATTTTCATTCAAGGAAAATTACCAGATACCAAATGGAAACACACACACACACACACACACACACACACACACACTTACCCTACTACAACTTCTAGGATACCTACATTTAAGGGATGAGACTGGAAGGAGGAAGAATGATGGAAAGGTTAACTCTGATCTAGATCAGTTGTACACACAAATGGACATGTTAAATTAAAAACCTCTTGTACAACTACTTGAAGATAAATTTTAAAAAATTAAAATAAGCCTTAAAATTCTGCAGCCTAACACATGGCCCATTTCTCCCACCATAGTCTGTCTTCCCCTCTCCAGAACAAAGAATATGAGAAATCAGCCAATCCAAATTACTTGGGATGGCAATTAGAAGTTGCTAGCATACTAAACACAGGAAAAACACACCAGAGAAAGACCAGCGCCCAAGCACCGGTATACAGCATTTCCACATTGTTATAAAAATAAGTTTTCTAATCATCTGTAATTATTAAGCCAGAGGAGCTCAGAGAAGCAGCAACAAGGGGGGAAAAACAATAAAGAACATCAATAAACCACAAGCTTTTTCATCAGATCTTCAAATTTTAGCAAAAATTACTTTAATCTCAAGACCCTTCAAAACCAAAGCTTCAACTAAAGAGATCAATTCTACCTGCTAAATTACACCCTAGATCTTGGGGGGGGGGCTGGAAGGGCTAAAGGGGAGCAGGGAAAGTCAACAGCTTCTAAACAAAAAGTGGCTTTAAGAAATCTTACCAATCATGCATTCCATCGATAGTTTATGTTACACTTTACACCTTTTAGCTAAACAAATACTGAATTTGAAAACAAACAAGCCACCATTTTTCCACATTGTGCCCAAGTCAATCAGACACTTTCAGATTGGTGTGGCATCTGATTTCTCTGGCATACACTCCCCTTTATCAGCTCTGCTGAGGAGAAAGGAGGAACGTTCTAACTACTTAAATCTGCAGTGATCACACTTGAGGCAGGCAAAATGTTCCTGTCTTGCAGGTCATCACGTTAGGTAGGGCCAGGCATGTTTGCAGGCTCCTACATTCGTACCTCCTGCTTCACGTCGGTGGAATGTCTGCGTACCAGTTACAAGAGCTCCCCATTAAGAGGAAAAGGGCCCCAGGCCTGAGGATGAGAGGCGGTGCTGCGGCCGCAAGCTCCACCAGAGAGGGAGGGCACCGCGCTTCCTCTCAGTCGACTGCTGCCTCATTTCCTGAGCAGGAGGAGGGAGCGGAAAAAGCTGCCAGCAGGCCAAGCTGGGGGTTTTCCGGCGGTCCCCACGCCCCAGGCCTCACCCTTCCACAGGAGGTTAGGCTCAGCCCCTCCCAGACCAGAGTAGCACCCACCCACTCAAACCCTTCGGGCCGGAAACCTCAAACAACAGCCAAGTGCCCCCACTCCTCAAGGGAAGTGGGGGAGGGAAGGCCACGGAGCCCCTCCCCCTGGCCGCGCCCGGCTCCCCAGGACAAGAATGAATGAGCCGGGAGAAAAAGGAAAGGAAAAGCCAGCGACGCTCAGTTACCTCGAAGGGCAAGTCTGCTCAACCAAGCACCTACTTTCTCTCTCGTCCGAACACTGTCCTACCAGAGAGGGGCCCCACCCGTCCTCCGAGCTCCAAATTCATCTCTGGGCCTGCAGGAGCCCACGAGACTGGGCTCCACAGCAAAAGGGACTCCAGTCCCGGGTTCAGGCTGTCCAGCGCGGGTCCCTCCTCCAGCGCCTCGCCTTCTCCATACCTGTTCCCGGGCCCGCCTTTCTCCCTCCACTTCCCGCTGGAGGCGCTCGGCCCTCTCCTCAGCATCATCGGCCTGCTGCTGCAGAACCTGAATCTTGCGCTTCACCGCTTCGATGGTGGTGATCCCTGCCATGGTCCCCACCCAGCTGCTTCTCGGTCTCAGGTTCCTGCCTCCTCCGCTCGGCGTTGCAGCCGCTTCTCGATCCTACTTCCGCCTGCTCCGCCCTGAAATACCGGAACTCACTCACCCGCCCGGATGTGACGCCACCATCGCCACGCCCTCCTACTGCCAAGCGGGCGGGAAGGCAGTCCACTGGAGGGACGTCGCGGCGAGAAGGGCGGGACCTCCCGGTCGCCCTGGGCGACCACACCCCTCCGGCCTTTCCTGGGGCCAGTAAAGGAAGGGGGCGGGGAAAGGAAAGGATGGGCTACCATGGAAACTGGGAGGCGCTTAGTTGGCTAGCCCTTCCCGCCAGGCGTGCGGACCACAATGGTTGGCCCATTTACAAGTCTGGTGCTGCCCTTACACTCCCACAGTTGACTGACTCCTCACTCAGCCACGCTGACCTGTCACCACTTTACCTACCCGCTTGGACACACCGTCTTCACTCCACAGTGTGACCATCCTACAAGTTTCAGCTTCCACCCACCCTATGACAGACTCCCAAGCCAGCTTCTAAGAAAAGTCTTAAAAATCTTTTCCGGGGGTTTGAGAAGGTGGCTCAGTGGTAGAGTGCTTGCCTTGCATGCATGAGGCCCTGGGTTCGATTCCTCAGCACCACATAAGCAGAAAAAGCCGGAAGTGGTGCTGTGGCTCAAATGGTAGAGCGCTAGCCTTGAGCTGAAGAGCTGAGGGACAGCGCCCAGGCCCAGAGTTCAGGCCCCATGACCAAAAAAAGAAAAAGAAAAAAAAGGGTAAGGTAAGAGTGCCTGGAAAACTACTCTGGAATTGAATTTTTATTCTGTGTCATAACTTTCACCAATATTGCTGCCGCTTCCTCTTTCAGGTACCCTCAAGAAACTATGAGCTACAAACTGCCCCTACAGGCACTTTCATGCAAGCTCTCTGGAAGCATAATAGTAAAGAGACTGGAGAATTTTATCTTCTCTACTTCTTTGTATTCCTCCCAACTTTTCAGTAACAATGTCTCGGCATTCTCCTTTTTTGGGGGAGTCCGGTTGTGGGACCTAAACTCTGGGCCAGGGCGCTGTTCCTCAGCTCTTCAGCTCAAGGCTAGCGCTCTACCACTTGAGCCACAGCACCACTTTCGGCTTTTTTCTTTTGCTTATGTGGTGCTGAGGAATCGAACCCAGGGCCTCATGCATGCAAGGCAAGGACTCTACCACTGAGCCACCTTCCCAGCCCATCTCTTTTCCCTTAGAGAATTAGAATGTGGAACTTAGCATTAAGAATCTCACTGGGTGCCAGTGGTTCAGGCCTGTAATCCTAGCTACTCAGGAGACTGAGATCTGAGGATCGAGGTTCAAAGCCAGCCCAGGCAGGAAAGTCCTTGAGATTCTTATCTCCAATAAACCACTAGAAAACCGGAAGTGGCTCTGCAGCTCAAGTGGTAGAGCCCTAGCCTTGAGCTGAAGAACCCAGGGAAAGCACCAAAGCCCAGAGTTCAAGCCCCACGACCAAAAAAAAAAAAA
>NW_012267242.1:14287276-14292669 GCF_000151885.1 Dipodomys ordii
CTGTCCTTCAGCTCTTCAGCTCAAGGCGAGCGCTCTACCACTTGAGCTACAGCGCCACTTCCGGTTTTCTGGTGGTTTATTGGAGATAGGAGTCTCATGGTCTCTCCTGCCCGGTCTGGCTTTGAACTGCGATCCTCAGATCTCAGCCTCCTGAGTAGCTAGGATTACAGGCGTGAGCCACCAGCTCCCGGCTCTTTCCTATTTCTTGATACTTAGTGACTTGGTAGAAAAATTAACAAAGGGAAGATGGGTTCAATACTGTTTTTTTTTTAAACCAATACTTTACATATATGAATGCATTTTAATGGTTTCCTATATAAATATAAGGAAACGTCTTTCAACTAAACATGTTTAGTACACCATGTTTAGGTATATCCCTTTGCCTAAACATATTCTTTATCCAAGAGCATAACATGTGAGTGTGTTTGTCTAAAATATCTTTTGGGTTTGTTTTTTGTTTGTTAGTTTGTGGGTTGTAGGCCTGAACTCTGGGGCTGGGCACTGTCCCTCAGCTCTTCAGCCCAAGGTTAGCCCTCTACCACTTGAGCCACAACGCACTTCCGGCTTTTTCTGCTTATGTGGTGCTGAAGAATCGAACCCAGGGCCTCATGCATGCAAGGCAAACACTCTACCACTGAGCCACCTTTCCAGCCCTGTAAAAGATCTTAAGGCAAGAATACTTCACCCCTCAATCTTCCTGATGATGTTAATATATTGTCTAGAGCCTCTGTTACTATCTCTCTTCCAAAATCACACATAAAACTGTTTTCTCATGTCTTAGCACACCTCCTTAAACCTACATATTGTGTTTCAGAGAATTGTGAACCTAACCTCTCACAAAACTAACATTGTGCTCATCTGAGAAAACTTATTTCCTCCTGTTAGACTTGATAACTCCAGCAAACTATTAATTACTTGCTCAAAGCTATTGGGGTGACTTCTGGGATTATTGTTTTGCTTGTTTGTTTGTTTGTTTGTTTTTGCCAGTCCTAGGGCTGGAATTCAGGGCTTGGGCACTGTCCCTGAGATTCATTTGCTTAAGGCTAGCACTCTATCATGTGAGCCACAGTGCCACTTCCAGCTTTTTCTGTTTATATGGTACTGAGGAATTGAACCAGGGCTTCATGCATGCTAGGCAAGCACTCTACCACTAGGCCACATTCCAGCCCCAAAGGGGCTATTGTTTTGCTTAATTTCAGGTTTCTGGAAACAGAATAGTTTGCAATGACTAAATAACTGAAACTTTTGGAAGCCATGAGTGTACATAATGTGTGTACATTCAATTGTGTTTCTAATCTATGGCACCATGTATTCAATCCTTGATACTTCCTTGAGTCGTTGAAAATGGTGGAAAGTCTAAAGGAAGTCTAGAAACATAATGGCAGAGACTGAATCTTAGATTCCAAAAATATATATTTTTTTGGGGTCCGGTAGTGGGGCCTGAACTCTGGGCCTGGGCGCTGTCCCTCAGCTCTTCAGCTCAAGGCTAGCGCTCTACCACTTGAGCCACAGCGCCATCTCCGGCTTTTTTTCTTTTTGCTATATGGTGCTAAGGAATCGAACCCAGGGCCTCAGGCATGCAAGACAAGCACTCTACCACTGAGCCATCTTCCCAGCCCTCCAAAAATATTTGTGATTGGTGAGCTCTGACCTTCCATATTTTTTTTTGATTTTTAAATAATACAAGCCGATTTTCTCTCAATTCACTTCTCTAGGAAGTGACCGCATTTCCATCAATACTGTGACATTCTATTCTTTTGTTACTGTTAAGACTACTATGGGATAGGGGTACAGTTTCAGTGAGAAGGTTTAATTACAACATCCTTCCCCCAAGAAAAATAGTCCTATGCCAAAACAATTCTCCTATGCCAGGTGTGGTGGTACATGCCTATAATCCCAGTACTTGGGACATAGAGGCAGGAAGATTTCAAGAGTTCCAGGACAGCCTTGGCTACATAGTAAGGCCTGGTTTAAAAATAATAATAATAATTTTTTCAAAGGCTGAGTATGGGTCAAGTGCTAGAATGTATAGTGTAGCAAGCAAGCAGTTCAAGCTCCATGACTACCAAACAACATCACTTTTTTTCTATATAGTCTCTCATCTCATCTATCGTTTTTTTTTTTTTTTTGGTGAGTCGTGGGTCTTGAACTCTGGGCCTGGATGCTGTCCCTCAGTTCTTCAGCTCAAGGCTAGTGCTCTACCACTATGAGCCATAGCACCACTTCCAGTTTTCTGGTGGTTAGTTGGAGATAAGAGTCTTCTGGACGGGGCTGGGGGTTTAGCCCAGCGGAAGCGCGCCCGCCTGGCACGCGCAAGGCCGTGGGTTCGGTTCTCAGCCCTGGTTTAAAAAAAAAAAAAAGTCTTCTGGACTTTCCTGCCTGGGCTGGCTTTGAACTGTGATCCTCAGATCTCAGCCTCATGAGTAGCTGGGATTACAGGCATGAGCCACCAGCTCCTGATTTTCATTTGTCTTTTCATTAAACTTCAAGGTGAAGATGAAGGAAATTACAGGATGTTATGAAGTGGAAAAAGCAATTTATTTCATTTTGAAATGTGAAAGATCAACCCTATAGAATCTAATTAGTCCGATGTATTTAATTTATCATAGAGTAAGGTCTGGTGGTGGTATCTTTACTCCTAAGATTCCTTTTTAGTCCCTAATATATTCTATTCTAGGGACCTATCTGTTCTCATAAGAACTATATTTCTTATGGCTGTTCTGTAGTATAAGAGCAGACACTCACAATGGCCAAAATAAATATACCCATACAGGGCCAGGGTCAATGTGACCTCCATTTCCCATTGTGAAATACAAGCTGGCTTTGTTGGACAGTTGAGATATGAGATGTTCCCTATTAATACACATATCTACGTGCCAAACCCTGCACACAAAAGCTAAAGAATGTGGCAAGGGGGAGGAGGTAAGATACATGATAGCAGTGTGGTCTTGGATTCCCCTCTCTTTATTCAGGTCCTAGAAAAGATCATTAATTCCCTATGCTGGGAAGTTAAGTAGGCTAAGAATGAGATGCTACATTTTGTTTTCCAAAGCCGAGGATAAACCTGTGGCTTCATGTATGCCAAACAAAGTGCTCTACCACTGTGCTACCCCCAACATGTCTTTGAGAAAGGCAATGTATGCCATTATGAAGCTATACTAGCACATTCTTATATATAGAAGTGCATTTTGATGTCTAAGCCTATGTTCTGTGAACCCACAAATGTGTGTTTGTATGTGTCAAAATGTGTTTGCAATGTACTCATACTTTAATATGAGATCTATACGTGGAGATTAAGCTCATCTTCCATCTCTAATACTTACATCAGCTGCCTTCTTTTCTGCTAGCTCTAGCTTCTCCTGGGCATCCTTCAAAGCTTCAGAGTACTTGTCCAGCTCATCCTCTGTCCCTTTGAGCTTCTTCTGCATGGCTGCTAGTTCATCTTCCAGCTATAGAGGCCCAGAGAGTCATACATACAGATATATGTACATACATACATACATACAACCCTGCAGAGTGGGATTCTAATAGACTCCTGAGCCCAGCCTCCAGGTTACCATTCCTGGAGACTTGCTTTCTGACTACTTTCAGCCCATTGCTCCAGAAGTTATACTGTGTTTGACCTGTGACCTTGTAATCTCTAGTCCTAATATGACCAAACTATCTAAAGTTTGTATCCAAAACCCACTGATGGTAAATATTAAAGGATAAAGATGCCTATGGTGCTATTTAAAAGAGAGAGTGTATGATAAACTCTTACCTTTCCCTCTAGAAGTAGGGAGTTCTTCTAAAACCTGGTTCACTTCTATTAAATCCAGTAGACATGCTGTGGTGCGGAAGGGGACACTGACTTTCCCAAGGTTATTAGGCAGTCCTTGATCTAGATACCCTTGATGTTCTCTGCCTTCATTGAGTCTGGGGAGTCCCTCCCACCCAGAGAAGGAGCTGATACCAGAAATCACTTTTTTCATCTTTTAAAATCTCCTGAGAAATACCAATGCCAGTGCCTACCTGTTTGCTTCTTTCTTCTGCCTGCTTCTGTTCAGCTTCAGCTTGCTCTGCCCGATCAAGAGCATTCTCCTTATCCAACTTCAGCATCTGCATCTTTTTCTTGATTGCCTCCATCATGAGCAGTGGCTTGTTGGACTTACCTGTGAACACTGGAGAACTGGAGAGGAGGGCACAAAGGAGGGGCTGCTGCCCAAGTTCCCCAGGCTTGAGCCTTTATCTGTGCCCACTGCTCCACCTCTTATTCCTAATATGGACTTTCTAGCTCTCTCCATCCCATCCTTGTTCTCCTGAGGCAACACAGGGTGAGACACATTGATGGACTGACATCATCAGAAAGAAAAAAATGAGGAACAGCTGAGGCTGATTTTAGACAATGGAAAGTGGGGGATGGGGAGCGTCTCTCCCTGACCCTGAAACTTTCCACTCATTCTGGGAAGCTTATGGGTGTTTAAAAAGTGCTGAGACAGGGAAGTGGAGAATATTGAAATAGAGAAGGGGACTTTGGCAACTCTAGTTTTCATACAGAGGGTCCTAGTTGCTCTTTAACTCTCTCCTCACACTTCCTGGACTTTGTTGGATGCTGATCAAACTCCATTGGGCAAATTTAATATTTTGATTTCTGCTATTCAGGGAGCTTGGGCAACAGTAAGGGGGAAGGTCAATCATGATCCTTAACAATTCCCCCAGATCCATAGATCAAATTGCCATGCTATTTTAGGAGTCTCTAATTGGCAGGGAGACATCGTTCCTCCCCGCAAGAGCCATGAGAGTCGAATGAGAGGGTAAGCCCGGTATCTAGAAGACTATCCCAGAGCTTCAAGTAGCTTAAGAAGAGAAACAGAGGAGGGTCAAAATAATCCAGAAAAGATCATAGCCTCTGTTTTAAAATAGCTGTAGCTATCTTAAAATAGAGCATTTGGACCCACACATATGAAGGTCTGCATTGCTCTCTACTCTTCTTTTTACCCTCTCCTGAAGGAAAAAAACTACCAACCCAGCCCCAAATCCACCATATCATGCTAATCATAAACATCATCACTGACTCTGTTCTCTACAGTTAATTGCCAGGCCATATCCTTTTTTCCACTTGAAGCCTTGTTATTGACAGGTGGCAATTGATCCCTGCATACTAGTGCCATAAACCCAAGAATGTGCTAAGAGAGAAATGGGCACTGTTCAAGGTGACCAGAGATATCAGGGAAGAATATAAATGGCTCTAGTTAGTCATAATATCAAAGATAGTGTTAATGTTAAACTTCAGCAATGTGTGAACTGAGACAACCATCAGGGCATAGTTCAAAGCCACTTATGATAGCTTCCAGTCAGAACATTAGTAGTAGACTAGGCAGCTAGACCATTGGTTAACTCTTTTTTTTTTTTTT
>NW_012267242.1:14307579-14308586 GCF_000151885.1 Dipodomys ordii
GGGACTGGGAAGGTGGCTCAGTGGTAGAGTGCTTGCCTTGCATGCTCGAGGCCCTGGGTTCGATTCCTCAGTACCACATAAGCAAAAAGAAAAAAAAAGCCGGAAATGGCGCTGTGGCTCAAGTGGTAGAGCGCTAGCCTTGAGCTGAAGAGCTGAGGGACAGCGCCCAGGCCCAGAGTTCAAGTCCCACGACCGAAAAAAAAAAAAAGTCTCACCGAGGGCTGGGAAGGTGGCTCAGTGGTAGAGCGCTTGCCTTGCATGCATGAGGCCCTGAATTCGATTTCTCAGCACCACATAAGCAGAAAAAGCCGGAAGTGGTGCTGTGGCTTGAGTGGAAGAACACTAGCCTTGTGCTGAAGAGCTGAGGGACAGCACCCAAGCCCAGAGTTCAGGTCCCACGACCAACAACAAAAAAGAAAAAAGAAAAGAAAGACAGAAAGAAAGAAAGAAAAAGAAAACCAAGCAACAAAAATTTGTATCTTCTGCTAGTGGATCATACCTTTTTTTTTTTTTGTCGGTCATGGGGCTTGAACTCTGGGCCTGGGCGCTGTCCCTCTGCTCTTCAACTCAAGGCCAGTGCTCTACCACTTGAGCCACAGCACCACTTCCAGTTTTCTGGTGGTTTATTGGAGATAGGAGTCTCAAGGTCTTTCCTGCCCGGGCTGGCTTTGAACCTCCATCTTCAGACCTCAGCCTCCTGAGTAGCTAGGATTACAGGTGTGAGCCACCAGCGCCTGGCTCTGGGTCATACCTTTAATCCTAGGTATTCAGGAGGCTGAAACATGAGGATCATGGCTCAAAGTCAGCCCAGGAGAAAAGTCAGAGATAT
Source organism: Dipodomys ordii (assembly GCF_000151885.1). NCBI lineage: Eukaryota > Metazoa > Chordata > Mammalia > Rodentia > Heteromyidae > Dipodomys > Dipodomys ordii. The sequence goes on from NW_012267242.1 coordinate 14,308,409, forward strand.
ATTCTATCTCCAGTTAAACAGCAAAAAAAGCTAATCTGAAGGTTGTGGCTTGAGTAAGGTGCCAGCTATAAATGAAAATGCCAAGCCGGGCGCTGGTGGCTCACGCCTGCAATCCTAGCTACTCAGGAGGCTGAGATCTGAGGATCGATGTTCAAAGCCAGCCCGGGCAGGAGAGACC
>NW_012267242.1:14308636-14318659 GCF_000151885.1 Dipodomys ordii
ACAAAAAAAAAAAAAAAGAGTCTCACAGATGTTCCTGCCCGGGCTGGCTTTGAACCGTGATCCTCAGATCTCAGCCTCCTGAGTAGTTAGGATTACAGGTTTGAGCCACTGGCGCCCAGCTGGTTAACTCTTGAAAGAAAATTGTGTTGGACTAATGGCTCATGCCTGTAATCCTAGCTACTCAGGAGGCTAAGATCTGACGATTGTGATTTAAAGCCAGCCTGGGCAGAAAAGTCTATGAGACTCTTATCTCCAATTAACCACTAGAAAACCAGAAGTGGAGCTGTAGCTCAAAGTAGTAGAGCAGAAAAGCTCAGGGACAGCACCCAGGCTCTGAGTTCAAGTCCCATGACTAGCCACTCAGGAGGTGGAGACATGGACAAGTCTGCAAGACTCCAATTCCAGTTAGCCAGCAAAATGCTGGATTGGAAGCATGGGTCAAATGCTAGAATGCCAGTTATGATCAGGAAAGCTGAGCAAGAGTATAAGCCTTGAGTTCAAACCTGGTACCATCTCTCTCTCTGGGTGTCTGTTTCTGTCTCTTTCTCTCTCTCTGACTCTCTCTCTTTGCCTATGTCTCTCTGTCTCTGTCTCTTGTTTCTGTCTGTCTGTCTGTCTCTCTCTCTTTCTCACACACACACACACACACACAGGAACAAAGAATAAAAGAAAATAGAAGAACCAAATATCCTTACTTTGGAGACTAGCCATGGACAAGGACTAGGAAACAAGATATGGTACAAGGGAAAGGGAACAGTGGATGATGGCGAGGCAGAGACAAGGGAAAGGGAAGAGAATACCAAGACAAGAAGATAAAGAGAAGCTGGGTACTCATGCCTGTAATCCTAGCTCAGAGGCTGAGATCTGAAGATCACAGTTCAAAACCAGCCAATTAACCACCAGAAAATTGGAAGTGGCATTGTAGCTCAAGTGGTAGAATGTTTGCCTTGAGTTGAAGAGCTGAGGGACAGTGCTGACGCCCAGAGTTCACGACAATTAAAAAAAAAGAAAAGAAAAGAAAAAAATATATTCTTTCTAGTCTATGAAAGCAAGATTAGAAAATATTTCATCCCCAACTTCAAACTCCCTCCCATTTCCACACTAGCCCTCCAGGTTAAGATTGAAACCTATATAGGTTGCAGCTTCTGATTTATCATCAGAGTGCTGGAGAAAATAAAGTTTTAGTAAAAAAAAAGACAGATAGGGCTGGGCACCAGTTGCTCACACCTGTAATCCTAGCTACTCAGGAGGCTGAGATCTGAGGATCGCTATTCAAAGTCAGCTGGGGCACGAAAGGCCGCGAGACTCTTATCTCCAATAAACCACTAGAAAACCAAAGTGGCGCTGTGGCTCAAGCGGTAGAGTGCTCACCTTGAGCTGAAGAGCTGAGGGACAGCGCCCAAGGTCAGAGTTCAAGCCCCATGACCAGAAAAAAAAAAAAAAGGACAGATAGGAGCCCCAAAGCGCCAGAGGTTGAATCACCCACAGCTGTAAGAATATGTTTGACATTTAGTTGGTTCTTAATTAAACAACCCAATATCAAACATATCACACAGAAGCAGGCAGGCAAGCTTTGGTGGTTATTTGTCTCCCTTCTCACTGCAAAGAAAGGTCAGGATAAAGAAGGCTCATCAAGGCCCAATCATGCATAGCTAAAGAGCAGTCTTCTTGAAGGGCACTGACTTCTGCTCTTCCCTAAGCAGCCAGCTCTTGTTTGACTTTCATGCCATTCCTGCCATAACTTCTCTCACACCAGTGCCTGGACTCCCGCTGGGTCACGCTGTCCTAAAGTATAAAGCTTACCAGGCAGGGGCTTCACATCCGGCCCCTATCATTCCCCAGAGCTCCCCCCTTTTCCCCCTTCTGTCACGACCTCAGCACCCAGAAGATTAGCATTGTTGGCAGGTCTTCATCAGCTTTACCACCTGCTCTCTTCCAGCTGCCCTGAGGCTTTCTGGGTGATGCTGGTAGAGACTTGTGTATCCTGCTGTACTTTTCTAATAGGACTTATAACCTTGCCAGATTCCCCTGCCGCCCCCAGGATTGCTGAGTCCTCTCCGTGGACTCCACCCTTGACACACTCTTTCACGCTACAGATAAAAATGCTGGGCTGCTTCATTCCACCATCTTGTCCCTTCTCACCTTCTCCTCATGTCTTCCAGGCCTCCTCCTCAAGGTCACCCTTGGCTGTCCAGTAAAAAGTAGTAAGCTGTCTCAATGCCAAGCTGTATCCTGGGGTCCAGAAGACTTATGGCTTCTGTTGCCTGGCAAAATTGAAACTAAGGCTTTAGACTGAGAATTAGAGAGGGAAACCTCTCTGGAAGCAATTTGCAGTCTTTAGGACTCTTCAGTCTTTAGGAAGCTCCTCTTTGTATTCACAAGTGAAAAAGACAATGCCATTCTACTCTCAGGCTAGTTCTCCAAGGGTCTTCCCTCACAGAGATCCAGCCGGGTTGCCTTCTTTTCTTTTGGGGAGAATCAGGTCTGTTGGATATCATGTGGTAGACAGATGCTTCATTCTGCTGTGACAGAAAGGAGTCCAAGTTATAGCTGCACTGGGGACGAGGGGTTTGGATGGAAGTGCGGGGGTGGAAGGACGCTGCATCAGGCTCCAGGCATGTTCCATATGTCCTTGTTCCCATTAATTCTGAAATCCCACCCCCTAAACACAAATTCCACGGTGACCTTGAATCCAGATCAATAGCTTGTCACAAGCTCCAGTCAATTCCTATTACATGGCTCTTGCCTTCCAGGGGAAAACTAACAAATGGGCATTCAGGCCCCAAGGTAGGTACTTGTGGTATTGTCTTCTGTTTGCTCATTTCTGACTCCCAATGTGTGTGTGTGTGTGTGTGTGTGTGTGTGTGTGTGTGTAATATTTACTTTCTCATAATTTCTTCTTTTCCTTAACACTCACCTCTCCCCCAGCCCTCTGCAAATACTAGCTCCCTTCTCTTAGAACATGCCCACATTGAAGAATCAGAGGTTGGAAGAAGAAAGGCTGGAAAGGGGCTAGCAAGAATTCAATGGAGAGGCTGGAAAGGTGGCTCAGTGGTAGAGTACTTGCCTGGCATGCATGAGGCCCTGGGTTCGATTCCTCTGCACCACATAAGCAGAAAAAGCCAGAAGTGGCGCTGTGGCTCAAGTGGTAGAGTGCTAGCCTTGAGCTGAAGAACTGAGGGACAGCAACCAGAGAGTCTGGGCCCCACGACCAACCAAAAATAAATAAATAAGAAATTCAAAGGACTTTAGTGTTTGAGGCGCTAGGGGAACAGAGACATAATGGGAATATTGGTGTGGCAAGACACAACTCTCTTATAAAGAGACTTTGGACGCATAACTAGGCAGAAACATCACATGGCTTCTTGTGTGCCATCCCAAATAGGACAAACCCTGCTTAGTCACGAGATCTAGGTAAGGCATCAGGAACAGAGGCAAGAGGGGCTGGATGGGTACAATGGAGTGATGTGATGAAAGCAGACAGAATAGGCAGAGAGGATCAGGAATGATGGTCTCTGTAGGGGGCCAACCTGTCAATATTAGAGCTAGTCTGGCACTGACAAGCCCTGCGGTAAGAGGCCAATGTCAAGGATCAAGGCAGAAGAGATGGGCATTCTGTGAGCCCAAACGAACAGAGGCAAGATGAGAAATGGAAGTGTTTAGTGAGAGATGTGGTAGAGCGTAGGGAGCATGCAGGCAATAGAGTGGGGGAAAAAATGGGAAAAACGATCATAGGGGCAGAAACATCCTTAAGGGGACCACTTATTAGACATTATGTGTAACTCTTTGCTAAGCATTTCATTATTTTTTGGCAGTACTTGTGTTTGAACTCAGGACCTTAATCTTGCTAAGTTGCTTTATATAATTACCATTGCAACTCAATAAAGTAGGTATTGTATCTCCATTTTACACATAAAGAACTATAACCCAGAAATTTAAAATAATTTGCACAAAGCCACACAGCCAACAAATGAGGATTGAAGCCCCCATTTATCCAGTGTTGATACCTATTCTCCTAACTCCAGGTACCGGTAAATGAGCAGCAGAAGACAGCCTAGGAGACAGATAAGAGGGTAGATGAAAGAAGTAAAGGTAAGATGGGAAATAGAACAGGAGAAATCTCAGATTTGTGGCCAAATCTAGGCCATATGTTTGTGGTTTTGTTTCCTATAGAACTCACATGAAGCCTGGTGCTGGTGGCTCATGCCTGTAATCCTAGCTACTCAGGAGGCTGAGATTTGAGGATCACTGTTCAAAGCCAGCTTGGGCAGGAAAGTCTGAGACTCTTATTTCCAATTAACCACCAGAAATCCAGAAGTGTCACTGTGGCTTAAGTGGTAGAACACTAGTCTTGAGCTGAAAAGCTGAGGGACAGTGCCCAGGCCCAGAGTTCAAGCCCTATGACCGACAAAACAAAACAAAACAAAATAAAAACAAAAAGACCCACATATCTTTTTATTTCTTATTTTTTTTTTTTTGTTGTTGTTATTGATCCTGAGACTTGAATTCTGGGCCTGGGTGCTGTCCCTGAGCTCTCCTATTGCTTACAGCTAGCACTCTACCACTTGAGCCATGGTACCACTTCAGGCTCTTACTGTGGCTTACTTGGAGATGAGTCTCAGATACTTTCCTCCCCAGGCTTGCTTCAAACCACGATCCTCAGATCTCAGCCTCCTGAGTAGCAAGGATTATAGGCCTGAGCCAACAGTGCATGGCGATACCTGTCATTTCTATTCAAGGCCTGCCTGCCCCACCAGCCTGTGAGATCCATGCCTTGTTTGGCTAAAGACTTACAAGTAGTTACTAATGATGAAGATTTAGGAAGTAGAGGTGATAGGATTTGGTGGATACATGGATGGATAAGGGCCAAAGAAGGGATGAGCATAGGACAAAAAATGACAGTTGAATTAAGGGTTTGTGGGGGACAGTTCACAAGATGGGACCTGGGTCACAGAGAAATTGTGTGAAGTGGAAAATGAAGATATACCTATATTGTGTGCCAAGCACTGGGCTTATTTTTTCTCTCTCCATTGACATTATTTTATTTAGCCCTGAAAATGATCCTATGAGATAGATTTAATTATTTTCAGAAGAGAAATTGAGGCTTAGATAAATCACTTACACATGATACAAGATCAAAAGATACAAAGCCAGAATGTAAACCCAAACCTGACTCCAAAATCTATATTCTTGGGCCTGGGAAGGTGGCTCAGTGGTAGAGTGCTTGCCTTGCTGGCATGAGGCCCTGGGTTTGATTCCTTAGCACCACATAAGCAGAAAAAGCCAGAAGTGGCACTATGGCTCAAGTGGTAGAGTGCTAGCTTTGAGCAGAAGAGCTCAGAGATAGCACCCAGGCCCAGAGTTCAAGAACTATGACCCACCAAATGAAAACCCCAAACAAACAAAACAAAACAAAACACCTATATTCTTCTCTTTATACCATTACCTGTCTGTGCTCTGCTCAGTGGGGTAGGTAGGAACAAGAAGCCCTAACATCTAAGACATGAGAAATGGAGACAGACTTGAGAGAGAAGAGGGAGTAAAGAGTGTGAGTTTTGCAGTGGAGATATAGACACATGAAATTGAAAGGAAGAAAAAAAAATACTTGGCAACAATGAGTGACCAGTGAAGATGACCACAGTGAGGTAAATATTAAGTAAAAAGAATATATAATGGTGATCACATCAGAGAGCAGTACTGTGTTTTCCCTCCAAGTACTATGCTCAGGGTGATATGGTGGGATGGTAGCCTGGTGGTACTCCAGCTTTGGCATGTGGAGTTAAATAATTGGTGAAAGAACAGTGGTTTGGGGAGAACAGTGGAAGTGGTCACATTAAGATAAATTATAAACTGATTTGTTGAATTGATACCCCTTTGTACAACTAAAAATAATAAAAACAAATTAATATTTGAAATTAAGATGTGTTCTTACAGCTGGAACTGGCTTCAAAATGGTGTGTGTCTCTCTGGTTTCAGATACCATAAGGTGAACCATGACAAACAGATTCTCTGTAGACTGTAGGTACCAAGAGTCAATCAGTACTTTTCAATACTTCAAATGCCTTTAAATGCATGTGCTCTTTCCACACATTACTCCCAAATTCCACTAATTATTATTTTTTTCTTTTTTTGTCATGGGGCTTGAACTCTGGGCCTGGATGCTGTCCCTCAGCTCTTCAGCTCAAGGCTAGTGCTTACCACTTGAGCCATGGTGCCACTTCCAGTTTTCTGGTGGCTTTATTGGAGATCAGAGTCTTGCAGACTTTCCTGCCTGGGCTGGCATTAAACCACAATCCTCAGATCTCAGCCTTCTGAGTAGCTAGGATTACAGATGTGAGCTTCCAGCAGCTGGCTAATTGTTTTCTCTCTTTCTTTCTTTCTTTTTTGTTGGTTGTGGGACTTGAACTCTGGGCCTGGGCACTGTCCCTGGGCTCTTCAGCTTAAGGCAAAACGTTTTACCGCTTGAGCCACAGAGCCACTTTGGTTTTCTAGTGGTTTATTGGAGATAAGAGTCTCACGGTCTTTCGTGCCCCAGCTGACTTTGAACAGCGATCCTCAGATCTCAGCCTCCTGAGTAGCTAGGATTACAGGTGTGAGCCACCAGCACCTAGCTTAATTATTTTCTTATACTTGCTACAGAACCTGCTTGATGCATTGAGGTATTTGAGATTAGAATCTTCTCATTTTTGCAGAAGTGAGAATTCAGGCCCAGAGAAAAGAGGATTCTTCAAGAGTTCACAATAAGTGAACTATGGCTCAAAGCCTCAAATACTTGACAGGAAAGCATCATAGTGCTTTATTCAGAGATAAACAGCCACTTTCAGAGCTATTTTTCCAATTACAGACAAAAGAGCATTGAGATGTGAGAGGTGCTGCAAAAAATCTAGGAAGTTAAGATTATGGTAATTAGGAACAAATCAAGATTTAGTGCTGAGAAAGGGAGCCACATGGTCTAAGTTTGAACCCTTTAAGAACTTGCTTTATTTGTTAAATCAGCATGTTCAACTTGCATTTCCAACCCCACCCCACATCAACACTGCATATCCCATACTGACCACAAGGAGTCACTATTGTTTCTACCAGGTTTTCATAGATGGTTTTTCCAAATGTCAGATGAAAATGGAAGCACTGTCTTAAATTCTAGGTCCAAGTTTTTTGGGAAGTTCAAGGCAGTTCAAGAACAACAGTGATTTGGAAGTCATCAGAGTCTCTCCACGTAAAAAGCTTTGCCCATCTGATTTAGTTCCCGCTGGTACTGATGATGCTCTTTTTCAAACAGTTGGTGCAGGGCAGCTTGACGGACCTGGGGAAGAAGGAAGGAAAATATGATATTGGCCCTCTGCTTAACACTTTTTTTTAATCATTCTTTGTTCTGATTGCTTTACAATCCATTGTGTACTCTTGATTTAACTGTGTCATAAAGCTAAGGAGTAGCAGAGAGACTAAATTAGTGTTAATACAAGAAATAAAGAGGTAAAGCCAGAATGTGAACCTATACCTGACTCAAAGCCTACCCTCTTTATACCATTACCTCTCTGTGCTCTTCTCGTGGGATGGGGATTTAGTAATATATTGAAGAATGGAGGCAGATTTGAGGGAAGGAGGAAGCCGATTCAATTTCTTCTCCATGGGTGCAACCCCATGTTCATCAAATATTGGCTAATAAAATACCATGGACTAGGAAATCTACTAGATACATGGGTTACAAAGATAGTGACATGACTCTAATTGAAAGTCCAGAGAGAGAGACAGATGTACTAAGAAGCTGTTTAGAATCTCACTAAGATGAAAGGAACACAGACTCTAATGCCCTTTGGAACTTGAAAATATGTCACCTGCAAATTGGATGCTTTGGTGGTTGCAGTTGAAGTATTGTCTGGTGTAATGGTAAAGAACTTCAGAGGCAAATGAGATGGGGGAGTCATGACAGACTGAGAGTGTGAAATTCCAGTTGGCGAAGGCACAGGGCAATAAAAGACAAGATATCAGGCTGCCCTCCTAGAACTTACCAGCAGTAGCTGTTTGTTGGCTAGTACTAATTCCTTTGCCATGGCATCCTTCATCCTCAGGGCGGCATAGAAGTTTCTCCTTTGATTCAATGTCATTTGCCACAAACAGTTTGTATGTAAAATTTTCCACCTGCCACAGTATAGAGGTGGGGAGTGGTTAATGAGAGGAATGGAGAAAAAAAATTAGTGAAGTTGTTTCATTACTAGAACCCCTGCCACTGTCAAAAGATTGCAAATTCTCTTTAATTTTTTAAATTTTTTTTGGCTAGGCCTGGGGCTTGAACTCAGGGCCTGAGTTCTTTCACTCAACACCACTTGAGCTACAGTGCCACTTTGGCTTTTTCTGTGTATATGGTCCTGAGGAATCCAACCCAGGGCTTCATGTACGCTAGGCACATACCACTAGGCCACATACCCAGCCCAATTTTTTTTTTTTGGTCGGACATGGGACTTGAACTCTGGGCTTGGGGGCTGTCCCTGCACTCTTCAGCTCATGGCCAAGCACTCTACCACTTGAGCCACAGCATCACTTCCGGTTTTCTAGTGGTTTATTGGAGATAAGTGTCTCATAGACTTTCCTATGGGGCTGGCTTTGAACCATGATCCTTAGATCTCAGCCTTCTGAGTAGCTAGGAATACAGGCCTGAGCCACCGGTGCCCGGCTAAATTTTTTTTTTTTTAAGCCAGGCGCTGGTGGCTCACGCCTGTAATCCTAGCTACTCAGGAGGCTGAGATCTGAGGATCGTGGTTTGAAGCCAGACTGGGCAGGAAAGTCTGGAGTTTCACAGATTTTCCTGCCCCAGCTGATTAGAACCCTGATCCTCAGATCTTTGCCTCTTGAGTAGCTAGGATTACAGGCATGAGAAACTAGCACTGAGCATAGCCCTTTTAAGGATAACTAAAATGGATATAAAATCTATTATGTAAGCTGGGTGCCAGTGGCTCACACCTGTAATCCTAGCTACTCAGGAGGCTGAGATCTGAGGATCTTGGTTCGAAGCCAGCCTGAGCAAGAGAGTCAATGAGACTCTCATATTCAATTAACCACCAAAAAGCTGGACATGGACATGTGTCTCAAGTGGTAGAGCAAAAAAGCTCAGGGAAGTATACAGGCCCTGAGTTCAAGTCACATAACCTGCATGAGAAAAAAAATCTAGTATTTCAAAATTGTGCCAATTACTGGTCATTGATGGAAACAAACTAAGCAACTGAAGAGCAGTGATGGGAGGGAGGGAATGAAAGGGAAAGAAGGAGCAGCTAACACTAAGCAAAAGGAAAGAAATGTACATACTGCCTGATATGGAAGAAATAATTGTATTGTCAAAGCTCATAGAATTCACAAACTATATAGACCACAATAATGACAACTTGCCTCATGAAGGTTAGAATGTGTTTGTGACTTTAAGTATTACTATCTCACAAAACTGTGAAATTTGCAAAATTTATGTAATCACTTAATCACAATAAAAATTATAAAATAAATAAATAAAAATTCTGCCATTTAAAGCCAGGTGCTGGCGGCTCACATCTGTAATCCTAGCTACTCAGGAGGCTGAAATCTGAGGATCATGGTTCAAAGCCAGCCCAGGCAGGAAAGTCTGTGAGACTCTTATCTCCAATTAACCACCAGAAAATGGGAAGTGCTACTGTGGATCAAGTGGAAGAATGCTGGCCTTGAGCTGAAGAGCTTAGGGATAGCATCCAGGCCCAGAGTTTAAGGCCCACCACTGACAAAAAAAAAAAAAAAAAAAGGAAAAAATTGTGCCATTTAATCATTTCCTACATGCTAGATACCAATTTTTATATACTTCAGATAAGCAAACTAAAAATTGTGAGTTACCTGTGGTCTAAGACCATTGTCTCTAACCTTTTCTTTGAACAAATTTTTCAACAAAAAGCTTCTCCCCTAGTCTTGCTCAATAAAATAAGCAGTTTCTTATTCCATCGGCTTTATTATTCTTTTTTTTTTTTTTGGTCCAGTCGTGGGACCTGAACTCTGGGCCTGGGCTCTGTC
>NW_012267242.1:14321300-14327090 GCF_000151885.1 Dipodomys ordii
CACACACACATACCACCACTACTACCAAAAAATACCCAACATTGTCCCTTACCTCCAGAGAATGGGAAACAAGGGCAGTAAAAACCATACTAGGTGGCTACCAATGGTTTATACCTGTAATCCTACTCAGAGGCTAGGATTGGAGCATCATGGTTTGAAGCCAACCTGGGAAGCAAATCTGTGACTCTGATATCCAGTTAACTCCGAGAAAACCAGAAGTGGAGCTGTGGCCCCAAGTGATAGAGCACTAGCCTTGAGTGAAAAAGCACAAGGCAGTGCCCAGGGCCTGAGTTTGAGCACCCATGTCTGACCCCACAAAAAACCCCAAAACCAGGCTGGGAAGGTGGCTTAGTGGTAGAGTGCTTGCCTTGCAGGCATGAGGCTTTGGGTTGGATTCCTCACTACCACATAGGCAGAAAAAGCCAGAAGTGGTGCTGTGGCTCAAGTGGTAGAATGCTAGCCTTGAGCTGAAGAACTTGGCGCCCAGGCCCAGAGTTCAGGACCCAAGATTGAGAAAAACAAGCATACAAACCCCAAAACCAAAAAAAAACAAAAATTAACAGCAGCAGCAACAAAACCCATAAACATTCTATATAGTGTAACCTACTAGCAGGATGGTATCTGCTTGCTTTTATTTTGGTCAGTCGTGGGGCTTGAGAGGTGTCCCTGTGTTCTTCAGCTCATGGAGAGCATTCTACTGCTTGAGCCACAGCACCACTTCCGGTTTTCTGGTGGTTTATTGGAGATGAGTCTCACAGACTTTCCTGCCCAGGCTGGCTTTGAACTGTGATCCTCACATCTCAGCCTCCTGAGTAGGTAGGATTACAGGTCTGAGCCACTGGTGCCCAACTTGTCTGCTTGCTTTGATGTCTCTGCCTCCTCTTCCCATATTTTTTCTTGTAGAGCTTTCCAAATGATGCAGAAGAGGGTTGGGAAGGTGGCTCAGTGGTAGAGCGCTTGCCTTGCATGCATGAGGCCCTGGGTTTGATTCCTCAGCATCACATAAGCAAAAAGAAATAAAGCCGGAAGTGGTGCTGTGGCTCAAATGGTAGAGCGCTGGCCTTGAGCTGAAGAGCTGAGTTCAGGCCCACGAGCAGCCCCCCCCCCAAAAAAAAAAAAAGAAAACAAAAAGATGCAGAAGAGCTGAGAGATGCTCAGGGAAATGATAGGTCAAATTGAAGGGTAAAGGGAAGAAATAGAAGCAGAGATTACCTTTCAACCATCTTCTCAAGTCTCACAGCCCTTTGAAGCCTCTGAAAGAAAAAACTTTTGTCAATCTGCCTTAATATCCAGCACTTCTCTCCATTAGTACTCTTCTAGCAGAGACTCATAGATCTTTTTGAAAGAGTAGTCACCTTCCTAGTTGAGATGGGAAGTAAGCTCTACTATTTTCAGAATGGATCAAGGAAAACTTGCAGGAGTTAGAACACACTTAAAAACCTACTATGTGCTGGATATAGTCTCTTACTCCTGTTGCTACCCTAGTTCTACATCAAGGGCCTTTTCTAGTAAATGGTTGTGATCTGGAAACATCAAAGGAAATGTCTTCAACCCATTCCCTCCCTTCAACTTTGCATACCTCTTCCAGTTTTGCCATCTTTTCCACAGACATGTCTATAGACATGCTTGCAAGTCTGAGGACACTGGGCAAGCCCTCTGTTTAGTTTAGTCTCTAAGGTTTCAGTAGTCATAGCAACATTTAGGCCTCTAACAATGACCCTGGACCTAGGCGTTGATTGGTCACCTGGCCAGTTGCCCTGGATACCTGAAGGGAATCCTGGCTCCCCAGCCTTCTATTAGTGTCACAGGCAAATCTATAAGCAAGGAGGGAGGCGGTTAATATTTCAGAATTTCTTCTGTTGTGGTTTCAAAAAGCATTTATATGGTCCTAGGTCCAGGGAGCGCACACAATCCAAATAATTCTCTGGAGGCAAAGCTTTATGCTACATACCGTGTTAGGAAAATGCAGAAAACATACACCTGTTTTACTAAAAATAGTACTGTAAATAACTCACATGTCTTATTTTTAATAGTTTATTTTATTAAATAATTTATGAAGTCAGACCAGTAACTGGTTTATTAGGAAAAACCACTTCTTCACAGTCTCATATGTTGACAAAAGACGATGTCAGATGTGTGGACCTTCTCCTCCATTCAGTTTATTCACAAGAGTAATGAATGAAGCTGGAAGAGCAGATCCTTGCATGTGAGAAAAATTGTACTGTTTCAACTGACTTACCACCTCCACTATTACTCCTCCTACTCCCAGTTTTTTTCCTCCTAGTTCTTTCTTGCCTTTCCACCAGTTAACTCTGAGGTACCCTAACCCAAACAGTTAAAGCCACTCATTTGAGAACAGTAAGGCAGACATAGAAGACATCTCTCAACCTCCCACCTTTGGGATTAAATAGACTGCAACAATGAAGGTAAACTGTGGCCAAAAATAATGAAAAAAAATTTTTGGTTGGTTGTGGGGCTTGAACTTTGGGCCTAGGCACTGTCCCTGAGCTCTTCAGCTCAAGTCTAGCGCTTTAGCCACAGCGCCACTTCAATGAAAGATTTTTAAGGAAGCTTTGATATAAATAAATAGTAAAGACTTCTGAATTCAAACCCAGCAAAGTGCTACTAGGAAAAGAAAAGTCTTAGTGTTCTGAAAATGCCCATATGAAAGGGTTGGGGAATGATTCTTCAGGCACAAGCTCTAAGAATTCTGGACATAATGGAGAAATTAGCTGATAGAGTTTGGGCCTGCTGAGCCTGATGTCCTGAGGGCTTCCCAGCAAGCATCTTTCTGGCTTTATCTGTGCCATAGTCCTTCAGCTCAATCACAGTGTACTCTCCAATGTATTATAGTTGTCCTTAAAGCTCTTCAATTCAAGGAAGTGCTTGGCACGTTTACTCTTCTGACTGGAAGGGAGATATGTGACTTGGATTGTTGTTGGGGAGACTTCAGGGGACTGAGTTAGGTCTTTGGCTGCTGACTGGTGTTGTCGTTGAGAGCTCCCAATTCGTGCTTTCACCCTAAAGAAAACAAAGAGGGGAGGTCATGGACAGAATAAGGACTCTGGAAGAACATAATTCAGGGCTTATCCTCTCCCATAAATGTAGTCTCTAAACTATCTTTTTTTTTTTTGTGGTCATGGGCTTGAACTCTGGGCCTAGGCGCTGTCCCTCAGCTCTTCAGCTCAAGGCGAGCGCTCTACCACTTGAGCTACAGCGCCACTTCCGGTTTTCTGGTGGTTTATTGGAGATAGGAGTCTCATGGTCTTTCCTGCCCGGGCTGGCTTTGAACTGCGATCCTCAGATCTCAGCCTCCTGAGTAGCTAGGATTACAGGCGTGAGCCACCAGCGCCCGGCTTCTAACCTATCTTAAAAACAAATTACTATAAAAAAAATTACTATAAACCTGCCTGTCAGCTTAGAAGTAGCAGAAAAACTATCTGTCTTTCTTTCTGGCATAAGCTTTTCTTCATCACACTATGCTTAAAGTTTTTGTTTTTTGGTCCTTTTTTTAACTTAGGGTTTGGATGCTGTCCCTGAACTTTTTAGCTCAAGGTTAGCACTCTACCACTTTGAGCCAAAGTGCCACTTCTGGTTTTCTGGGGGTTAACTGGAGATAAGAGTCTCATGGTCTTTCTTGCCTAGGCTGGCTTTGAACTGTGATCCTTAGATCTCAGTCTCCTGAGTAGTTAGGATTGTAGGCATGAGCTACCAGCACTTAGCATAAAGAAAAGTTTTAACTCTACTTATTCACCTAATGTGTATATGCACCTAACATACATTTAGTTCAAAGAGTTCCTCCAAAACAAGAATAAAAACAGCTATCTCCTACATGTTAGAGCATTATACTCTAATTTACTAACATAACCAATATCATGTATCATCTGCTTTTGCAGTTAGGAAACTGAGGCCCCAATAATTAATTTTTATGAAGTCACAAAGCTTATAAATTATAGATCAGGGAATCAAACTGTCAGATTTCAAAGCTAATATTCTCTTCAGTATACCCACTGAATCTGGAGATCAGAGACAAAAATTTGAAAGAGCTAGGGGCTGGGAAGGTGGCTCAGTGGTAGAGCACTTGCCTTGTATGCTTGAGGCCCTGGGTTCGATTCCTCAGCACCACATAAGCAAAAAGAAAAAAGCCGGAAGTGGTGCTGTGTGTGGCTCAAGTGGTAGAGTGCTAGCCTTGAGCTGAAGAGCTGACGGAGAGTGCCCAGGTCCAGAGTTCAGGCCTCACCACCGGACCCAACAAAAAATTTGAAAGAGCTAATAAAATAAATATAAAATTTATCTTAATTTTGTATGTGTATGGGCACGCATGTGAGCAGATTCTGGGGCTTATACTCAGTGCTTGGGCATTGTCCCTGAGCTTTTTTTTTTCCCTCCCTTAAAGATAGTGTTCTATTACTTGAGCACCAGTTTCAAGTCCAGTATTTTAGGTAGATATTGGAGATAAGAGTCTCATGGAATTTCCTGTTTGGGTTGGTTTTGAACTAGATCTCAGCCTCCTGAGTAGCTAGGATTACAGGCATGAATCATTGGCCCAGCTTATCTTAACCATTTTAAAATGTATACTGCAAAAGTGGTAAATTAATCCAGTTGTGAAAGCAACTAAAATGCTTTTCATCTTGTAGAACAATATCTATGCTCATTCAGAAACTCTTGTTGTTGTTTTTTGGTCAGTCGTGGTGCTTGAACTCTGGGCTTGAGCGCTGTCCCTGTGCTCTCCAGCGCTCTACCACTTGAGCCACAGTGCCACTTCCGGTTTTCTAGTGGTTTATTGGAGATAAGTCTCACCGAGGGCTGGGAAGGTGGCTCAGTGGTAGAGCGCTTGCCTCGCATGCCTGAGGCCCTGGGACCAATTCCTCAGCACCACATAAGCAAAAGGAAAAAAGCTGGAAGTGGCACTGTGGCTCAAGTGGTAGGGCACTAGCCTTGAGCTGAAGAGCTGAGGGACCGTGCCCAGGCCCAGAGTTCAGGCCCCACGAGTGGACCCCTCCCCACCCCCCCAAAAAAAAGAGTCTCACCAACTTTCCTGCCCGGGCTGGCTTTGAACCACGATCCTCAGATCTTAGCCTCCTGAGTAGCTAGGATTACAGGCGTGAACCATCGGCTCAGGGCTCATTTAGCAACTTTTTTTTTTTTTTTTGGTCAGTTGTGGGGCCTGAACTCTGGGCCTGGGCACTGTCCCTCAGCTCTTCGGCTCATGGCTAGCACTCTACCACTTGAGCTACAGCACCACTTCTGGCTTTTCCTGCTTATGTGGTGCTGAGGAAGTGAACCCAGGGCCTCATGCATGCAATGCAAGCACTCTACTACTGAGCCACCTTCCCAGCCCCTCCAGCAACTCTTAATTCTCCTTCTTTCCGGAGTTTGACTACTCTACAGCTATACAAGTAGAACCAGCATTTATCTTTCAAAGGTTATTTGTTAGCTGGGTGTTAGCTGGGTGCCAGAGGCTCATGCCTTTAATCCTAGATATTTAAGAGGCTAAAATTTGAGGATCAAGGTTCAAAGCCAGCCTGGGCAGGAAAGGCCATGAGACTCTTATCTCCAATTAACCACCAGAAAACCAGAGTTGGTGCTGGAGCTCAAGTGGGAGGGTGCTTGCCTGGAGCTGAAGAGCTCAGGGACAGCGCCCAGGCCCAGAGGTCAAGCCCCAGAACCAAAAAAAAAAAAAAAAAAAAAAAAGGTTCAAAGCCAGCCCGGGCATGAGAGACCATGAGACTATTATCTCCAATAAAACCACCAGAAAACCGGAAGTGGTGCTGCAGCTCACGTGGTAGA
>NW_012267242.1:14327140-14362609 GCF_000151885.1 Dipodomys ordii
TCCTCAGATCTTAGCCTCCTGAGTAGCTAGGATTACAGGCGTGAACCATCGGCTCAGGGCTCATTTAGCAACTTTTTTTTTTTTTTTTGGTCAGTTGTGGGGCCTGAACTCTGGGCCTGGGCACTGTCCCTCAGCTCTTCGGCTCATGGCTAGCACTCTACCACTTGAGCTACAGCACCACTTCTGGCTTTTCCTGCTTATGTGGTGCTGAGGAAGTGAACCCAGGGCCTCATGCATGCAATGCAAGCACTCTACTACTGAGCCACCTTCCCAGCCCCTCCAGCAACTCTTAATTCTCCTTCTTTCCGGAGTTTGACTACTCTACAGCTATACAAGTAGAACCAGCATTTATCTTTCAAAGGTTATTTGTTAGCTGGGTGTTAGCTGGGTGCCAGAGGCTCATGCCTTTAATCCTAGATATTTAAGAGGCTAAAATTTGAGGATCAAGGTTCAAAGCCAGCCTGGGCAGGAAAGGCCATGAGACTCTTATCTCCAATTAACCACCAGAAAACCAGAGTTGGTGCTGGAGCTCAAGTGGGAGGGTGCTTGCCTGGAGCTGAAGAGCTCAGGGACAGCGCCCAGGCCCAGATGCCAAGCCCCAGACCCAAAAAAAAAAAAAAAAGAAAAAAGGTTATTTGTTTTCTGGCTAGAGATCAGGGCCTCGTGCTCTCACACAGCTTTCACTCAGGGCTGTCACTCTACCACTGGGGCTCTTGGGATGACATTTTGCAAATTAACACAAGATATAATCTTAGACTTTTCTGTTTTGGTAAGCCTGGAACCAAGATCCTCAGATCTCAGCCTCCTGAGTAGCTAGGATTAAAATATAAGCCACTGGTGCCCAATTTTTCAATGGTCTTTTTTAAAAAAATTGTTTATTATGAAAATACCATACAGAGGAGTTACAATTACACGGTCACGATAATGAGCATATTTCTTATCAAGTATCGTTGCTTTCTCCTTTGTTTCCCCTTCCTATCCCTTCCCATATCCTTCCCCTTTCAATGGTCTTGAACAGGCTTCTTGCCTAAATTATAATCCAAATGTTCTTTTCTACCTTCTCTTCCACAGATCACTTATATTACTTCTCTAAGCAAAGGTTGTTTTTTGATTTTGTTTTTGCTGGTCCTGGTCATTGAACTCTGGGCCTGGGCAATGTCCCTAAGCTCCTTTTGCTCAAGGGCTAGGATGGCAGATGTGAGCCACCAGTGCCTAACAAAATTTTTTTTTGTGTGTGTGTGTACTGGACCTGGGGCTTGAAATCAGGGTCTGGACACTGTCCCTAAACTCCTTTTTATTTATTTGTCAGTTGTGGAGCTAGAACTCTGGGCTTGGGCGCTGTTCCTGAGCCATTTCCTGTTTCCTGGAGGTTAACTGGAGGTAAGAGTCTCACCGACTTTCCAACCCATGATGGCTTTGAACTGTGATCCTCAGATATCAGCCTCCTGAGTAGCTAGAATTACAGGTGTGAGCCACTGGTGCCTGGCTCGTAGCTCCTGTTGCTCAAGGCTAGCATTCTACCACTTGAGCTATAGCTCAGCTCATTTTCTAGTTTGTTTTCCTCTTCTTTTTTAAAATTTTATTATTTATTTATTTTGTTGGTCGTAGAGCCAGAACTTTGGGTCTGGGCACTGTCCCTCAGGTCTTCAGCAAGCCATAGCACTATTTCCGGCTTTTTCTGCTTATTTGGTGCTGAGGAATCGAACCCAGGGTCTCATGCATGCAAGGCAAGCACTCTACTACTGAGCCACCTTCTCAGCCCTCTTCTTTTTATTTGTATTGAGGTTTTGAACTCAGTCTTGCATTTGCTAGACAGGTGCTCTACCACTTGAGCCACATTATTTCCTGAATAGGGTCTTGCATTTCTGCCTAACCTAGCTTAGATCATGACCCTCCTATTTATGCTTCCCATGTAGCTGGTCTGGAATTAGCAACCTCTCTGTCTCAGCTTTCTTTTTCTTTTTTCTTTTTGCTGGTCATGGGCCCTGAACTCTGGGGTCTGGGCGCTGTCCCTCAACTCTTCAGCTCAAGGCTAGCACTCTACCACTGGAGCCACAGCGCCACTTCTGGCCTTTTCTGTTTATGTGGTGCTGAGGAATCAAACCCAGGGCCTCATGCTTGCAAGGCATGCACTCTACCGCTGAGCTACCTTCCCAGACCATCTCAGCTTTCTGAGTGCTTTGAATTACATGTGGGAACCCTAACACTTAGTACTGATTTTTTTTTTTTTTGGGTCCGGTCGTGGGGCCTGAACTCTGGACTTGGGCACTGTCCCTCAGCATTTCAGCTCAAGGCTAGCACTCTTACCACTTGAGCCACAGCGCCACTTCCGGCTTTTTTTTTCTGCTTATGTGGTGCTGAGGAATCGAACCCAGGGCCTTGAGCATGCAAGGCAAGCGCTCTACCACTGAGCCAACTTCCCAGCCCCTTGGTACTGGTTTTTTAAGTTCTTTTTTTTTTTTTTTTTGCTGGTCATGGGGCCTGAACTCTGGGCCTGCGTACTGTCCTTCAGCTCTTCAGCTCAAAGCTAGCACTCTACCACTGGCGCCACAGCACCACTTCCGGCTTTTTCTGCTTATGTGGTGCTGAGGAATCGAACCTAGGGCCTCATGCATGCGAGACAAGCACTCTACCACTGAGACACCTTCCCAGCTCGTGATTTTTTAAGTTTTTTTTTTTTTTTTTTGGGTCCGGTCGTGGGGCCTGAACTCTGGGCCTGGGCGCTGTCCCTCAGTTCTTCAGCTCAAGACTAGCACTCTACCACTTGAGCCAAAGCGCCACTTCCGGCTTTTGTCTTTTTGCTTATGTGGTGCTGAGGAATTGAACCCAGGGCCTCAGGCATGCAAGGCAAGCACTCTACCACTGAGCCACCTTCCCAGCCCCATTTTTTTTTTTAAGTTCTTGATTGGTGTTTTTTTCACCCATTTCTTATTTATTTATTTATTTTGTTGATTGTGGGGCCTGAACTCTGGACCTGGGCATTGCCCCTCAGCTCTTGAGCTCAAGGTGAGCGCTCTATCACTTCAGCCACAGCGCCATTTCTGGCTTTTTCTGCTCATGTGGTGTTAAGGAATCAAAACCAGGGCCACATGCATGCAAGGCAAGCGCTCTACCACTGAGCCACCTTCCCAGCCCCTCACCCTTTTCATTTTAAGAGTTGCATATATAACACAGGGAAACTTTGTTTAGTACATAGTGAATGCAGTTATGATTCCTCTCCTATAAAAAAAAGTGCTGAAGCCAGGAGCTGATGGCTTACATCTGTAATCTTAGCTATTCAGAAGGCTAAAATCTGAGGATTTCAGTTCAAAGCCAGTCCGGGCATGAAAGGCCCTGAGATTCATCTCTAAATAATAATACTAAGAGCCAGAAGTGGCACTGTGGCTCAAAGTGGCAGAGTGCTAGCCTTGAGCAAAAAAAGCTCAGGGATAGCACCCAAGCCCCGCGTTCAAGCCCTACAACTGGCCAAAAACCAAACAACAACCAAAAAAAAAAAAAAAAACCCTCAAAAGCTGAATCTCAGTGATGTATTCAAGCCCTACAACTGACCAAAAACCAAACAACAACCAAAAAAAAAACCAAAACCCTCAAAAGCTGAATCTCAGTGATGTCTTGTTTTAAGATAGGGTTATAATGCTTTAAGTGGTAATACAACTGATTGCATTTGTTTCTTACTTTTATCAGACCAAAACACAAAAGGAGAACTCTAGGGAAGAAGGAAACTCTTGGTAGACTACATTTTGATATTTTACTTAAGCAAAAAAAAAAAAAGAGAGAGAGATAAGCAAAGTAAAAGCCACTCTTACTAGCTTGTATGGTAGTATCGGTTTTCTAATGTACCTAGTTTTTTGTTTTTTTTTGTTGGCCAATCCTGGGGCTTGAACTCAGGGCCTGGGCACTATCCCTGAGCCTCTCTGTGCTCAAGTCTAGCACTCTATCACTTGAGCCATCATGATATTTCTGACCTTTTCTGTTTATGTAGTACTGAGGAATCGAACCCATGACATCATGCATGCTCTAAGCAAGCTCTCTAACATTAAGCCACATTCCCAGCCCTTAAGATGTAGGTTTTTTTTTTTTGGGTCCGGTCATGGGGCCTGAATTCTGGGCCTGGGCGCTGTCCCTCAGCTCTTCAGCTCAAGGCTAGCGCTCTACCACTTGAGCCACAGCGCCACTTCCAGCTTTTTCTGCTTATTTGGTGCTGAGGAATCGAACCCAGGGTCTCATGCATGCAAGGCAAGCACTCTACTACTGAGCCACCTTCTCAGCCCTCTTCTTTTTATTTGTATTGAGGTTTTGAACTCAGTCTTGCATTTGCTAGACAGGTGCTCTACCACTTGAGCCACAGCGCCACTTCTGGCTTTTTTCTTTTTGCTTATGTGGTGCTAAGGAATTGAACCCAGGGCCTCAGGCATGCAAGGCAAGCACTCTACCGCTGACTACCTTCCCAGACCATCTCAGCTTTCTGAGTGCTTTGAATTACATGTGGGAACCCTAACACTTAGATGTAGGTTTTTTTTTTTTGGGTCCGGTCATGGGGCCTGAATTCTGGGCCTGGGCGCTGTCCCTCAGCTCTTCAGCTCAAGGCTAGCGCTCTACCACTTGAGCCACAGCGCCACTTCCAGCTTTTTTCTTTTTGGTTATGTGGTGGTGAGGAATCGAACCCAGGGCCTCAAGCAAACCCAGGGCCTCTGGCATGCAAGGCAAGCGCTCTACCACTGAGCCACCTTCCCAGCCCTCAAGATGTAGTTTTAACAACTCTTACTGTGTTATGGACATTTTTCATATTGGTTTATGGAAGCATAGCATCTCCATCTATCCATCCATCCATCCTCTCTTAATAGACAGAATCTTGCCATAATCTTAATGCTTCAGCCTACTTTTATATTTTCTAAACAGACCCTTCCCTCCAAACTCACACAGTGGCTAGTTCACTCAGAGCCTCCTGATAGCGCATGTATTCACTCTGGCCAAAAACCTAGGGAAACAGAAAGAATAGTTAGTATCTCTCATTTCTGAAGCATCCCTTTAGGTCCTTGAGGGAAAAACTGGCTACCCCAGCTTACCCCAGTCCCATAGCGGGCTGTCTCATAGCCATCCAGCAGGGTATCAATGAGGGCCTTACGCACACCCTTAAAAGGAGTGGTAGTATTTCGCAGATCTAGCAAGTACGAGCGGAAATTCTTGCCCATTAAGGAACGTGGGTGACGGCCTTCAGCATAAAATGGAATATCTGAAAAGATAATAGTACAATGATACCCCTTCTCCTTTTTAGTCTTTTTTTTTAAATCTCTTTCTTTGTCAGTTTTTGGGCTTGAACTTAGGGCCTAGGTGCTATCTCTGAGCTCTTTTGCTCAAGATTAGTGCTCTACCACTTAATTGGAGATAAGAGTCTGACTTTCCTGCCCATGCTGGGTTTGAACCATGATCCTCAGTTCTCAGCCTCCTGAGTAGCGATAGCTAGGATTTTAGGTGTGAACCACTGGCACCAGCTCTCCTTTATTTTTTGGTCAGTCATGGGCCTTGAACTCAGGGCCTGGGTGCTGTCTTTGAGCTCTTTTACTCAAGGCTAGTCCTTTACCACTTTGAGCCACAGTTCCACTTCTGGTTTCCAGGGGGTTAATTAGAGATAAGAGTTTCACAGACTTTTCCTGCTTGGGCTGGCTTTGAACCGTGATCCTCAGATATCAGCCTCCTGAGTAACTAGGATTACAGGTATGAGCCACCGGCACCCAGCCTGGCTCTCCTTTAGTCTTTGTAGTTAATTTCCCAAAGTTAGACATATGCTTAATGAAATGTGAGATGAATTGGAGATAAATTCTAATATAATCAAGAGTGTAACTTGTGACCATGTAGTTATTAGGTGGTGGCAAAACAATTATAAGCTATACTCATGATACACAATGATGTCAACATCCTTTTTTTTTTTTTGGTTGGTTGTGAAGTTTGAAGTCTGGGCCTGGGTGTTGTCCCTCAGCTCTTCAGCTCAAGGCTAGCACTTTATCACTTGAGCCACAGCGCCAATTCTGGTTTTCTGAGTGGTTTATTGGAGATAAGCATCTCACACTTTCCTGCTTGGGCTGGCTTTGAACCTTGATCCTCAGATCTCAGCTTCCTGAGTAGCTACGATAAAAGGCGTGAGCCACCAGTGCCTGGCTCAACATCCTTTTTACAGTCCTACTTGCTCACTCGGGCTTTAAAATATAAAATGTTGTGGTAGAGATAGTGCTTATATGACAAATGGAAAGTGAAAAAAAATATCAAAGAACTATACATCTTGTCGGGCCTGGGACGGTGGTTCAGTGGTAGAGCGCTTGCCTTGCATTCATGAGGCCCTGGGTTCGATTCCTCAGCACCACATAAGCAGGAAAAAAAAGGCCGGAAGTGGTGCTGTGACTCAAGTGGTAGAGTGCTAGTCTTGAGCTGAAGAGCTGAGGGACAGCGCCCAGGCCCAGAGTTCAGGCCCTATGACCAGACCCTCCCCCCCCACCAAAAAAAAAGAACTATACATCTTGTGGTTTGTGGAATAATAGAGATGTTACCAGTCCTCAGTGCAAAAACAAGTAAATCAGGGGCTGGGAAGGTGGCTCAGTGGTAGAGTGCTTGCCTAGCATGCCTGAGGCCCTGGGTTCAATTCCTCAGCACCACATAAGCAAAAAGAAAAAAGCTGGAAGTTGAGCTGTGGCTCAAGAGGTAGAGCACTAGCCTTGAGTTGAAGATCTGAGGGACAGCGCCCAGGCCCAGAGTTCAGGCCCCATGACTGGACCCCCCCCCCAAAAAAAAGTAAATCACTCTCTAACTCACAAAACTAAAGGTGTATCAGGAAAATAACTTTGCTGCGTACCAAAGGCTCATGCTCCAGTTTTGACTACTTTAGAGGCTAAGATCTGGGGAAATCTCAGTCCATAGACAGCCCAGAGAGACAAGTTCAAGACACTCTTCAATTAACCAGCAAAAAGCCAGAGTGGAGAAAGTAGATTGCCAACCAGGAGCAAAAAAACGAAGTGTGAATCCAGGTGTTCAAGCCCAGTACTGGCACAAATGGGGGGAAAATGTTAAAAACAAAAATAAGCTGGATGCTAGTGGCTTACACCTATAATTCTAGCTACTAAAGGAAGCTGAGATGAGGATCTCAATTTGAATCCAGCCCAGGTAGGTAAGTCCATGAGACTCTTTATCCCCACTCAAAAGCCAGATAGGGAGAAGTGGCTTGAGTGGCAGAGTCCTAGCTCAGGGACAATGCACAGGCCGAGTTCAAGCCCGAGGACCAGCACACATGCACATACACAAAACACACACAAAAAATTCCAAGAAACAAAGGTCAGATTTGGGTACATTAAAAAACTCATCTAAAAAAAAAGCAAAACCAAAAAAGTTATCAAAAACAAAAGCCAGACTCTCTGGAGAAGAAATAACCTGCTTATATGTTTTCCTGTAAAAAAGAAACTAGTGGGGCTGGGAAGGTGGCTCAGTGGTAGAGCGCTTGATTGTATGTGTGAGGCCCTCAGTTCGATTCCTCAGCACCACATAAGCAAAAAGAAAAAAGCCGGAAGTGGCGCTGTGGCTTAAGTGGTAGAGCGCTAGCCTTGAGCTGAAGAGCTGAGGGACAGCGCCCAGGCCCAGAGTTCAGGCTCCACGATCGGACCCCCAAAAAAACAAAAAACAAAAAGGAAACTAGTAGTCTTAAAACTCTAGGAAATTCCTAGCAGCCAGGGAAGTGAAGAAGACAATTCTTAACATATAAAATGTGTTCATAACTCTTCTTCCCAAGTGATTTTTCCCCCTTTTTGGGAAAAAATGGATTTATCAGCTAGCCCTTACCAGACGCACGGATTGCATCCAGAGCTTTCATCCTGTATAGATAGTTGTAGCAACCTGTTGAGAGGAAAGACTCATCATCACCGTGAAAAGATCCCCCAAATTAGGTTGAACATTGGTGACTCATGCCTATAATCCTAGCTACTCAAGAGGCTGAGATCTGAGAATTTTTTTTTTCATGGCTGGAAGCCAACCTGGGCAGTAAAGTCCATGCCACTCTTATCTATAACCACTAAAAAGCAAGAAGTGGAGCTGTGGCTCAAAGTGGTAGAGCACTAGACTTGGAGCATCAAAGCTCTGGTACAGTGCCCAGGTCCTGAATTTAAGCCCCAAGAGCCTGATATACATGTGTGCTAGTGTGTGTGCGTGTGCTCACATGCACTTGTACGCGCACACACACTCGTGAGCCCGTGCATACACACACACCCCAAACTGTAGAGGGCCAAATAAACTGTCCCCCTGCATCTGGCATATATTCAATAACTGAGCAATAATTGAGGTTTCTCTCAGGGACTCATCCCTGTAGCATCCTCCACTTTGCCACCTACTTTGATTTCCCTGGGTTTCCAGTTGTAGCAGTCTTGCATCATCATCTGCAAGGAGCTGGGGTTCATACTTGATATCCTGAACCCTAGAAAGTCGAATATCAATCTCTTCTTTCAGGTCCTGCACATGTAGATAGATAAAAGAAAACACAATCACTAACCCTATACTGGTTTCCACCAATCTAGAAATAGGACAGAGCATGTAAACAACTAAGATAAACAAAGAAAGTACTTGTAAAGCTAGTGAAATTGCTAGGTTAAAAAAGAAAAGAAGAGAAAAGAAAAGAAAATAGCCGGGTGCCTGTAGTCCTAGCTACTCAGGAGGCTGAGATTTGGGGATTACAGTTTGAAGCCAGCTCATGCAGTAAAATCCATTAGACTGTTACCTTCAATAAACTACTAAGGAAAAGTTGGAAGTGGTGCTGTGGCTTAAGTGGTAGAGCACCAACCTTGAGGAAAAGAAGCTCACGGACAGGCACTGAGTTCAAGCCCCATGACTACCACCAAAAAAAAAAGAAAGAAAGAAAAGAAAAAAAAAAAAAAGAAAAAATCCTGACTCTATCTCCTAGGTCCTAGGATTACAATTGTGCACAACTATGCCTGGGTAACAATATTTTTGCTTTTAAGTTGGATTTAAAAGAACCTTTTTTTTTTTGATTGGCCATGGGGCTTGAACTTTGGGCCTGGGTGCTATCGCTGAGCTCTTCAGCTCAAGGTGAGCACTTTACCACTTGAGCTACAGCTACAGCACTACTTCCTTGAGCTACAGAACTACTTCCAGTTTTCTGGTGGTTAATTTGAGATAAGAGTCTCCTAGCTATTCAGGAGGCTGAAATCTGAGGATGGAGGTTCAAAGCCAGCCCAGGCAGGAAAGTCTGTGAGATTCTTATCTCCAATAAACCACCAGAAAACCGGAAGTGGCGCTGTAGTTTGAGTGGTAGAGCGCTAGCCTTGAGCTAAAGTGCTGAGGACAGCACTCAGGCCCAGAGTTCAAGCCCCACGATCAACCAAAAAAAAAAGAGTTTCACAGACTTTCCTGCCTGGGCTGGCTTTGAACCTTGATCCTCAGATCTCAGCCACCTGAGTAGTTAGGATTACAGGCGTGAGCCACCTGGCTTAGTTGTACATATATTCTAACTCAGGAAGTTCTTTATAATATGTAATCAAGATTCTTCTAAGCTGGGTGTGCCGGTGGCTCATGCCTTTAATTCTAGCTACTCAGGAAGCTGAGATCTGAGGATCACGGTTCAAAGCCAGCCCAGAATAAACCACTCAGAAAACCGGAAGTGGCGCTCTGACTCAATGGTAGAGCTCTATCCTTGAACAGAAGACCTCAGGGACAGTGCCCAGGCTCAGAGTTCAAGCCCCATGACCACCACCACCACCACCAAGAAAAAAAAAAAAGAAAGAAAATATGGATAATTACAAGCAATAATCTAGGCTGTATAGAATGTCCACCTGGCAAGCACAAGATACTAAGTTCAAATCCCAGTAACACACCAACATACAGATACAGAAAAAGCAAAAAAAAAGAAGCTATAATCTAAAAATCTGTGAGGAAAAGGAAGCCTATATAGTGTGTGTGTGTGTGTGTGTGTAAGCTGGTTGCTCACTCCAGTAATCCTACTCAGAAGGCTGAGATCTGGAGGACCGTGGTTTGTAGCCTGCCCGGGCAGAAAAGAATGTGAGATTCCAACTCCAAAAGAACCAGCAAAAAGCAGGGTTGGAAGTGTGGCTCAAATGGTAGAACACTAAGTAAGTTAAGCAAGTGTGAGGCCTACAGTCCAAGGATTGGCACTACCACACACACAGAAAAAAAATTTGGGAATTATGCCACCCAGCAGACCACAGGATTGCAAGAAGTCATATTAACAAAAATTAAAACAGGATTAGAAGTTTAGTTCAAGTGGTAGAGTACATGTGTAGTAAGTGTAAGGCCCTGGGTTCAATGTCTAGTATAAAGTGTCCTATTAACTTTTTGCTGGTCTTGGGGATTGAACTGTGGGCCTGGGTACTGTCCCTAAGGTCCTTTTGCTCAAGGCTAGCACTCTACCACTTGAGCTACAGCTCTACTTCCTGCTTTTTCTGTGCTTAATTGGAGATAGAGATTTTCCTGCCTAGGCTGGCTTTGAACTGTGATTCTCAGATCTCAGCCTCCTAAACAGCTAGGATTACAGATGTGAGCTACCAATGCCCAGCTCCTTATTGATTTTTTTTCCCTGCCAGTCCTGGGGCTCGAAGTCTGGGCATGGGCACTGTCCTTGAGCTTCTTTTGCTCAAGGCTAGCACTCTACCACTTGAACCACAGCGCCACTTCTGGCCTTTTCTGTGTATGTGGTACTGAGGAATCGAACTCAAGGCTTCATGCATGCAAGGCCAGGACTCTCCCACTGAGCTACCTTCCCAGCCTCCTTCCTTACTGATATCTTAAGAAATTAAAATAGGGCTGGGAAGGTGGCTCAGTGGGAGAGTGCTTGCCTCAATGCATGAGGAACTGGGTTCCATTTCTCAGCACCACATAAGCAGAAAAAGCTGGAATGGCGCTGTTGCTCTGTTGGTAGGATACTAGCCTTGGGCTTAAGAGCTGAGGGCCAGCGTCCAGGCCCAGAGTTCAGGTCCCATGACTGATTTAAAAAAAAAAAAGAAAGAAATTAAAATACATTTAATATTTGAAATTGGTCATTCCTATGTATAGTGTAACATTTTAAAAGTACTAAATGTTTTACTAATCAATTGTCCAGAAGCAACCATTATTATTACTTTCATATCTATCTCACATAGGAAGGTTGCCAGAGCCTCAGGAGATAAGAAAACCTTGTTTTTTGCAGTATAAGGGATTGAAATTAAAGCCTTACACATGCCAAGCAAGCACTCTTTCACCTGAGCCATGGGCCCAACCCTTGTAACACTTTTAACTTCCAATGTGAACTATATCACATACAGAATATAGACAATGTGCACATTTAAAAGTTGCTTTTTGCTGGGTGCTAGGGGCTTACACCTACTCAGGAGGCTGAGATCTGAGGATTGCAGTTCAAAGCCAGCTGGGCAGGAAAGTCCCTGAGACTCTTTAACTACAATGAACCACCAGAAAATCAGAAGTGGCACTGTGGCTCAAGTGGTAGAGCGCTAGCCTTGAACTGAAGAGCTCAGGGATAGCACCCAGGCCTAGAGTTCAAGCCCACAAACCAACAGCAACAAAAAAAGGTTGGGGGGGGGCACTGTCCCTTAGCTTTTTTGCTTAAGGCTTACACTCTACCACTTGAATGATACCTCTACTTTGAGTTTTTAGTGGTTAACTGGAGATAAGGCTTCAGGGACTTTCATGCCTAGGCTGGCTTGAAACTGTGATCCTCAGACCTCAGTCTCCTAAGTAGATTAGTTTTCAGCCACTGAGGTCCAGCACATTTTTAAAAATTATAAAGTTGAACCAATTTAGTTTAGGTAACAGAACTTTATCAGTGACATTCTATGTGCCTTCCCAACTGAATGCCCATTACCATCCACCTGAATGTCAATAGTCCTCTTACTCTACTGTTTTACCATGTGTCACACTGAATGGAAAATTTCTCTGCAACTGACTTTTTACTTTTTGTTGTGCTGGAGATCAGTGTTTCATACATGTTAGGCAAGTGCCCTATCACTAAGCTATACACAGCTATTTAAAAACAAACTTTTTATACAATAAAATGCATGAGTTTTGAGGAATATACTCATTTGACCAGCATCTCAGTTAAATAAATAGTATTTCATTTAAATGTCTTCTTACACTGTAAGTCATATCCCCACTTCTAGTTTCAGGCAACATGATATAACACTTCTACAGCTCTATGTTCTGAAATTTCATATAAAGATAATGGAATGATATGGCATCTACTGTATTGTAAATGAACTTTTGGCTTTTTTCACTTGGCATATTATTGAGGTGTCTTTGTAATTTACTTTTCCATTCACTTATAAGACACTTTAGTGGGGCTGGGAAGTTGGCTCAGTGGTTGAGCGCTTGCCTTGCATGCCTGAGGCCCTGGGTTCGATTCCTCAGCACCACATAAGCAAAAAGCCGGAAGTGGTGCTGTGGCTCAGGTGGTAGAGGGCTCGCCCTGAGCTGAATAGCTGAGGGACAGCGAGCACCCAGGCCCAGAGTTCAGGCCCCACAACCGGACACCCCCCCCCAAAAAAAAAAAGACACTTTAGTAACTTACTTTTTTTGTGTATGTACCAATCCTGGAGCTTGAACTCAAGGGCCTAGGTGTAGCACTCTACCACTTGAACCACAGGTCCATTCCAAGTTTTAGGAAGTTTATCGAAGATAAAGTTTCTCGGGGCTGGGAAGGTGGCTCAGTGGTAAAGTGCTTGCCTTGCATGCATGAGGCCCTGGGTTCGATTCCTCAGCACCCCATAAACAGAAAAAGCCGGAAGTGGTGCTTAGCTCAAGTGGTAGAGTGCCAGCCTTGAGCTGAAGAGCTGAGGGACAGTGCGCAGGCCCAGAGTTCAGGCCCAACACCCGACAAAAAGATAAAGAGTTTCTTATGGACTTTCCTGCCAGAGCTGGATCCTCAGATCACATCCTCCTTGAATAGTTAGAATCACAAGCATGAGCTACCACTTTTTCACCCAAAAATGTTTGGAGACTCATTTGTATTCATATATTTACCTTCACATAATATCCCAGAATATAAACATATTACTATATGCCTATTTTAAGTTATCATTATTTAAAATATTATTTTATTATTAAGGTGTTATACAGATGGATAACTGCTTCATAGCTTCATAAGTCAGGTAATGAGTACGTTCTTTTTTTCGGTTGGTAGTGGGGTTTGAACTCTGGATCTGGGGGCTGTCCCTCAGCTCTTCAGCTCAAGGCTAGTGCTCTACCACTTGAGCCACAGCGCCACTTCTGGCTTTTTTTTTTGCTTATGTGGTGCTGGGGAATTGAACCCAGGGCCTCATGCATGCAAGGCAAGCACTGTATCACTGAACCACCTTCCCAGCCCTATGCATGAGACTCTTATCTCGAATAAACTGCCAGAAGACTGGAAGTGGCACTGTGGCTCAAAGTGGTAGAACTCTAGCCATGATTGAAGAGCTGAGGGAGAGGCAATGCCCAGGCCCAGAGTTCAAGCCCCATAAGTGGGGGTGGGGGAGAAAAAGAAAGATTCTCATGGGACTTTCAATCCAGGCTTGCTTTGAACTGTGATCTTCAGATCTCAGCCTCCTGAGTAGCTAAGATTACAGGAATGAGCCACCAGCACCCAGGGACCTTTGCTTTTTATACCATACACGACACTATGAATATTTTTACATGTTTTCACACTAATTAGAAGCAAAAAAAAAGTACAACTTACTACATATTTTCCCTATGGTAGGAGCGGAGCTAGCAACACTGCTATGAATACTTTTTATTTTTTATTGTGAAAATACTGTATAGAGGGGTTACAATTACATGGGCAATTATTTCCCCTCCCCATCCTCCCCCTGCCCCCCTTGAATATTTTTATTACTTATAAACAAAACTTATATACTGCTGGGACATGGATTAGATACATATATATAATATTAGTACATAGTGCCCAATTATATTATTGTAAAGTGGTTATATCAATTCATTTTTTTGCCTGTCCTGGGGCTTGGACTCAGGGTCCAAAAATGTCTCTGACCTTCGTTTGCTCAAGGCTAGCACTCTACCACTTGAACCACAGTGCCACTTCTGGCCTTTTCTGTTTATGTGATACCGAGGAATCAAACCCAGGGCTTCATGCATGCTTTGCAAATATTCTACCACTATACCACTATGCCACATTTCAGCCCTCAACTTATTATCTTTTTTTTTGGTTGGTCATGGGGCTTGAACTCTGGGCTTGGGCGCTGTCCCTGCACTCTTCAGCTCAAGGCAAGCACTCTACCACTTGAGCCACAGCGCCACTTCCGGTTTTCTAGTGGTTTATTAGAGATAAGAGTCTCACAGACTTTCCTGCCCGGGCTGGCTTTGAACGGAGATCTTCAGATTTCAGCCTCCTGAGTACCTAGGATTACAGGTGTGAGCCACCAGCGCCCGGCTTCAACTTATTCTTTTATTAGTAATAGGTAAGAATTTAGATGACAAATGTTAATCTCATATAGTTTAGAAGTGACTTAAATACCCAGTTTTCCTAGCTTATGATATGCTGGATCTTGGGCCCTACATTCTTTTTGTGAAGCAAGTGGTGGAGAGAGCACTATTGAAGTTTCAGGCCATGACATTTTTGAGACTTTATATTTAGGGGGGTGCTAAAATTACTGCCCCAGGAGTTGAGAGACTTAGTACTCCATTAATATACTTTTCACTTACCATGTTACTGAATACATGCTATGTTTTGCCTTAGCTTTAAATTGTTGAGCAACAATGGCATGATGCTTTTATATATATTTTTGTGGTGGTAATGAGGCTTGAACTCAGGGTCTCACTTTTTTTTGTTTTTTTTTGTTGCCAGTCCTGGGGCTTGAACTCAGGACCTGGGCACTGTCCATGAGCCTCTTTGTGCTCAAGGCTAGCACTTTTATCCCTTGAGCCACTGCACCACTTCTGGCTTTTTTTTGGTAGTTTATTGGAGATAAGGCTCTCACAGAGGCTTTTTTGCCAGGGCTGGCTTCAAACTGTGATCCTCAGATCTTAGCCTCTTGAGTAGTTAGGATTCCAGGTGTGCGCCACCGGCACCCGGCAATACAATTTTTTTTTGTTGTTGTTGGTCCTTCAGCTCTTCAAATCAAGGCTAGTGCTCTACTATTTGAGTCAAAGTGCCACTTCCAGCTTTTTCTGCTTATGTGGTGCTGAGGAATCAAACCCAGGGCCTCATACATGTGAGGTAAGCACTCTCCCTCTGAGCTACTCTCCCAGCCCCAATACAATTATTTAAAAAATAATAAATAACTATTCTGTTTAAGCTCCGATCTAAAGAATGAATTAGCTGGGTAAGTGGATACCATTCTAAGTCACAGTAATAGCATATGCAAAGGTCTGAAATTCAACCAATGGAGCTGGATCTCAGTAATTGGGAAGATCTCGTATAAAAGAAGTTGGTAAAGCCAGCAAATGCCTATTACTGAGAAGACTAAAGCTATATGAGCATAGTAGTAAGATATCAAGAGTTCTGATTTAGATGTTAGGTTTGGGATTTCTATTAGAAAACTAAGTTGGAACTAGGCTTAGTGGCTCATGTCTGTAACTTGAGGAAGAGAGAAATCTGGAAGATTAAAGTCAAGGCTAGCTTAGGCAAAAAGTTAGACCCTATTTCAATCAATAAGCTGGGCATGGTGGTTCCGATACATATTCCCAGCTATGTAAGCATATGTAGGTAAGAGGATCTCAGTTTCAAGCTAACTCTGGGCAAAAACATATGAAATCCTACCTGAAAAATAAAACAGATTGGGGGTGGGAAGGTGGCTCAGTGGTACAGCGCTTGCCTTGCATGCATGAGGCCCTGGGTTCCATTCCTCAGCACCACATAAGCAGAAAAAGCCCGAAGTGGTGCTGTGGCTCAAGTGGTAGAGCGCTAGCCTTGAGCTGAAGAGCTGAGGGACAGCTCCCAGGCCCAGAGTTCAGGCCCCACGACCTGACCCTCCTCCCCCCCCCCAAAAATAAAACAGCTTGGCACTGGTGGTGGATACCTGTAATACTAGCTACTCAGTAGGCTGAGATATGATCATGGGTTGAAGCCAGCCCAGACAGGAAAGTCAGCCATTCTCTTATCTCCTCCAGTTAACCAGTAAAAACGCTGAAAGTACAGCTCTGACCTAAGTGGTAGAGTGCTAGCCTTGATCTTTAAATAAAGCTCAGGGACAGCATTCAGTCCCTGAGTTCAAGCTCCAGGACTGTAATTTTTTTTTCTGTTGAAGAAAAAAGGGACTGGGGGCTAGGAAGGTGGCTCAGTGGTAGATTGCTTGCCTTGCATGCATGAGGCCCTGGGTTTGATTCCTCAGCACCACATAAGAAGAAAAAGCCAGAAGTAGTGCTGTGGGTCAAGTGGTAAAGCGCTAGCCTTGAGCTAAAGAGCTGAGGGACAGTGCCCAGGACCAGAGTTCAGGCCCATGACTGACCAAAAACAAAAAAAAAGGAGTGGGTGGTTGGCCACAGGTAGCTCACTTTTGTAATCCTAAGTACACAGAAGGCTGAGATCTGAGTTCAGATCTCAGGCTGAGTGCTGCAGTTCAAAAGATTTGTAATCACCAATTAAACACTAAAAAATCTCAAAGTGGGGGGCTGGGAAGGTGGCTCAGTGGTAGAGTGCTTGCCTTGCATGCATGAGGCCCTGGGTTCGATTCCTCAGCCCCACATAAGCAAAAAAAGAAAAAAGCCGGAAGTGGCGCTGTGGCTCAAGTTGTAGAGTGCTAGCCTTGAGCTGAAGAGCTGATGGACAGCACCCAGTCCCAGAGTTCAGGCCCCACGACTAGACCCCCCCAAAAAAAATCTGGAAGTGGAGCTTAAGTGATAGAGTATTAGCCTTGAGCAAAACAAAACTAAATCCAAAAACAACTCAGGGACAGTTCCCAGGCTCTGAGTTCATGCTTTAGTACTGGTACAAAAAAACAAAAAACAGGCTGTATGGCTCTAAGTGTTAAGTAGGCCCAGCAAAAACAAGCCTTTAGAACCTCAATATCTCCCCTATCCCAAAAAAATATCTAAGTGGAAATATCAGGGAGGGCAGTTGGCTATATACGTATAAAATTCAGGAAAAGAGAGGTTTGGGGTACACACGAAATTTCATCCTCCTTAAAACCAAAGGAAGCAAACAATCACCTAAGGAGAGAATGTAAACAAAATCTGAGTGTCAGTAATCCTAGCTACTCTGGGGGCTGGGATCTAAGGATCACAGTTCAAAGCCAGCAGGCAGAAAAGTCAGAGAGACTTTAATCTCCAATTAATCACCAGAGAACCAGAAGTGGAGTGGAGTTGTGACTGAAAGTGGTGAGAGTACTAGCCTTCAACAAAAAAGCTCAGAGATAGAACCTGGGCCCGAGTACAAGCCCTGCCACTGGCAAAAAAAAATTAAATTAAATTAAGAATAAAAATTTTAAAAAATTCTGCAAAGCCAACCCATCTTACGGCTCTGGTTGCCAACTGTAATCTCAACACCATCCAAAAACAAAGCAAGCAAGTAACACTAAGTAACAGGAATTGTGAAACATTCTACAGCAGGGGTGATAACTTCAAGCCTCTCATTCTGCAAATGCAAAATCCTAAATTCTTGCTAAACTACTTTCTGGACCATATTGTGAACCAAATGAGACAAGGACCAGAAGCTTAACAGTTTATGTTCATGTTAAGTAAAAGAAGGCACTTGAAAACACGTAAATTAATCATCTTTAAAAATCTGGGAAGGATCTCATTTCTTGTCCCTAAAAGCTTGGAAGAAGGTTATTTTTGCCTGAAGGACCTACCTTGGGAGCATTGTGTCCCACAGGGACATGAGGTCCCCTTCTAGATTTCATTGCAAAGCGCATGATTTGCCTCTTCACAAAAATAAATAGCAGTACAAATACCTGTCAAAAAAAAGATAAGAAATCTGTAATAGATTTTTTTTTGGTAGCATGCGTTCATTCAAAATCCCCAGATTTAGGTACTCAAGGTTGGATGCTGGGGGCAAAACGTCAAGGATGGGGGTAGATCTCGGGAAACTAGGAGCGAGGAGGCGTGGGTTAGCGCCCTGGAACTTAGAAGGGTTCTCAGAAAGGGGCGGGTCTGGGGCTGTGCCTTAGCTCCCAGGTACCCCAGGGATAAGAATCAAAAGCCCAGGTGAGTGGATGAATGAAGTCAGGGAGTGACTCAAGGGTCTGGATTGGGTCAGACTTCAGGAATAGGGCGGGGGTTCTTCTCACCAGGCTCCCGTAGGCCATCACGAGCACGACATTCACCCCGGACAACCAGTTACTGCCGGACGCCATGGCCTCCCTCCCCGCGCAGAACTCGGGTTTTCCTGCTGCCCTGATTCGTTAGCCCAGACTGAGGCGAAGCCACGATGCCCAGGTTCCTTGCAGCTCCCCGGCCATTTCTTTAGGGGGGTAGCCTGAGCCAGACCCAGCCTGAAAACATGGCGGATGGGGTGGGGGGGTGGGGAGACGGTCTAGGAAAGTAGAACGACGCCTTCCCGCTTCCCCAGACACGTGACTCAGGCAAAGCAGTGGCACCTGGGAGCGGAGATGCGGAACTTCGCCAGCAAGAGGAAGCAGAGGCCACCAGTGCGTCACGTGGTGGAGGTGGTGGAGGTGGGGCTGCCGTGGAGGGGGCGGGGCTGACGCTTAAGTGCGGTGTTTCGTGGCGTGGCGGCGCGCGCACGCCGGCGTGCGCGTCCCTTTTCTCATCACGTGCTGGGGGACGCAGGAAGGCAAGTGGGAGGGGGAAGGCGCGAGAGCGAGCGCGAGAGGGAAAAGGAGAGAGGGGGTGGGGAGGAGGGAATCTTATATCACGTGACTAGGGGCGGCGCGGCCCGGGGTGTCAGTGTGGAGGAGACTGAGGTAAAGTTGGGAGCGCAGCGGCGTTGGCGGCGGCGGCGGCGGCGGCAGCGGCAGCGCGGCGGGGCCGGGTATTGTCCGCGGCCCCTTTAAATCCGCGATTCCCCCCCCTTTTACCCTCCCTCTCTCCCTTATCCCCGCCGTATCACCCTCTCTCGGTAGGGGCCCCACCGCTCCGTGTTTCCCCACTGTACACCCCCCCTCTTGTAGTTATGCGAGCCCTGGCGCCCCCACCTCTAGTCGGTCGCAGGAGGTTTTGTTTATGGTTGGGTTCGCGGCCTACTGGGCCGCGCCAGAGCCGGGGCCTCGATTTGGGAGCGTGGCCGGGGCGGGGCTTGGGACAGCCGGCGGGGGGGGGGGCATGCGGCTAGAGTCTGAAGGAGGAGAGCGAGAAAGAGCGCGAGCGAGTGAGGCCTGGGCCTTGCCTGAGGTAGGGCTATCTCCACCATGGCCGGTGCCTGTGGAGGAGAGGGCCTCCTCCCTTTCCAGCCCTCTGCAGGCCTCTTCTGATCCGGATCCGGCCTGGTTGGAGGTGGCGGAGTGTGGGGGGGGGGCGGTGGGAGAGGGAGGAAAGGCGATGGGGTGGAGCTGCCCCAAACTCCCCCATGTGGCCCTCAATTTGGAGTGCGGAGGATTAATTTGTTCCGGGTGGGAGGTGGAGAGGCGATTGGCTCGGTGGGCTCCTGATGTGGCGCGGTGGGGGGGGGCAGGGAGGTGAGCCTCCCATCCTCCGCGCGTGGGCTTGCGTCCCCTCTTCGCTCCCAACCTCTTTGTCAGCTCTTCTTGTTACCCTTCCGTTTTTCTTACCCACCCGGCTCTTGTTATATATTTTTTGCTGCTGTCTTTAGCTTCTTGTTATCTATAGTGTAGTTTGGGGTGCCATAAACAATTATGTTTTGAGGAGGCCGGGCATGGAGGCTCCCCTTAAGGTGTATTACGCCTAAGAGACGTCACTAGATTACTGGGGTATTTGTTCACTGTTGTCATAATGGGACAAGAATTCCAAATTTCTTCAAACCTTACCTTGAGGACAGATCATAAATTGCCTTACAAACTGATGTCACACACGGGCGACTGCTCCTTTTCCACTATTCTTGAAATGTAGCCACCGCTAGTGTAGGATGTGGTGGAAAGAGAAACATCACAATATCGCGTTTTTGTTATTGTTAACGGTTTGCCTTTGAGCCTCCGTGATTATTAGAGAAATCCTTTTTTGGGGGGGCGGTCTCCACTTTTCCTTCCTCATGTCCTGCTTTGAGGATACCTGGTGTTAATTGCTGGTGGTATTGGGAGTTGATGACAGCCAGCATTTCTAAAGAATTAAAACATTTGCCTCTATATGGGTTGATAAACTGCTTTGACGTCTTATATCCATTGTCTTTAGACTATATACCCAAGATTGTTTCTGTTGTGAATGGGAAGTATTGCTGGCATGTAAAATAATGGCAAAAGACCAAAAAATGTACTGTTTTTCATTTTTAAGGCCCCTCCTTGCTAATTGGGTCCTAACTGGGAAAGCCTCTTACTGGACTCAAGGTGGTGGGGAAGGGGACATGGAGGTCATTCCAACAAAGCTACTAGGGAAGTTAGTTGGCTCTGTTAGAGGTAGCAAACAGTCCAGCTTCAGCTTCTCAATTGTTTCTCAAATTAGATTGTGAGCTCCCCGAGGGCAGTAACCCAGTCATACTTTTGTATTTCCTGAAGCATTGGGCATTATAGTAAATACTCAATAAATATTTGTTATCTATTTTTTTCAGTAAAATTTCTCTGGCTATTTTTTAAGTAGCTGGTTTTCAAGAGCATTTTGTTGAATCTTGAATTTGTTCCTTGGTCTCCATTTAAGTATTATTTTTCAAGAAAGAGTAACAAGAGTCCCCATCTGTAGGATGATAAACTCTGTATTTGTCTCTGCTTGTTACTAAAAAGTAACGAATTTTGTATCTACAAGTGATCTATTCTAGATCACTTTTAGACCTGTTGCTAGGTGTTTTATTATCTAGGTAGTAAAATTCT
Organism: Dipodomys ordii; assembly: GCF_000151885.1. Taxonomy (NCBI): domain Eukaryota; kingdom Metazoa; phylum Chordata; class Mammalia; order Rodentia; family Heteromyidae; genus Dipodomys; species Dipodomys ordii. Next base: position 14,348,005 of record NW_012267242.1, read on the forward strand.
CTGTCACACATTTTAAAGCATTTGTACTGGAAAATGAAGTTAATATAGCAAAGGAGTCAGGCTGGTTTTTTTCCTCTTGGTTAAGATGTTTTTCTGTCATACTGACTGGAAAATCATATTTGACTGGGAAAGTATGTGCAATGACTGACAGCTAATTCCATAGCTTGCTTATATCTGTGCTATAGCTTATTTTAAAAAATTATATGTAATGTAGAAATCAGTATTGTTAAGCTGGGGGTGGAAAATTTGGGAATGACTAATCTGTATTAGAAACTATTTTACAGTTTTAAAACTGGGTGGCCAGATGCTGGTGGCTCATGCCTGTAATCCTCGTTACTCAGGAGGCTGAAATCTGAGGATTGCAGTTCAAAGCCAGCCTGGGCAGGAAAATTCATTAACCACCAAGTTTCTGGAAGTAAAGTTGTGGCTCAAGTGCTAGAGTGCTAGCCTTGAGCAAGAAAGCTCAAGGACAGTGCCCAGGCTCTGAGTTCAAGCTCCAGGACTGGCACACACACACAAATACCCAAGAACAAGAAACTTTTCCTTTAGTCTTAACTTGATTTTCTTTTCCTTTTGTTGGTTTGTGTTTATGGAGTACTTGGTTAAACACTTAAGAAAAATTAAGTATAACATTTTAAGATGCCTGACTGCTTTGTAGCAAATACCACTCCACAAGTCTTCTAGTCCTGTACTAGCTCAACGTATTTGCAGGCCTTTGTGTGTACATATATATAGAAGGAGAGATAATGGGAAAAATAGTACTAGCTGGTCCTTGAAAACTCACATCTGTTATGCAACTCAGGAGGCTGAGATCTGAGAATTGTGGTTCAAAGCCAGTCTGGGCAGCAAAGTCCTTGAGACTCAATTCCAGTTAACTGCCAGAAAACCGGAAGTGGAGCTGTGGCTCAAAGTGGTAGAACTAGCCTTGAATGGAAGAGGTCAGGGACAGTGACTAATTTCAAACCCCATGACCAAAACAAAACACTAAAACGGGCTTAAGAATATTGGTAGAGGGGCTGGGAAGGTGGCTCAGTGGTAGAGTGCTTGCCCTGCATGCCTGAGGCCTGGGTTTGATTCCTTAGCACCACATAAGCAAAAAGAAAAAAGCCAAAGTGGTGCTGTGGCTCAAGTGGTAGAGCGCTAGCCTTGAGCTGAAGAGCTGAGGGACAGTGCCCAGGCCCAGAGTTCAGGCCCCACAACCGGACCCAAAAAAAAAAAAGAATATTGGTAGAGAATGTACTTTTCATTCTTTCAACTACATTGAAGAGCAACTCATTGACACAACTCAGTGAAGATTATCCATAGGAATGTTTGTTATGTTTTTCGATTACATATTTCTTTAGAAAAATTTTACTACCTCAACATCTAGCAATATTCTGGGTAATCTGGGATTACTTTGTATAATGTCCCATTAATGACAAAATATAATGGAGAACAGAAAATTTAGTCTGTTGGAAGGAAATGAAACTGCAAAGTAACCACTCATTTTTGTTTTTGTTTTTTTTTTGGGTCCGGTCGTGGGGCCTGAACTCTGGGCCTGGACACTGTCCCTCAGCTCTTCAGCTCAAGGCTAGCACTCTACCACTTGAGCCACAGCGCCACTTCCAGCTTTTTTCTTTTTGCTTATGTGGTGCTGAGGAATCGAACCCAGGGCCTCATGCATGCAAGGCAAGCGCTCTACCACTGAGCCACCTTCCCAGCCCAGCTTTAGTATCTTGCTTAAAACAATTTCCTAGAAAGTTCTTCAAAAAAAAACAACAACAACTTGGGGATGTACTTGGTTTATTAAGGTGAGTGTGGAGGTGTACTTGAAGTTTTTACCTGAAGAGATGAGACCAGCAGACCAATTGTAAGGCAGAAAGAGGCTGCTTACTTAGGTAGATTGAAAATGTCTGTGTGTATGTGTGTGTGAGAGAGAAAGAGAGTGATCTGGAATATAGATTTATTCTTCGTGGAAGGCTGATTTCTTCCCTCTCTCCCTGACTAGCGTCTACCCTGTAGCCCCCACTGGCCTTGAACTTGCTGTTTTCCCAGTTTAGCTTGAGCCTTCCTAGCTTGCTGGCAGGCTAGCTCCTAGAAGGCATTTATTTGGTTTCAGGCTTTGTTGACTACTTTTCTTTGTCAAAAGGACTTCACATACTTTGACTTGTATAGAAGACTTGATTGTTAACATTGTTTTGCTTAATGTTAAAAGTAGCTAAACCATGAAATATGTACACATACTTTATACTATACTAAATTGATGGTGGTGACAGCGTTGTGCTGAGGCTCTGGCTCCAGGCCTTGTGAGTGCATGTATACACGTTTACTGAGATAAATATCCAGCCTTATATAGGCAGTTCTTGTGGTATAAAAATGAAGTATCATCTGTAGCTCCTTAAGGAATTGATCAAATGAATTGTCTCAAGTATTGGCGAATCTTCTTGGTGTGTTTCTTTGAAAAAAGTGGTGTTGGGTGGTGAAACTTAACACATTTTGCCCATACTTGGTACCTAAACTCTTTTCTCTCTGTTTCAATCTTCAGTATCCTACCTTGTAAATACTGTTATTTGTATATACTGTAAATGATGACATCGGTGGGCACTAACCGAGCCCGGGGAAACTGGGAACAACCTCAAAACCAAAATCAGACACAGCACAAGCAGCGGCCACAGGTAAAGAATGCAAGTAATACAGATCAATGGGTAGGTTTGGTGGTTGATAGTTGTTTCCATGCAATTTATAACATCATTCTCTGCTTTGAAGTATTCATGTAGGTTTCTTACTGTTATCTGGTCCTTTTTACACTTTATTATTACTATTATTTTTTTTTTTTTTTTGTCGGCCGTGGGGCTTGAACTCTGGGCCTGGGCGCTGTCCCTCAGCTCTTCAGCTCAAGGCTAGTGCTCTACCACTTGAGCCACAGCGCCACTTCCGGCTTTTTTCTTTTTGCTTATGTGGTGTTGAGGAATCAAACCCAGGGCCTCATGCACAAGGCAAGCGCTCTACCACTGAGCCACCTTCCCAGCCCCTGCCCTCTGATCTTATTGAGACCTTACCTGATTTTTCCTTTCCCATGAGAAGTGGGCATTTTCATTGTGTTTGTGCAAAATTAACAAATTAGACACCCTTGAGCATTGCTCAGTTTTAGATCTCAAGGAATAAATTAACCACCTGAGTATTAAGTTTGGTTTAAATGAGATCTGTTTTCCATAACCAGTTTGGTGTGTTGGTACCTTATAGTGAATGAATCACTTACTTTTGGCTCTAGAATTGACTAGAATTTTCCCCTTACCCATTTTTCTATTATCTGTTTCCATTTGATTTTTCCAGTGGAATTTTAGTACTTAGAATTTTTTTTTTTTGGGTCCGGTCGTGGGGCCTGAACTCTGGGCCTGGCTCTGTCCCTCAGCTCTTCAGCTCAAGGCTAGCGCTCTACCACTTGAGCCACAGTGCCACTTTCAGCTTTTTTCTTTTTGCTTCTGTGGTGCTGAGGAATCGAACCCAGGGCCTCATGCATGCAAGGCAAGCGCTCTACCACTGAACCACCTTCCCAGCCCTAGTACTTAGAATTTAATTTCAATTATAACAATAAAATCTTGATGTCTTTATATAGCATTGGATACTCAGAAGATATAACGAAGCTATCTTTGAGCTAAATCTTACTTGCAATAAGAGGTAGCATTGGTAATTGAAAACATAGGAAACTGGTACAATTTTTGCTTTCTAGTACTATGGATTGAATTCTGCCTCATGCTTGGTTTCCCACACCCCCAGTCCAACTTTGCAAACAAATTAATGTGAATTAAGGGGCTTGTGTTTCAAGGTTAATGATGTAATTCTGAGCTGAAAGCTCTTTTAACTGAAGATTTGTGGAAAAACTACCTGTTCTTTGTGGGATTGTAGCAGTGAGACAGTTACAGCTTCAGAGTTGGAGGCATGGCTCAGGTGGTACAGTGCTAGCCAGTGACCAAAAATGTTTTAAGTACAGAGATTGGATTCAGACCAAAGAAAAGAAAAGAGTTATGGCTTCATTCTGCTTCTGATATTTTGCTGATTTAGGCATTTAAAACACAACATTATTGCCTGGTCTTTCATGTATGTGTGTATGCCAGTACTGGGGCTTGAAGTCAGGGTCTCCCACTTTTGCATGGCTTTTTTGCTCCAGGCTGACATTGTACCACTTGAGCCATACCTGCACTTCTGCTTTTTGTTGGTTAATTGGAAATGAATTACACAGATTATCTGTCCTGGCTGAGTTTTGAACCAGGATCCTCAGATCTCAGCCTCCTGAGTAGCGAAGATTACAAGTGTGATCCAGGACCCCATAGCTTGGGCATTTGTTTGTTTATTGTTTATTTCTGGTCTCAGAGCTTCAACTCACTGTGTGAATGCTGTCTCTGAGCTTTTGGTTGGAGATAAGAGTCTCACTGACTTTCCTGCCCTGGCTGGCTTCAAACCTTTATCCACATCTCCGCCTCTTGATTGCAGGCATGAGCCATGGGCACCGGGCTTGCTTGCATATTTGACAGACAAAAAGAAATGGGTAGTGCAGAATGTAGAGATTAACAACTTAGGTTCCCCTTATTTTTGAATTCTTGCCTCTTAAAACTTTTGATCATTTTCATTCCAAGGCCACTGCAGAACAAATTCGACTTGCACAGATGATTTCGGACCATAATGATGCTGACTTTGAGGAGAAGGTGAAACAAGTGAGTAACCACTATTTTGTGTAAGCTTAATGAAAAGAAATCAAGATTAAAGCATATTCAAATATTACAGATGCCCACTAGGATTTTTCTATATATTTTTTTCTTCTATATTTTTTGAAATAATTGGTCTAAAAAGGTTCTGAAAAATTGTTCTAAAAGGTGCTTTTGTTTTCTGATATACGGTGTCCTTTTGGATAGATAATCTGTTTAACAGTTTTATCTTCTGATTTTATTGAATGACTGTTGTATGTGTTTTATGTTTTTGGGTATTGAACCTAGGGCATTGTATATGCTAAGCTCTTACCACATACAACAACTTTAAGCAGCTATGGATCTCAGAAATGTGAACATTGATAATGCTAAATCCTGTGGCTAAGGTTTTTTGATTCTCCATTTGGTGCTTATTTATTTGATCGCTTTATACTTTGACCCTAATTATAATTTATAGGTGTTAGTATTTTGGGAATAGAACTATACATTTTACATATTTTGCTGGTACTGGAATTTGAATTCAGGATCTTGGACTTGATCGCTTGCCTGGCACTCCTCCATTTGAGTCATACCTCCAGCTTGACTTCTTGTTGGTTGTTTTGGAGATGGAATCCCTTGAATTTGTTTTGCTCTTGGCTGGCTTCTTTTTTTGTGTGTGGTAAAATCTTCTTCATGATGATTGTTGATTTTTCTCTTTCAGTTGATTGACATCACAGGCAAGAACCAGGATGAGTGTGTGATTGCTTTGCATGACTGTAATGGAGATGTCAACAGAGCCATCAATGTTTTGCTGGAAGGAAACCCAGACACGGTAGAGTGCTAATAAAATGTTTTAGAATGTGGGTTTTGGGTTGGAAGGCTAATCATCTAAAAATAGCTAGTAGGGCAAGTTACCTAAACCAGCATACTTTGTTGTCAAACTAGAGTAGGAAGATTTGGGGATTGGTTGCTACAGATAGTACTTAAAATTTTTGTACAACACATTGCAGAAAACAGGCAAAAAAGTAGGTGGCTTATTGTGAATTATTGCTGGTGTTTGATAGTCTAAGTTACTAATCATGGAAGATTTCTGCTTGTCTATTTTTATTTTTGTTGAGCAAAGTCATACTTTTTTTTTTTTTTGGTTACTCATGGGTCTTGAACTCTGTGCCTGAGTGCTATCCCTGAGCTCTTCAGCTCAAGGCGAGCGCTCTACCACTTGAGCTACAGTGCCACTTTCGGTTTTCTGGTGGTTAATTGGACTTGCCTGCCCAGGCTGGCTTTTAACTGAGGTCCTCAGATCTCAGCCTTCTGAGCTAGGATTCTAAGTATGAGCCACTGGCACCTGGCTTCATACTCATTTTGAATTCAGGATATACCAATCAGTGTCACCATAGCATCATATTAATATTATTTAATTGCCTGAACTTAATTTTGTTGCAGTAGCAAAGAAAGCATTTGTCAACCATAGACTGATAGAGAAGGATTGGTTACCCTGGAATTTAGCCAAGTTAGTTTCACTTTTTCCTACTTTATGAAAATTCTGTTTTTCTGTTTGTCTTTGTGCCAGATTATAGTTTTTTTTTTTTTTTTTTTTGGGTTGTGGGGCCTGAACTTGGCCTGGGCACTGTCCCTCAGCTCTTCAGCTCAAGGCTAGCACTCTACCACTTGAGCCACAGTGCCACTTCCGGCTTTCTTTTTGCTTATGTGGTGCTGAGGAATCGAACCCAGGGCCTCAGGCATGCAAGGCAAGCGCTCTACCACTGAGCCACCTTCCCAGCCTTAGTTACAATATTTTTAGGAACACTGCTTTATTAACCTTTGGGATATTACCATAGAGCTTTTTTTTTTTTTTGCCAGTCATGGGGCTTGAACTCAGGGACTGGGCACTATCCCTAAGCTACTTTTTGCTCACGACTAGCACCATACCACTTGAGCCTCAGCACCACTTTCAGTTTATTCTGTTTATGTGGTACTAAGGATTGAACCCAGGGCTTCATACATGCTAGGAAAGTACTCTAAAATAATTGAAGTTAACTTTTTTTTCCTCTCAAAAGGATAGTGCCATCAGACCCCTGTGGCTCATACCTGTAATCCTAGCTACTTAGGAGACTGAGATCTGAGGATTGTGATTCAAAGCCAGACTAGGCAGGAAAAGTCCGTGAGACTTTCCAGTAAACCACTCAGGAAACCAGAAGTGGTGCTGTGGCTCAAATGGTAGAGTGCTAGCCTTGAGCTGAAGAGCTGAGGGACAGCGCCCGAGCCCAGAGTTCAAGACCCACTATTTTTGAAAAATCACATCCCAGATAAATATGATGAGTACTTACAGTTTACTTTGGAATAATTTTCTCAAGATTTCTTTTTCTTCTTGGTGGGGGAAGAATCATGCCGGCCTCCCCCCCCCCTTTTTTTTTTTTGGTTGATCATGGAGCTTGAATGCTGTCCCTCTGCTCTTCAGCTCAAGGCTAGCACTCTACCACTTGAGCCACAGTGCCACTTCCGGTTTTCTGGTGGTTTTTTTGGAGATAGTCTCACTGACTTTGCTACCCAGGCAGGCTTTGAACCGCAATCCTCAGATCTCAGTCTCCTGAGTAGCTAGGATTACAGGTGTGAGCACAGGGCCCTTATCATGCCTTTTAAAGAGTTTATTTTTTGTCAGGTGCTAGTGGCTCACGCCTGTAAAGCCTAGTTACACAATAAACTGAGATCTGAGTGTCTGGTTCAAAGTCAGCCCAGGCAGAAAAGTCCATGAGACTCATCTCCAATTAAACATCAAAAAGCCAGGTGGAGTTGTTTCTCAAGTGGTGGTGCCAGCCTTGAGCAAAAAAGTTAGGGGACAGTGCCCAGACCCTGAATTCAAGCTCTAGTACCAGCACAAAATAATTTTTTCTCCCCCTCAGGTCCCATTTGTTTTACCTTACATCTTTTGTTTAGTGCTACAAGCCTGACTTATAAAAAATAGAAACAGAAGGGGGGCTGGGAAGGAGGCTCAGTGGTAGAGTGCTTGCCTTGCATGCATGAGGCCTTGTGTTTGATTCCTCAGCACCACATAAGCCGAAAAACCTGGAAGTGGTACTATGGCTCAAGTGGTAGAGCGCTAGCTTGAGCTAAAGAGCTGAGGGACTGTGCCCAGGCCCAGAGTTCAGGCCCCATGACTGACCAAAAAAAAAACAAAACAGAAATAAGCTACAGAATAATGTGTTTGTGCCACAAGTGAAATCAGTGGGAAACAAAGTCAGCTGGTAGGAATGTTGAATATTGAAGGTATAGGTCCATCAGAAAACTGATAGTGTTTAAGGAAGATCATAGTAATTCTTTTCCCTTATAGATTTGGTACCAGCAGTTAGTGTATTTATAGGGGAAAAAGAAAGGCGACAAGCTCCTTAAACTTGCCAGGTTTTGAAACTAGAGTAAATTTTGGTTTTAGTGTAGTTTCAATGGTTCATGAGGCAGATTTAGCTATAGAGTTATGCCATTTGAATTAAAGCTGTTGTGAGCATCAAATGACACCGCAATTGTATGTAATAAGAATAAGCTTGGGTCAGAAGAATGGGTGGAAAGATACTGCTGAGTTCTTGGTCGATACTTAATCTTTTATACAATTAGTAAACTTTATGGTGTTGAACTTGCATTATACTTTTAATTTTACTACTTTTTTCTTTTTTTATTTGTCCTGCAGTTTGAACCTCAGGACCTGTTTGCTATCCCTGAGCCTCTTTGTGCTTAGTGCTAGTGCTCTACCACTGGAGTCACAGTGGGACCTCCTGCTTTTTTGAGTAGTTTATTGGAGATAGTCTCATGGGAACTTTTATACTTGCAGTGGCTTTGAGCTGCAGTCCTCAGATCTCAGCCTCCTAAGTAGCTAGGATTACAGGCATGAGCCACAAGTGCCTGGCTCATAATTTTACTACTTTAGGGGGCAAGCTAGGGTTTGAACTGAGGCCCTCATACATATTAAGCATGTTCTCTACTATTGAACTATCACCCCAGTCCCAAATTTGTCCTCTTTTTAGGTTTATTTTTGTGGTACTAGGTTTTGACTCAAGGCCACATGATTTCTAAGCTTGAATGGTACTTTTGAGCAGTGTTTCCAGCTGTTTTTCACTAGCAATTATTAGGATAGGATATTGCTTCTAATCATCATCATTGGGATCACAGACATGTATCACTTCATCTAGTTTGCTCAGTGGAGACAGAGCCTTGCAAACGTCTTCCCAGACTGGCCTGGCACCCTCATCTTCCTATATACCTTGGGATGATAGGTATATGCCAATTTTGGGGAAAGGGATAATTTGGGGACATTGACCTGAGTTTCTCTCACATGCTAGGCAAGCACTCTACTTCTTGGGTCACATTTTCAGTACCTTTGCTTGTAGATATTTTTTATTTTTTTGTTTTGTTTTGTTTTGGGTCCGGTCGTGGGGCCTGAACTCTGGGCCTGGGCACTGTCCCTCAGCTCTTCAGCTCAAGGCTAGTGCTCTACCACTTGAGCCACAGTGCCACTTCCGGCACTTTTTTTATGTGGTGCTGAGGAATCAAACCCAGGGCCTCAGGCATGCAAGGCAAGCATTCTACCACTGTGCCACCTTCCCAGCCCTGTAGATATTTTTTAGATATAGTTCCATGATTTTACCTAGTATCAGACCAGACTTTGATTCCCTCTTACTGATTGTTCCTACATAGCTAGCACCACAGGTTCATACTACTACACTGAATTTACTATTGAGATAGGGTTACAATAACTTACCTAGAGCTTCCTGTGAACCATTAGCTCTGTCTCCCACATAGTATGGATTATAGGCATGGACTAGTATATGAATACCTATCCATTTTTAAGTATTTAATTCAGACATTTACATTGTGGGCAATCTTCACTCCTATTTCCAGAACTCTTAGCAATCTCAAATAATTTGGTATGCATTAAATAACTACATTTCTCTCTTTTTCTCCAGCCCTTAGTAACCTCTTATGTTTGTGTGATTTTACCTCATATAAGTAAAATTAATATAGCATTTGTCCTTGGTATTTTTTTCTTTTACTGATTTCACATAGCATGTTTTCAGTGTTTATATTATACATAGATCAGAATTTCATGGCTTGAAGGCTGAATATACATTGTAGGTATATGCCACTTTAAAAAATATCCATTGGGCTGGGAAGGTGGCTCAGTGGTAGAGTGCTTGCCTTGCATGCATGAGGCCTTAGCACCACATAAGCAGAAAAAGCCAAAAGTGGCACTGTGGCTCAAGTGATAAAGTGCTAGCCTTGAGCTGAAGAGCTGAGGGATAGCACTTAGGCCCAGAATTCAGACCCCACGACTACCCCCCTCCCCCCAAAAAATCCTTTAATCTGTTAGAATTATTTGGCACTAAGTTACTTTATAAGTTGGTCAATAGTGCCACCTCCCTATCCAGCTTTGTTGTTGGTTGTGGGGCTTGAACTTAAGGCCTTGGTGATGTCCCTGAGCTCTTTGCTCAAGGCTAGTGCTCACCACTTTGAACTACAGCACCAAGAGTGATACAATGTGATCCCATTATTAGATAATACAGAATTATTGTTGATTTTTTTTTTAGGATTAGTATTGAGTCTTGTTAAAGAATGTCCTTTAAAAGAAGCATATTTGTTATACACATGCCGGAAAACTACGGTGAAAATCCTTGGTGTACAATTAATACCCATTATAAAAAAGAAGAATGACAGAAAGTAAAAAAAAGTTCTGTTGAGGGTAGGAGTCGGAGAAGAGAGGAGGATAGGCAAATGGAGAAGGTAAATGATAACTATGGTTCAAAAGAGAAGATTAAGATAAAGAGGCAAATTAGATTTGGATATTTTATATACGTGTATCATGTATTCTTTAAAACTAAGCTAATGGGGCTGGGAAGGTGGCTCAGTGGTAGAGTGCTTGCCTCACATGCATGAGGCCCTGGGTTCGATTCCTCAGCACCACATAAGCAGAAAAAACCGGAAGTAACCCTGTGGATCAAGTGGTACAGCGCCAGGCTTGAGCTGAAGAGCTGAGGGACAGTGCCAGGCCCAGAGTTCAGGCCCCATGACTGACAAAAAAAAAAAAAAACAACAAAAACTAAGCTAGTAGAAAAAAAAAGGATAATTAAAAAAAGAACCAGAGGTGTGGCTCAAGTGGTAAAGCACTAGCCTAGAAAGTATGAGGCTGAATTCAAACTCTAGTCTCCAGTGCTCTCTCTCTCTCAACAAAACAAAACAAAAAAACAGCCCTTAAAGAGAGAAAGAGAAGTAGGCCGGGTACCAGTGGTCAAGTCTATAATCCTAGCTACCCAGGAAGCTGAGATCTAAGGATTCCAGTTCAAAGCCTTGAGCAGAAAAGTTCAGGGACAACAGGCTCTGCGTTGAGGCCCCACAACCAACAACAACAACAAAAAGAATTAAATATACTCAAGGAGACTGAGATCTGAGGATCATGAGGAGCAAAGTACATGAGACTCTTACCTCCTTAACCACTAGAAAACTGGAAGTAGAGCTGTGGTTCAAATTAGTATAGTGCTAGCTTTGAGCAAAAGAGCTCAGGGACAGCACCTAGGCCTTGAGTTCAAGCCCCACAACTGACCAAAACCCCAAAACTGGAAGTGAAGGTGTGGTTCAAGTGGTAATGTGCTGGCCTTTTTTTTTTTTTTTTGGTCTTGGAGCTTGAACTCTTGGCCTGAGCACTGTTCCTCAGCTCTTCAGCTCAAGGCGAGCGCTTTACCACTTGAGCCACAGTGTGGTTAATTGGAGATAAGAGCCTCATGGACTTTCCTGCCCCGAGCTGGCTTTGAACCATGATACTCAGATTTCAGCCTCCTGAGTATCTAGGGATTACAGGCATGAGCCACCAGTACCCGGCTTCAGTTCTTTTTTTTTCTTTGTTAGTTATGAATAAAAACGTAAAATATTGGGCTGGGAAGATGGCTCAGTGGTAGAGCGCTTGCCTTGCATGCCTGAGGCCCTAGGTTCGATTCTTTAGCACCACATAAGCAAAAAAGAAAAAAGCCGGAAGTGGCCCTTGTGGCTCAAGTGGTAGAGTGCTAGCCTTGAGCTGAAGAGCTGAGGGACAGCACCCAGGCCCAGAGTTCAGACCCCACAACCGGACCCCCTCAAAAAAAGATGGAAAAAAAACCCCAAAAACGTAAAATACTGGGTGTTGATCATTCCAAAAGAAATTAGTTTTTTCAGCTGAGGGAGCACACTTAATAAGGACAGGTTACTAAGTTCTGTGATACACCGAGCAACTGAACCTGGGGAGAGATCTTTTGGAAGTGATCCCTGAAATCCATTATTTTAAGTACCTAGCCTGCAAAAAGAACATTTAATTTTAGCTAAATGCAGCAGTATACATTGTTAACCCCAGCAATTCAGGAGGCTGAGTTGGTTAGATTGTGAGTTTGAGGTTAGGGACAGTATAGTTGTTCTTGATCTCAAACAATAATTAAAGAAACAACAAAAGAACTTCAATTTTGGCCAAGTGCTGGTGGCATGAAGTCTTGATCTCAAACAATAACTAAAGAAACCACAAAAGAACTTCAATTTTGGCCAGGTGCTGGTTGCTCATGCCTATAATCCTAGTTACTCAGAAGGCTGAGATCTGAGGATTGCTGTTCAAAACCAGCTTGGGCAGGAAAGTCCATGAGATGCTTATCTCCAATAGCCACCAGAAAACTGGAAGTGGTGCTGTGGTTCAAGTGGTAGAGCACTAGCCTTGAGCTGAAGAGCTGAGGGACAGCGCCCAGGCCCAGAGTTCAAGCATCACAATCAACAACAACAAAAAAAAGAACTTCATTCTTGGCAGATAGGTATAAAGTTCTGCCTTGTTTCCTAAATATTAGTTGAAAGTATCTTTAACATGAATGTTGAGAATAGTTTTCCTGATCTATACCCATATTGATTAGGCATGCATGCTTTACCTTCATTTAGCATTCCTGGGAGATGGTTGGGAAGAAGAAAGGAGTCTCAGGACAAAAGGATGGTGGACAGACGGAATCCAATGAGGAAGGCAAAGAAAATCGAGACCGGGACAGGGACTATAGTCGGCGACGTGGTGGGCCACCAAGACGGGGAAGAGGTGCCAGCCGTGGAAGAGAATGTATGCATGGGGCTTTATCAAAACTGTGTGTGGGTCAGTGACATCTAGATTCAGGAGATGTGCTAGGCAGTACCCAGGGACGATTATACTTCCTTTTATGCTTTCTTGTCCCCTGTTAGTCTGGCATAAAATTTCTCTGTAGTCATTTGTAAAGTTATTGGATTCATAATCCTCTGTTGTGGCTTATTATTACCATTTCTTCATATCCCATTCTTCCAGCTCATATTCTCTTAATTTTGTCTCCCTAAAGTTTTTTTTGTGTGTGGGGGGGGGTGTCAGTTATGGGGCTCAAACTCTTAAGGGCTTAGGCACTGTCCCTGAGCTTTTTCACTCTACCATTTTGAGCCACGGTGAGACTACTTTCCCAAATCTTTATTATACCAGCTTTATATATTTATACATAAATATCTATTGACTTTTGTTCTGGTTGTGTGTGTGTTTTGTATTTTAGTTCGGGGTCAGGAAAATGGATTGGATGGCACCAAAAGTGGAGGACCTTCTGGAAGAGGTACAGAAAGAGGCAGAAGAGGCCGTGGCCGAGGCAGAGGTGATCAGTTTTTTGGGGATGGATATTGAGGGCAAGTTATTTTTTAGTTCCATAAGGGCCAATTTATTTGAAAATAAATTAATATGGCATGTGGTTATCTTAGTTCATAAGATGGTAAGCCTATTTTAGAGATTACTGATGTGGAGAATAAGAAGGTAAATGTCAAAATCCCTCAACAAGAATGATTGTCATATTTTAACTAATTTATGTTCTAGATTGGACTGGAAAGGTAAAGCATCTGATATATCAAATATTATTCCAAAGCTGCTTTAGCTGTTGAGATGATTTTATATTTACTTCTAACATACTTTCTCTGCTCTTACCCCACTTAGGTGGCTCTGGTAGACGGGGAGGAAGATTTTCTGCTCAAGGGATGGGGTGAGTTTCTTTGGCCCAGTGTTTTTAAATTTTACCCTGAAAACAATAGGCAACCTTAACTAAAATGTTTAGAATGATTTAATGAGACTAATTAGATGTATAGTTTTAGGGTTTATTTCCAGACATATACATTAACTACCTGGGTAATCTCGCTCTCTCTCTGTCTGTCTCTGTATGTGTGTGTGTGTGTCTGTATGTGTGTGTGTGTGTCTGTGTGTGTGTGTGTCTGTGTGTGTGTGTCTGTGTGTGTTCGTTCGGGCTTGAGCTCAGCCTGGGCATTGTCCCTCAGCTCTTCACCTCAAGGCCTAGTGCTCTGTCCTTGAGCCACAGCACTACTTTGGGTTTTCTGGTGGTTTATTGGAGATAAAGAGTCTCACAGACTTCCTGCCTGGGCTGGGTTTGAACTGTGATCCTCAGATCTCAGCCTCCTGAGTAGCTAGGATGACAGGCATGAGCCACCAGTGCCTGGCTAATTTATCTTTTTATCTTTCAGTATATGCCATGTGTAATGACTTCTGTGTGTATGCGTGTGGGTGTGTATGCACGCGTGTGCATATCTGTCTACCTGTCTGCGTGTGTTCACATGCGTACATTGATACTGGGTCTTGAGCTCAGGACCTTGTGCTCTTGGCTTCATTGCCTTACCACTTGAGCAATGTTTCTACTTTTGGCTTTTTGCTGGTTAATTGGAGATGAGACTCTCATGGACTTTCTTGGCTTCAAACTTTGAAGCCATGATCTACAGATTTCAGCCTTCTGAGTAGCTAAGATTATAGGTATGAACCACTGGTACCCAGATTACATTATTTTTTGGGGGGGGTCCGGTCGTGGGGCCTGAACTCTGGGTCTGGGCGCTGTCCCTCAGCTCTTCAGCTCAAGGCTAGCGCTCTACCACTTGAGCCACAGTGCCACTTCCAGCTTTTT
>NW_012267242.1:14366916-14367479 GCF_000151885.1 Dipodomys ordii
GCCACAGCACCACTTCCGGCTTTTTTCTTGTTTATGTGGTGCTGAGGAATCGAACCTAGGGCCTAATGCTTGCAAGGCAAGCGCTGTACCACTGAGCCACCTTCCCAGCCCTGTTTTATGTATTTTTAAACCACATATGTTTTTAGACTAGGCCTCCAATAACCTAGTCTTTCTAAATCTGCTACATAAAAAATGTAGCCTAGTGCTAGAGTGCTTGCCTAGCAAACATGAAGCCCTGGGTCATTCCTTAGTACCACGAAAACAGAAAAGGCCGGAAGTGGCACTGTGGCTCCAATGGTAGAGTGCTATCCTTGAGCAAATGAAGCTCAGGGACAGTGCCCAGGCCCTGAGTTCAAGCCCTAAGACTGGCAAAAAAACAAAAACACAACTCATAAAACAGACCAAAAAAACTAGTTTGTTCTCCACTAGAGTGTAAATGGTAATACAATGCTTAATTTTTTTTCTTTTTTTTTTTTTTTTTGGTTGTGGAGCTTGAACTGGGCCTGGGCGCTGTCCCTCAGCTCTTCAGCTCAAGGCGAGCGCTCTACCACTTGAGCTACAGC
>NW_012267242.1:14367529-14378409 GCF_000151885.1 Dipodomys ordii
TCCCTCAGCTCTTCAGCTCAAGGCTAGCGCTCTACCACTTGAGCCACAGTGCCACTTCCAGCTTTTTTCTTTTTTCTTATGTGGTGCTGAGGAATGGAACCCAGGGCCTCAGGCATGCAAGGCAAGCGTTCTACCACTGAGCCACATTCCCAGCCCCCCAGATTACATTTTGAATAGTGTGAAAAAATAAGGCAGCATTTGAGATTATAGAATGGTGCATGATTGATCTATATTTGTCTATATTGTGAATAAGATAAAATTTGATTGTACTCTTTGAGTTAGTGTTTACCGAAGCTCCTTTTAGAAACTCATGTTTCATTTTTTCAGAACTTTTAATCCAGCTGATTATGCAGAGCCAGCCAGTACTGATGATAACTATGGCAATAGTAGCGGCAATACATGGAACAACACAGGCCACTTTGAACCAGATGATGGGACGAGTGAGTGACTGTTTTCATTTTTTGTCTCTGGGATTTTTAAGAATTTCTTTTTTGTGTGTGTGCTGTAGATTGAATCCAGGACCTTGTGCATACTAAGCAAGTGTTCTAACACTGAGCTATATCCTAAGCTCAGGAAATATTTTCATATGAGGTTATAATTACTTTTTAAAAAGTGGGAGCTGGGATGTAGCTCAGTAGCAAAGTGCTTGCCCAACAAGTGCAGTATCTGGATTTGACCCCCAACACCAAAAACAAAACCACAAAAGGGATGGCTGGGAACATAGCTTAGTGGTAGAGTGCTTGCCTAGCATGCATGAAGCCCTGGTTCAATTTATCAGTACCACATAAACAGAAAAGGCTGGAAGTGGTACTGTGGCTCAAGTGGTAGAGTGCTAGTCTTGAGCAAAAGAAGCTCAGGGATAGTGCCAAGACCTTGAGTTCAAGCCCCAGGACTAAAAAGACTTAACAACTTATATTTGGGTACAAAGATAGGGTAAGATAAGTTAAACTACTGTTTATTCTGTTTACATACCATATTGACATGTGTGCTAATAAGAACAATATATGTGCTGTTGTATTTGATCCTTATCACTGTTTTATGAAGTACACTTTGTTGTTTTTTATAATACATAGGGACTGAGTGCAACCTTCAACTTACTAGGCAGATGCTGTATCACTGGGGTGTATGCCCACATTACCCTTTTTGTTTATTTTGTTTTTATTGGTCATAGGCTTAAACTTAGGGCCTGGGCTCTGTCCCTGAGCTTTTTCACTCAAGCCTACCACACTACTACTTTGAATTACAGCTCCACTTTGGGTTTTCTGGTAATTCATTGGAGGTGAGAGTATCACAGGCTTTCCTGCCCTGGCTTGCCTTGAACCATAATCTCAGGTCTCAGTCTCCTGAGTAGCAAGTATTACTGGTGTGAAGCACTGGCACCTGGCTCACATTGTGTTTGGTGTGTTTTGGCTTTTTGGTGGTTAATTGGAGAAAAGAGTCACAGTTTCCTGCATGGCTTAGCTTCACAGGCATTATTTAGTATCACTTTCCTGGTGATACAATTGATACTAAAAGAAAAGATGTTAGTCTTTGAACTTAGAATTATTTAATTCTAAATCTTGTGCTCTTTCCATTATAACATGTAGCTGCTGTAAGCTCTGATTGTATTTCTTAATTTTTATTGTAGTAGCTTTATCTTTTCAAAAGATGACCCAGAATCAACCAATTAATTAAACTACTACTTGTAGAAATGAACAGGGTTCAGAATCAAAAGTCTATATTGTTGATTTATTTTCTGATACGAAGATAAAAGCTTCTTCTTTTTTCTTTATTTTTTGTCAGTCATGGGGCTTGAACTCTGGGTCTGGGCACTGTCCCTCAGCTCTTCAGCTCAAGGCTATTTCTACCACTTAAGCCACTGTGCCACTTCCAGTTTTCTGTGTGGTTTATTGGAGATAAGAGTCTCATGGACTTTCTTGCCAGGGCTGGCTTTAAACGACGATCAGATCTCAGCCTCCTGAGTAGCTAGGATTACAGGCGTGAGCCACTGATACCCGCTTTTCTTTATTTTTGAGAAGTCTTCATATTGGAGCATGAAGGGACTCATCAGGCTTCCTTTTTTGTTCAGTAGCCTTGATGTGTTGTGGACTATTGCAAGATATGAGTAATATTGTTCTTTGGTTAGCTGACTCTGGTACTTAGATTTAGATACACCATATATCTTTAAGGTTATTAGGCTTATGGGTAGGCCAAGGTGTCTTTGAAGGTAAAAGGTATGTGTGTATTGCTTTTATACCTTTTTTTTTTTTTTGGTTGGTTGGTTGTGGGGCTTGAACTGGGGGCCTGGGCTCTGTCCCTGAGTTCTTCTGCTCAAGGCTAGCACTCTACCACTGTGAGCTATAGCCACTTCTGGTTTTTGAGTGGTTAATTGGAGATTAGAGTCTCGTGGTGACTTTTCTGCCCAGGCTGGTCTTGAACCTCAGATCTCGGCCTCCTGAGTAGCTAGGATTGCAGGCATGAGACACTGGCACCCAGCTCCATGTGTATTGCTTTAATAAGAGCAGCCTTTAGGTTCTGGAGTGTTTTCTTCTGTTGATATCTTTTACTTCCTTCTGGTTGAGTCAGCAGCTGAGACCAAAGCTTTTCATCTTATTAGATATAGGTTAATAGAAAAACCTGAAGTAAAAGATGCTTTATGTTGATTTTAAATTTTCATATTCCCTTTTAAAGATTCTTATCTTTGTTTCTCCAGCTTCTCATTAGCACACAGTATACCTTAGGCACTAAATGTTGCTTATTGTTCACAAATATGCTATTTAATAAACATTTTAAAACTTTCCAATGGGTTAGATATCCTTTTTTTTGTTGTTGTTGGTAGTCCTGGGGCTTGAACTCTGGGCCCTGGACGCTCTTCTTGAGCTCTTCAGCTCAAGGCTAGCACTCCTATCAGTTGAGCCACAGTGCCACTTCGAGTTTTCTGGTGGTTAATTGGAGATGAGTCTCATGGGGCCATTTCTCCCTGGGCTAGCTTTGAACTGTGAACTTCATATCTCAGCCTCCTGAATAGTTAGGATTATAGGTGTGAGCAATTAGTGCTCAGCTTGGAATATTGTTTTAACTTACTATATTTTAGAGACATTAGAACTATTAATCTCCTGATGGATTTGTAGGGGTAGTTGTAACAATACTAAAAGGTAATGTGCTTTGCTCTTGAATAATTGAGTTTTTAGTCTTTGGAAGAAAAGATGGTGGAAATTAGGGAACTACTTTTACTTTGAAATAGAAAGCCAGGCTTTGGGGGCTGGGAAGGTGGCTCCGTGGTAGACTGCTTGCCTTGCATGCTTGGGGCCCTGGGTTCGATTCCTTAGTACCACATAAGCAGAAAAAAAAAATAGCTGGAAGTGGCGCTGTGGCTCAAGTGGTAGAGTGCTAGCCTTGAGCTGAAGAGCTGAAGGATAGCGCCCAGGCCCAGAGTTCAGGCCCCATGACCGGCCCCCCCCCGCCCCCAAAAAAAAGTCAGGCTTTGATGTCCTAGTCCTTAGCTGTATTCAACAAGTATCTAGTTATAAAAACAATGGGGAAGTGAATATTTATTTTTAGTAATTAGAAAAGAAACCCTATTTAAGAAGTCCATAGTCACACAATGATCAGTGGTGCTGCTGCCTTCTTATCAATGAGAAAAAGGGTTTTAGGTGTGTAGCTTCATGCATTTTCATTATTGATTTCATGATCTAGCATGCCTTCATGCATGATTTCTTTTTGTGTTGTCATAATAGCAAAATTACAAGTTGCCTTTTTAGTTTAAAAATAAATTTAAACCTACCCTTAAAATATCCACAGGTACAGTGGGAATTATGTATTTGGGGGCAGACATTCTCATTCACAAACAAAATTTCACTGGTTGTTTTTTCTTTTCTTTTCTTTTTGTTTCAGGACTTGATTTCATTGGGGTTGAGGGGTCAAATTATCCCCGAAAATTTGAGACTGCTCCTGGTATGATACATCCAGGCGCCTAACTGCCCCGGATATTTTTTTTATAGATTTTTATGAACTGAAATATCTGTGGATATGTCATTTTTCTGTCTTTTCTGCTTTTTTTTCTTTGTACCTTTTCCTCTTTTTCTGTGCCCACTCTTTTTCATGAATACTCAACATTTATATTGTCTGCACTTTATGCTGAGGGAATGTATGCCCTAATCTGTTCAGAGCATTTCCATCTTTATTTCTTGCTTCCTCAAAATGAGTTTCTTAGCCATAACCATACTTCTTGAAAGCATCAAGTCAGTATTTCATTCTTCCTTTCTATCCCAGTTGAAGTTACCAGAGTGTATAATGAAAATCTTGCATAGTCTAAATTATATAACCTCTCAGTCTAGAATTGTGTATAACTCCTGTGTTCCATTTAACCAGGGTGGGACAGATGTCAAAGGAAAATAATGGTATCAACAGATATAGGGGGAAATGTGATTTATAACTTGTATAACTGACATTAGACTTTGATTTTTTTTTTTTTTTTTGGCAGGGAGGGGAGGGGAGGAGAGAGGGAGGGCAGTCATGGGGCTTGAACTCTGGGCCTGGGCCCTGTCCTTCAGCTCTTCATCTCAAAGCAAGTACTCTACCACTTGAGCCACAGTACCACTTCCGGTTTTCTGGAGATAAGAATCTCATGGACTTGCCTTGCATGGGCTGGCTTTGAACTGAGATCCTCAGGTCTCATTTTCCTGAGTAGCTAGGATTACAGATACTTCAATTTTTTTTTTTTTTGGGTCCGGTTGTGGGGCCTGAACTCTGGGCCTGGGCGCTGTCCCTCAGCTCTTCAACTCAAGGCTAGCGCTCTACAACTTGAGCCACAGCACCACTTCTGGCTTTTTTCTTTTTTCTTATGTGGTGCTGAGGAATGGAACCCAGGGCCTCAGGCATGCAAGGCAAGCGCTCTACCACTGAGCCATTTTCCCAGCCCTGCTACTTCAATTTTTTAATGCATTGTCATTAATAAGTGGTTTGGAATTTTCCTGGTAATTTTCTTGGGAAAGTATTCATACTGTCGTTTACTGTAGGAAATAAGGTTTTTTCCTTTATAGATATTAAAATATTTCTATTCAGTGACTGAAATGTCTAGATGCTAGCCTTTTTTTTTTTTTCTAATCTGAGACAGTATCTAACTGTATAGCCCAAGGCTGCCTTGTCTTAATTGCCTTTCTGCCTTAGCCTGCCTAGTGCATTGCACCATAATGCCCAGCCTTCCTTGAATTCTTATTTAAAAAAAAAAAAAAAGGAAACTAAGCCGGGCACCAGTGGCTCAAGACTGTAATCCGAGCTACTCAGGAGTCTGAGATCTGAGGATTGCGATTCAAAGCCAGCCCTGGCAGGAAGTACATGAGACTCTTATCTCCACTTACCCACCGGAAAAACCAGAAGTGGTGCTGTGACTCAAGTAGAGTGCTAGCCTTGAGCTGAAGAGCTGAGGGACAGCACCCAGGCCCAGAGTTCAAGCCCCATAACCGAGAAACCAACAAAACGAAACTGTCCACTTATTTAGAAGGCTTTTTGAGTTATTTGATAAATACATATATAGTTCTAGATAAGAAAATAACATATTGTTATGCCTTATACAGCCAGATAAATTCTCACTCTGGTCTTTGGTTCAAGGGAAAAATTGTGGTTCTCATATTCTCACTCAAATTCCTTATGAAGGGACATTTTCTGAAATTATATGAAGCAAAGAAATTGGGGAAAGGAGATGTGGAAGGTGCTTTGATTGTCTGTATACCTTTCCCATGTAAACTGTATCCTTGCTTACAATATGATAAATTGTAGGCTTCTGTTTGTGCCATAACCTTGAAAGGTTAGATTCCATATTCTGTATTGTATGAGTAGGATTAGGTTGATAGTTACTGCTCATACTTGACTTTTTTGGGGGTGGGGGGTCCGGTCGTGGGGCCTGAACTCTGGGCCTGGGTGCTGTCCCTCAGCTCTTCAGCTCAAGGCTAGCAGCACTCTTACACTTCAGCCACAGCGCCACTTCCGGCTTTTTTTTTTTCTGCTTATGTGGTGCTGAGGAATCAACCCAGGGCCTCATGCATGCAAGGCAAGCGCTCTAGCACTGAGCCACCTTCCCAGCCCCTCATACTTGATTTTTAACCTGTTGTCTTCCAAAACGAGTTAAATACATGGAGCCTTCCTTACAATTTTCTAGTTAAACCTATAATATTTATGAATTAAGACTTCTGGGTATATTTTTTCATTCAGTTCCAGTAACTCTTAGTTCTCACTATTCTGTTTGACTTTCAAACCTATTCTTAGACATTCTTCTTTTACTATTTATTTATATTTCTCTTTCACCGCTGTGCTGTCATCATCTTCATACTGCTTATAGTTTTCTCTCTCAAAGCAAATATGTATAGTCTGCATGTTTTAGTTTGAATTGTCTGCCACCATTTCACTCAATGACTACTACATCATTATAGCCCACAGCTCTTCAGTAGAGTTCTTAATAGAACTGTGGTCCTTAATAGTACTGCATGGAGCTTTAAGTCTAGTGTTTGTGTGCATGCATTTTCAGTCCATTTCTTCCCCTTCTCTCCACCTTGCAGCTCTGTAACAAAAACTGAAAGTACCAATGAAATCATAATCTTAACAAAACCCTACTTCTCTGAACTTTCCGTTTCTATAGTCTTTCATCTCTAAAGCCCAACAATTCCTTCTGATTAATAAACTGTTATACTTTTTACTTTCATCAAAAATGTTAATACATTGGATTTTGCATGTTTTATACTTAAAATTATTCCACAATTTTTCCTTTCTTTCCAGGTGCATGGAGGACTGCGACAGAAGAATGGGGAACTGAAGATTGGAATGAAGATGTAGGTATTCCCAGGACATTCCTCATTAATGCCTTCTATCCCTAAGTGGTGTTTAGGGATAGAAAATTGGTGTATTTCTTCCCCTTAAAATGCACACATAAGATTCTGACCCAAAACTTTTACATCCAAAATAGTGTTCTGAGCCAGAACATTTCACATATGTTATATGAAGGAGACTGGGCATGAACAGGACTCTGGAACCACACTGTGGAAAGGGCAAGTGCACTTGTGTAAGTCCAATATCTGATTGTCGGATTTATTCCAGGAAAAGATGGTGGTTGGGTAGGGCACCACAAATGGAGTGAGGCAGGTAGAACGTTGAGTAATAGCTGCTGGTGGTACATGAATCTACTAAGAATCCTTATTTGGTATATAGTCCTGTAATGGGTTGCCAGTGGATGTTAGAATTAGTATGGTGGTACCAAATCCTCAGGCTTATAGTCTGATTGGCTCTGAAACCCTTTCATTTATTTGAAGCCCTGTATAACTGTAATTGAGGTGAATATATGTACATTTGACTATCTGCCAATTTGACTCAACTTGGAAACCCTATAGATGAGTGGCACATAAAATAATCTGAATTCACCTTACTACCGGAGTAAAACAGTTTTCCTGATTCCTGGTCACAGTCAAGCTTTAGCTGTGAATGATTGTTTTCAGTGATTATGGATATTTTTAGTATTTTGAAACCTAATTTCCTATATTTATATATAGTTGGGCAAAATGGCTTTTGTGGTTACAAGGAAATGATATATCAAAACTGTTAGGTTGCCTGTTTTGTTTATTTACTAACTTGTATTAGTTATACAGAAGAGAATATCATTGTTAACCTTTCCATGTGTTTATGATGATGTCAATCACTTTTAAGTTGTGTGTGTGTGTGTGTGTGTTGCACGCGCATGCAAGCGTGTGTGCCAGTACTGGGGCTTGAACTCAAAGCTTGGCTGTTACTCCTTAGATATTTCTCTTAAGTCTGGGCTCTAGTACTTGAGCCACTTCTGGCTTTTTTTGGTGGTTAATTGGAAATAAGTCTCAGAGACTTTTCTGCTGAAGCTGGCTTCCAAACTATGGTACTCAGACTTCAGCCTCCTGAATAGTTAGGATTACATGTGTGAGCCACTGGCACCTGCCCCAATTATGACTTTTTAAAGCTTGAGTAGCATCACTATCAGAGAACGATTATTTTCTATTATGAGCGAACTAGACTGTCTTGTGAATTTAATCATTCTCTGCTTTCTGAAATCTGGCTTATTTTCTTTAGCAACTTTCAAGAAATGGGTATATTTCCTCACTATTTGAGAGAATATTTGAGAAGTAAAAATCACAATTTAACTTTATTTAGTAGTCAAGAGTTAATTTCTGTAGTTGATCACCTAATTTAGATGCCTTATGAGAGTATAATAAGCAGGGTGGTGGTAGCTCACATCTGTAACCTTAGCTACTTTGGAGGCTGAGATAGGAGGATCGTGGTTAAAAGCCAGCCCAGGGAAGGAAAGTCTGTGAGACACTTATTTCCAGTTAACTACTAAAAGCCAGAAGTAGAACTGTGGTTCAAGTGGTAGAACGCCAGCCTTGAGCTGAAGAGCTCAGGGAAAGCACCCAGATCCAGAGTTCTATAACCTACATAAAAAAATTTAAAAATTCAATACATCTCTCAAGCAAAAAAGGTCTGGGACAGTGTATAGGCCCCGAGTTCAAACACTAGGACCTGTATAGTATAAAGGGAAAACTTATTGAAAAAAAAAACCTTTACCTCACCATAATTAATACTTTTTTTACTGCTCAAGAGTTCTTAACTTTTTAGTTTATTTGAAAAGAATAGTGGAAGAGAAGTGTTTGGGTTGAGGTGCTGATTAGGAGCTATAATAGAAAAATGTGGAGGGGTTTTCTCTTTTGTATGACTAGTAAGTAGAACCTTATTTGTGTTTAGTCCGCATGTGATTATTTCACTCTATTATACTTTTTTTTTTTTTTGAGTCCCTTAATTCTAACCTATCCTTGGATAAAACCTGACTAGGCTTGAAAATCAATTCAGGATTCTTCAGGGTAGATAGCTTTTTTAAAATTCTTTTGGTATTGAAAAAAAAATTCTTTTGGTATTGAATTCAGCCTATGCCAACTTCTGACTTTAGCTTATCTGACACCAGTAATAATAATTCCTCTGTTTTCCAGCTTTCTGAAACCAAGATTTTCACTGCTTCCAATGTGTCTTCAGTGCCTCTGCCTGCGGAGAATGTGACAATCACTGCTGGTCAGAGGCAAGTGTGTGGTAAAATTTAGTACCTTTTCCCAAAGAGATCTTCTGAGTTAGCTGTAAAGAATAACAACATTTGTCTTCACAAACTCCCTTGATGTTAGTAGAGATTTATAACAGTAATAATTAGTGTGCTGAATGAAAGTTCACGTGTTGTAATATTACATCATACTCTCATTTAATTATGTAGACCAGACTATCCTCAATAGCATTGACTATATAACTTGTCTTGAAGTAGCCAGGGAAAAGTAGACCCAACCTGAAAGTAGGACTTTTTTTTTTTGGTGTCAGTTCTAGGGCTTGAACTCAGTCTTGACACTGTTCCTGATCTTCTTTTGCCCAAAGCTAGTGCTTACCACTTGAGCCATAGCTTTACTTCCAGTCCTTTTGTTGTGGGGGGGAGGGGTGGTGTTTATTGGAGATAAGAGTCTCACAGAAGCCTGGGATGGCTTCAAGCTGTGATCCTTACATCTCAGCTTCCCTCGCATCCCATTGAGTGGTATTGGACACTGAAGTTTGAACTCATAGCTTTGTGCTTGTTGAGCAGGTCCTCTATTCCTTGTCAAACCTCCCAGGCCTTTTGGTCTTTTTATTTTTTTTTTAATTTTTAAAAAAAATTTTGTAGGTTATAGAACTCTGGGCCTGGGTGCTTTCCCTGAGCTCTTCAGCTCAAGGCTGGCGTTCTACCACTTGGTGGTTAATTGGAGATAAGAGTTTCATGGACTTTCCTGCCCAAGGCTGTCTTTGAACCACAACTCTCAGATCTCAGCCTCCTGAGTAGCTAAGATTACAGGCCTGAGCCACCAGCGCCTAGATGATGATGATGATGATTGTGTGTGTTTGTGCCAGTCCTGGGATTTGAACTGGATCTGGGCACAGTGTCCATGAGCTTTTTGTTTCAAGCTGGTATTCTACCACGTGATCCATAGCTCCCCTTCTGACTTTTTGGTGGTTAATTTGGAGATAATAGTCTCATTGATTTTCCTGGGTTCCTGAGTAGTTAGAATTACAGGTGTGAACAACCAGCATGTGGCTGCTCTGGTTATTTCTGACACAGGGACCAGTACCCATACCTCAATGCTCCTGTTTGTTATATTTCCCATCATAGCTGAGATGACAGGCATGTGCTACCACACCTACATTTTTTTTGTTGAGATGAGGTCATGTGAACTTTTTGCCCAATCCAGCCTAGTATTGCCATCATCCTAATCTCAGCCTCCTTAGTAACTGGGATGATAGGTTTATGCCATTGCCCCCTATTTGGCTTTGAATCTCAATTCTCCTTTGTGCCTTATGCATGCTAGAAATTCATTCTACCACTAAACTACCTCTCTAATCCCATATTTTACTCTGTACTACAGGTAATAATGAAATTTTGCATCAGTTGAGGAAAACATCTAAAGCTTTCTTTGTTCTAAAGTAGATGAGAATTCTGGCATGTGGTTTTAATTTTTTTTTTTTTTTGGTCGGTTGTGGGGCTTGAACTCTGGGCTTGGGCCCTGTCCCTCAGCTCTTCAGCTCAAGGCGAGTACTCTACCACTTGAGCTACAGCGCCACTTCCAGTTTTCTGGTGGTTTATTAGAGATAAGAGTCTCATGGACTTTCCTGCCCAGGCTGGCTTTGAACCATAATTCTCAGATCTCAACTTCCTGAGTAGCTAGAATTACAGGCATAAGCGACCAGTGCCCGGCTAGGCATGTGGTTTTAAGTTGTAAGAAATATTAATGAAGCCGGGCGCCGGTGGCTCACGCCTGTAATCCTAGCTACTCAGGAGGCTGAGATCTGAGAATCGCGGTTCAAAGCCAGCCCGGGCAGGAGAGACC
>NW_012267242.1:14383038-14394921 GCF_000151885.1 Dipodomys ordii
GTGGTAGAGTGCTAACGTTGAGCTGAAGATCTGAGGGACAGCACCTAGGTAGGCCCAGAGTTCAAGCCCCACGACACAAAACAAAACAAAACAATCAGCAGAAAGCCAGGTTGGAGGTATGGCTTAAGGGCTAGATCATTAGCCAAGCAAATGTGAAGAAGCCCTAAGTTAAAACCCCAGTACTGGCAACTAAACTTAAAAACTACTAAACTCATTAACTATTTTCAAAGCAATATGAGAGTAAACATGATGTCCTGTGGCTGGGTGCAGGTGGCTTATGCCTATAGTCCTAGCTACTTAGGAAGCTGAGATCTGAGGATTTTTGTTTGAAGCTAGCCTGAGCAAAGAATTCTGTGAGACTCTTTATCTCTCATTAACCACCAAAAAGCCAGAAGTGGAACTGTGGCTAAAGTGGTAGATCATTAGCTTTGAAAGAAAAAGTTAAGGGACAGGGCCCAGGCTCTGAGTTAAAATCCCAGTATTGTCATCAAAAAAGTAAGAAAAGACTCAGGTGGTTGAAATCTGAGGATTGCAGTTCAAAGCTAAATTGGGAAGGAAAGTGGAACTGTGGCTCAAGTGGTAGAGCACTAGCCTTAAGCAAAAAGCTCAGGGAAAGCACCCAGGCCCTGAATTCAAGCCAGGATAGGCATCCAAAAAATAAAAGGTGCCAGGCACCAGTGGCTCACGCTTGTAATCCTAGCTATTCAGGAGGCTAAGATCTGAGGATCGCAGTTCAAAGCCAGCCCGGGCAGGAAAGTCCATGAAACTTTTTTTTTTTTGGTCCGATTGTGGGGGCCTGAACTCTGGGCCTGAGCACTGTCCCTCAGCTCTTCAGCTCAAGGCTAGTGACCTACCACTTGAGCCACAGTGCCACTTCTGGCTTTTTACTTTTTGCTTATGTGGTGCTGAGGAATCGAACCCAGGGCCTCAGGCATGCAAGGCAAGTGCTCTACCACTCAGCCAACTTCCCAGCCCCAAGTCCATGAAACTCTTATCTCCAGTAAACCACTCAGAAAATCTCAAGTGGCTCTGTGGCTCAAGTGGTTGAGTGCACCCCTTGAGCTGAAGAGCTGAGGGACAGGGCCCACGCCCAGAGTTCAAGACCACGACCAACAAAAACATAAAAATAAAAGGTGACTCAAGGCCTTATTTATTTATTTGTTTTATATTGGGGATTGATCTTTTTTTTGGGGGGGTCCGGTCGTGGGGCCTGAACTCTGGGCCTGGGCACTGTCCCTCAGCTCAAGGCTAGCCCTCTACCACTTGAGCCACAACGCCTCTTTCGGCTTTTTTTTTTTTTTTGCTTATGTGGTGCTGAGGAATCGAACCCAGGGCCTCTGGAATGCAAGGCAAAGCGCTTACCACTGAGCCACCTTCCCAGTCCTTGGGGATTGATCTTAGTTTCTCACACTTGGTACGCAGAGCTCTATACTTGAGCCACTATTCTAGTCCCTCTTTGGATGGTCATTTTCAAGGTAGGGACATTTATGTCTTGGGCGGCTTTTTTTTAATAATCTTCCCACTTGAGCTTTTCTATGTCAATGAGAATGTTAGACAGGCGCCTCTGCATCCAGCCATTGTGCTTCCCCAGTAGTTGGGATCCTGGTTCTCAAGTAGCTTATAAACAGTAATTCAAATTTTGTTGCCATAACATTTCTTCTAATGCATGTTGTCTTATAAATGTAAAACTAAGTAGACTTGACTTTCTCATTAACTGTATTACTATATTATTTAATGTGCCTTAAACTGAGAATAAATATTAAATATGAAATGTTTAATTTTTTTTTTTTTGGCCAATCCTGGGGCTTGAATTTAAGGCCTGGGCATTGTCCCTGAACTTCTTTTGCACAAGGCTATCACTCTGCCATTGAGCCATAGCACCACTTCCAGCCTTTTCTGTTTATGTGGAGCTGAGGAATGGAACCCAGGGCTTCATACATGCTAGGCAAGCACTTTACCACTGAGGAGCCATATTCTCAGCCCTAAATATAAATGTTAAATAACATTTAAGAAATGTTATTGTTAAATCTGGTCTTCATCTTTCAGTTTAATTTTGAAAAAGGTTCTTGGACTAGACTTAACAGCACTTCTGTTGGACTTATAGCACAAGTGGTAGATTTCCTGTGTAACCTTGAATTCAAGCCCCCAGTACCTTCTACAAAAGAGAAAACAAAACCAGTGTAGTTCAAACTCACATGTAATATACTGTGTAGCCCAGGCTTTGAACTCAGCATTCTCCTGACTTGCTCTGCCTCCCAAATATTGGGATTTCAGGAATTTGCCACTATGCAAGGTTTTTTTGTTTGGTCTGGTCATTTGTTGTTGTTGTTGTTTTTGTTTTTGGTTGGTCGTGGGG
The DNA here is from genome assembly GCF_000151885.1 of Dipodomys ordii. Taxonomy (NCBI): domain Eukaryota; kingdom Metazoa; phylum Chordata; class Mammalia; order Rodentia; family Heteromyidae; genus Dipodomys; species Dipodomys ordii. The sequence goes on from NW_012267242.1 coordinate 14,385,395, forward strand.
CTTGAACTCTGGGCCTGGGCGTTGTCCTTCAGCTCAAGGCTAGTGCCCTACCACTTGAGCCACAGCACCACTTCTGGCTTTTTTTCTGCTTATATGGTGCTGAGGAATCGAACCCAGGGCCTCATGCTTGCAAGGCAAGCACTCTGCCACTGTGCCACCTTCCTTACCCCTTGGTCTGGACATTTGTTTGTCAGTCCTGAGTCTTGAACTCAAGACCTAGGTCTATTCCTGAGCCTCTCTATGCTCAAAGATAGAGCTATACCACTTGAGCCATAGTGCCACTTGTGGCTTTTTCTGTTTATCTGGTCCTGGGGAATCAGACCCAGCGCTTCATGCATGCTAGACAAGCACTCTACCACTAAGCCACATTCCCAGCTCGAGGATTTTTTACCTTTTTTTTTTTTTTTTTTTTTGCTTTGCCCTTGCCAACCTAGCACAGTATAGCTAAGTCACATTTTTTCACTGGTTAGTTTTAGTATAGGATCTTGCTTCCACCTTGATGTGATGGAACAGAGCTGCTCCACCTTATAGTGGCTAGGAAACAGAAATGAGAGGGAGAGACTAGGAATAAAAGTATACCTTCAAGCACCCCAGTGACCTACTTACTTCACCTAGAGTCTACCTCCTGGTTTCTTTCACTTCCTAATAATGCTATCAAGTTAGAGATCTAAAGCAACTAATCTATTGATTAAACCAGAATCCTCATGATTTAGACAGGTTGTGGCAGTGCAAACCTGTAATTCAAGCTACTCAGGAAGCAGATCAGAATCATCCAACCAGGCAAAAGTCATCTAAACCAACAAGTCAGAAATGGTACCATCACTTTTTTCTTTTCTTTTTTTTTGGTCGGTCATGGGGATTGAACTTTGGGACTGGTACTGTCCCTCCGCTTTTCAGCTCAAGGCTAGCACTCTACCACCTAAGCCACAGTGCCACTTCCAGTTTTCTGAGTGGTTTATTGGAGGTAAGAGTCTCATGGATGGGGCTGGGAAGGTCGCTCAGTGGTAGAGCGCTAGCCTTGCATGCATGAGGCCCTGGGTTCGATTCCTCAGCACCACAAAAGCAAAAAAGAAAAAAGCTGGAAGTGGCACTGTGGCTCAATTGGTAGTGCGCTAGCCTTGAGCTGAAGAGCTAAGGGACAGCTCCCAGATCCCACAACCAGACCCCCCCAAAAAAAAGTTCAGGGACTGTGCTGCCCGGGATGGCTTTGAACTGTAATTCTGAGATCTCAACCTCCTGAGTACTGGAAATGGAGCTGTGACTCAAGTAATAGAAAGCTCATCTTGTATGAAAAAATTGAGGGACAGCGCTGACCCTGAGATCAGAACCTAGTACCTGTACCAAAAAAAAAACTAAAAAGTGGCTTGTGTTATTAGTCCAGTGGACAAGTGCTGAACAAGCAGTCCAAAAACTCTGATATTAACCGGGCACTGGTAGCTCACAACTAAAACCCTAGTTATTCAGGAGGCTGAGATTTGAGGTTTGCAGTTCAAAGCTAGCCCATGCAAGAAAATCTGAGAGACTCTTATCTCTAATTCATCGCAAAAAAAGCTGGAAGTGGTACTGTAGTTCAGATGGTAGAGTGCTAGCCTTGAGTAAAAGGAGCTTAGGGACAGCACCTAGACCCAGAGTTCAAGCCCCACGACTGACAGTGAGGGAGACAGAAAGAGGGAGAATGAGTGGGAAGAACTTGGTGACGTTCAAGGCCAGTCTGGGCCATAGGGTGAGACTTACTTGCCCCCAAAAGGGAGTTTTTCTTGGTTATTAGGAAGCAATCACACTGATTTGTTGATTGGTTTGAAAATTGGGGTGCCTATCTCTCTTTCACCTGTGTTTTCATAGTCACAGCATTCAATTGAGATGGTTGTGGTTAATTGGTTTTGTTTTATTGGAAAAATCTTACTGACTGAAGTAAAATGTTATAATTACCTTCATGTTAATAATCAAATATTGGTTATTTTAAAAAATACTAAGGGTGTGGGGAGCTCTACAGTTCTTAACTTTATCCATGAGGACAGAATGATAATGTTACCAGCTTTTAATGGTTTTTATAATTTTTTTTTTGGGGGGGGTGTCCTGTCTGGGCCTGGGTGCTGTCCCTCAGCTCTTCAGCTCAAGTCTAGCGCTCTACCACTTGAGCCACAGCGCCACTTCCGGCTTCTTTTTCTTTTTTCTTATGTGGTGCTGAGGAATGGAACCCAGGGCCTCATGCATGCAAGGCAAGTGCTGTACCACTGAGCCAGCTTCCCAGCCTGGTTCTTATAATTTTTGAGGCAGTTTAACTGTTAACTCAGCTTGACCTTGATCCTCTTGCCTCTGAAGTGTTTATCTTTTTCTTTTTTTCTTGTTTTGGAGGCTTGAACTCTGGACCTGCGATCTGTACCTGTGTCTCTTTGTGCTCAAGGCTAGTGCTCTACCACTTGAGCCACAGCACCACTTCTGTCTTTTTTGAGTAGTTTATTGGAGCTAAGAGTCTCCTGAGGACTTTCTGCTCTGGCTGGCTTCAAACTGTGATCTCAGATCTTCTGAGTAGCTAGAATTGCAAACATGAGCCACCAGCACCCAACTGCCTCTAAATTTTTTTTTTCATAAAAACGTTAAGTTTACACATATTACTATTCATAATAGTCTCAACTTTTGAGTAATTAATGTGCATTGTACAGGAGGTAGTAAGTCCAAAAGTATTTTTTCTTTTTGTTGGTTATCGGGCTTGAACTCTTGGCCTGAGTGCTGTTCTGAGCTCCTCAGCTTAAGGCTAGCGCTCTACCACTTGGGCCACAGTACCACTTCTGGTTTTCAGGTGGTTAATTGGAGATAAGAGTCTCAGACTTTCTAGCCCAGGCTGGCTTTGAACTATGATCCTCAAATCTCAGCCTCCTGAGTAGCTAGAATTACTGGCTTGAGCCACTGGTGCCTAGCTAAATATATTGTTTAATCCTACAACTTGTGTGTACTTTTTTTTCTGGTGTTATTGAGCTTGTGAACTTTAGACTTTCACTTACTGGCAGGCAAATGTACTGCCACTAGAGCCATACCTTATTGTGTGTGTCCTGGGGCTTGAACTCACGGTCTGGGTGCTGTCCATGAACTTTTGTTCAAGGCTAGTGCTCTACTACTTGAGCCACAGCTCTGTCTCTGGCTTTTTGATGGCTAATGGGAAATAAGTGTCTCACAGATTTTCCTGCCTAGCTGGCTTCAAACCATGATCCTTAGATCGACCTCCTGAGTAGCTAGGATTACAGGTGGGAACCATTGACACCTGGCACAAGCCACACCTCTTGGTGATTTCTTTTTATTCTTCTGTTCAGATGAGTAAACTGAGATAAGGAGAGAGTAATAGTAAATTTTCCAAGATTTCATACCTAAGGTTTGAACCTAAATAATTTTTACTGTAGAACTTGTACTCATAACAGTTTGTGCTGTGTACTCAGTCTGTTAGCTCTTATTTTTCATTTTTTAATGTTTTACATTTATTTGAGACAGTGTTTTGTGTAGTCTGTCTTGAATTCCTGGGCTCAAGTCATCCTTCTGAGTGGTTGGGACACTTAAGTACATGCAGTGACTCTTGGTTTGGTAACATTCTTTCATGTGTGTATATGTTTATCTGACCAGGTCATACTGTGTAGCTTAGACTGGTGTAAAACTTAGTTTGTAGTCCAGGCTGCTTTGTAACTCAGAATCATCATGTCCTTATCTTTTTTGCTAAGATTACAGCCGTATGCTAATATATCCACCTTGTTCATGTTCTTTTTCTGATCTGTCTTAGGTTTTTGGCTGGATAAATAACTTTGTGAGTAGCTGAGTGAGATTACTGATCCAGAGACTAATTATTTTGTTGATCTGTAGGTGAGCATGTTAGGGAAAGGATTTGGTGATGTTGGTGAAGCTAAAGGTGGCAGTACCACAGGCTCCCAGTTCTTGGAGCAGTTTAAGACTGCTCAGGCCTTGGCTCAATTGGCAGCTCAGCATTCTCAATCTGGAAGCACCACCACCTCCTCTTGGGACATGAGCTCGACCACACAATCGCCATCTCTGGTGCAGTATGGTAAGAAGATTATAGTGACTTAAATCCTTTACCCATTCTAGTATTATTGTTAATAGACTGGCAGGAGGATTGATAACTGTGTCGAAGAGAATGAGCAGTATTTCTCTGATTTTCCTTAGTCAGAAACTTAGATAATAAAAATTGAAATAATATATCTGTTATCAAACTTACATGCATAGTTGCAGTTTGTTTTTGTTTTGATCTAGGTATTTGATCTAATGAGATTCTCATTAGATTAGCCCACAGTTTTTTTTAAATATCAAGCTACTTTTGGGTTCACAGGGTGGGCCATCTAAGACCTTATTAACTTGGGGCAATTTGTAGATCTCTTTGTTATAAAAGCAAGGTTCAAGGGTTGATTTAATTAGATGTTACGTAATAAATCCTATAATATTTACCAAAGGAGATGAGATTTAATCCCAAATGTACATGTTTAAATGAGTTTCTGAATCTTGAGGGCCTCATTTATGGCACTAGTACATGATAGTATTTTTTTGGGACCCCACATCACCTTTGTTCTTACTTTGGGTTTCCTCTTGTAGATTTGAAGAATCCAAATGATTCAACAGTGCATAGCCCTTTTACAAAGCGCCAGGCTTTTACCCCATCTTCAACCATGATGGAGGTGTTCCTTCAGGAGAAGCCACCTGCAGTGGCTACCTCCACAGCAGCACCTCCACCACCCTCTTCTCCTTTGCCAAGTAAATCCACCTCGGCCCCACAGATGTCTCCTGTGTCTTCAGACAACCAATCCTCCAGCCCTCAGCCGGCTCAGCAAAAACTGAAACAGCAGAAGAAAAAAGCCTCCCTGACTTCTAAGGTACTTGATGATGTGGTATTTGGGAATTGAGATTTATGACTAAGTTTAGAAATTAAATTCTGTTGTCTTTCACTCATCTTTGTAGATTCCTGCTCTGGCTGTGGAGATGCCTGGCTCAGCAGATATCTCAGGGCTAAATCTGCAGTTTGGGGCATTGCAGTTTGGGTCAGAGCCTGTTCTTTCTGATTATGAGTCTACCCCCACCACGAGCGCCTCTTCAAGTCAGGCTCCAAGTAGCCTGTATACCAGCACGGCCAGGTATAGGAAACATTAATTATAGGCCCTCTTTCAGTAATCTTCTAAATTTTTTCTTCATTTTTTGAAACTCTAGAGAAGTCATGCATTGACTGGATGAGAGAACAGTAGTCAATCACAGTATTTTGTTGACTGCTCTATATATTTTTGTTGTTGTTGCTGCTGCTGCTGTTGTTTAATTTATGTGCCAGGCCTTTTCTGTGTATGTGGTACTGAGGAAGTGAACCCAGGGCTTCATGTATGCTAGGCAAGCACTCTTATCACTAAGCTACATTCCCAGTCCTATAAATATATATTTTAAGAGGAAAAATATAGATACAGATATGATACATATGTATTAGCCAGACTATAGGCTCCTGCCTATAGTCCTAGCTACTCAGGAGTTGAAATCTGAGGATCACGGTTCAAAGCCAGCCTAAAAAAGGAAAGTCTATGAGATTCTTATTTCTAGTTAACCACCAAAAAAACTGGAGCTATGGCTCAAGTAGTAGAGCATTAGACTTGAGCAAAAAGTCTCAGAAGTAGCATCCTACCCAAGTTCATGCCTCAGAACAGGCATGTGCATGCACAAGCACATGCACAAGTACACACACACATGTTGCCAGGTGCCAGTGGCTCACAGCTGTAATCCTAGGTACTTGGGAGGCTGAGATCTGAGGATCATGGTTCAAAAAGCCAGCCTGAGCAGAAAAATCCATGAGTGTCTGTGTGTCTGTGTCTATGAGTGTGTACTGGGGCTTGAACTCTGGGCCTAGACGCTATCCCTGAGCTCCTTTTGCTCAAGCTAGCACCATTTGAGCCACAGTGCCACTTAGACTTTTTCTGTGATTAATTGGAGATGAGTCTCATGGACTTCCCTGCCTGGGCTGGCTTTGAGCTGTGATCCTCAGATCTCAACCTTCTGAGTAATGAGGATTACAGGTGTGAGCCATCAGCTTCTGAGACTTTTATGTCTAAGCACCAGAAAGCCAGAAATGTCATTGTGACTCAAAGTGGTAGAGGTCTAGCCTTGAGCAAGAGATTAAGGACAGGCCAGTACAGTGCCTAGGCCTTGAGTTCAAGTCCCACATCCAAGGGAAAAAAACGCATACAAACATATGAATACACCTATGTGTGTATATACATACATACACACGTGTGTGTGTGTGTGTGTGTTTATTTATTTGTAACTTGAAACAGATATATGCTCCTTGGGTATTTTTAGGATGTTCAAGCTCAACCAGGTACTGGTGGTTCATGTCTATAATGTTAGCTACTGAGATATGAGGATAGAGATCTGAAGCCAGCCCTAGCAGACAAATTTGTGAGATTTCATCTCCAATTAACCAGAAAAATGCAGAAAAACTAGAAGTGTGACTCAAGTGGTAGACCTCCAGGCATTAGTGAAAAAGCTGAACGGGAGTGAAAGGAAGACCTTGAGACAGACAGAGAGAGAGACACACACACACACACACACATACAATCTCTTTTGAAGATCTTATTAAGAATAACAATAGACATCTTGTTGGACTCTTAAATTGGTTGACTCACAAGTACAAGTAATCTTAAATTTAACAAGGTTGTCAAGGAAGCCTGGAGCTCAGGACTTTACAAATTGAGTTTGAGCAAAAAATGACTTTTCTTTGTTGAAGCTTCTTGTTATGTACAAAACAGACCAAGAGTAGTGTCCATTTTACTGACTTTGAGCTTATACCTATAGATTGTAGGGAAAGATGGGTTTTCTTTCAATTTTGAAATTTTATTTTGATTTTCTTTCTTTTTGGCAGTAGTAGGGTTTGTACTTGCTAGACAGATGGCTCTACCACTTGAGTCACACATCCATGTTTCCTTTTGATTTTTTTCAGAGGTAGGATCTCATTTTTTTCTTGAACATGTCTGGATGTTTTTGTGTTTGTTTTTCATGCAAGTAGTTTTCTGCATGGGCTGGCTTTGAACCACAGTGCTGAGATCTCAGCCACCTGAGTACCTGAGATTACAGGTGTGAGCCACCAGCATGTGTTTATATTTCCTGCCATAGCTGAGATGACAGGTGTATACTACCCGCTAATGGCTGAGGTGAGATCTTGAGAAGTTTTGCCCATGTTGTCCTCATTCTCCATCCTCCTGATACTAGTCTTTAAAGTAATTAAAATTAGATCTGGGTGTGTGGCTTAGTGGTAGAATGCTTTTGCATAGCATGCATGAAGTTTGATTCCTCAGTACCACATTAACAGAAAAAGCCAGCGGTGGTGAGGTGGCTCAAGTGGTAGAGTGCTAGCCTTGAGCAAAAGAAACTCAGGGACAGTGACCAGGCCCTGAGTTCAAGCCCCACGACTGACCCCTCAAACCAGTGTTTAAATTTACAAATATGAATCATGAATGCCTGGCTGATATTTTTAAGCATGTATATATATATATATATATATATATATATATGCTTATTTTTTGGTGGTAGTGGTACTAGGGATTGAATTTAGGGCCTTGCACTTTGCCAGGGAGGTACCCTGCCACTTTAGTCTCTCCTCCAGCCTCTTTGCATTGGTTATTTTCAAGGTAGGATCTTTCTTTATGCCAAACCTGCCTTGGGCTTTGATCCTCCTACTTCTGGTTCCTGTGTCACTGGGGATAGTAGGTGCACTGTGATTCTCCCTTAACTGGGTTAACAGGTGTATGCCTGAGTTGGAGTCATGTGAACTTTTTGTTTCCTGGGCTAGCCTCAAGCCATGATTCTCTGATGTCTGCCTCCCACATAGTTTAGGATTGCAGGCTTGAGCTCACCTGTGCCTAACTTACACTGTTTTTTGTTTCTACTTCCATAGTATTAGTGCATCTACTGTGTTTCTGAGATTCTCTTCTTTTCATTTTCACAGTGAATCTTCATCTACAATTTCATCTAACCAGAGTCAGGAGTCTGGTTATCAGAGTGGCCCAATTCAGTCGACAACCTATACCTCCCAAAATAATGCTCAGGGCCCTCTATATGAACAGAGATCCACACAGACTCGGCGGTACCCCAGCTCCATCTCTTCATCACCCCAAAAGGACTTGACTCAGGCAAAGGTACTAATTTCACAAGCCTCTTAGCATTTATTTTGAAAATAATGCCAAGGTCTCTTAAATATTTTACTTACAACCTTGCCTGGAGCCTATCGTTAGGTGCAAATTTAAGAAACTTTAGGAATGTTGGCTGAAAATTTTAAAATAAGGATAGAAAAATAAGCCAGGTGCTGGTGGCTCACCTGTATAATCCTAGCTATTGAGGAGGCTGGGATTTGAGGATCATGGTTTAGAGCTAGCCTGGGCAAGAAAGTCTGTGAGAGTCTTTATCTCCAATAAACTGGAAAAAAGAACTAACTGCAAGTGGAGCTGTGGCCCAAGTGGCAGAACACTCGCCTTGAGCACAAAAGCTCAGGGATAACACCCAGGACCAGCCATTTAAAAAAACAAACAAAATACTTCTGAGATTAGAAATATTTTTTCCTAAACAAACCTGGAGACTCAGCCAAAAACCATTCTCTTTACAGTATCGATTTCAAATACCCGTTTTCTCTTGGAAGGTCTCATTGTTAGATTTCATAGTACATATCAGTACATCTTACCTTGGTTTGTCTGCTTGTTGGTGAGAGGGCTAGTGTATACCAGAGCTGATACGGAGCAACTACCAGATGCAGTGGTCAGGATAGGTGATTTGGCTCTTAGTCTTAGAACCTTCCACAGTGATTGCTGGATTTAGACTTTGTGCCTTTCCTAAATTAGTTTTAGGTTTGGATAACTTCACCCATTTAGTTGTTGCTTTAAGTCACTCAAGTGCTTTCTGTCACTGTCTGGTTTTCATTTTTAGTTATTTTGTATCACTGTATTGATCCTTTGGTTACCTAGGCATTTGTTCTAAAAGGATTAACTAAGCTGTGTGATTGCCAATTTCTTTTACCTGTGAGTTTGTATTTGTTCTTATTCCTATTTTTTTCTCATACCAGAATGGCTTCAGTTCTGTGCAGGCCACGCAGTTACAGACCACGCAATCTGTTGAAGGTAGGTATTCTCTAGGCTTTTTCTTACAGTGTTTTTCTTCCTGTGTCCTTTTTTTAGTGGTAATACTGCAGTTTTGAACCCAAGGACTCTTGCTTTCTAGGCTGGTGTGATACTGCTGAGCCATACTTTCAGTCATGTTTTTTGCTGGGCATTTTTGATAGATAGTTTGCTTCTTGCTCAGGTGTATACTTGGGCTATAATGCGTATATTTTGGGATTCCCATCATAGCTAGGATGGCAGGTGTTTGCCAGTGAATCCAGATTCCTTATTTTGATATGGAGTCTAGGTACTTTTTCTTTTTTCTTTTTTTTTTTTTTTATGGGGGGGTGTCGGTGGTCGTGGGGCCTGAGCTCTGGGCCTGGGCGCTGTCCCTCAGCTCTTCAGCTCAAGGCTAGC
>NW_012267242.1:14394971-14422871 GCF_000151885.1 Dipodomys ordii
CGCCTTGAGCTGAAGAGCTGAGGGACAGCGCCCAGGCCCAGAGTTCAAGCCCCATGACCGACAAAAAAAAAAAGAAATATTAATGATAAGTACTCGGTATTAAAGTCATGATTAACTAGTTTTAACATTTCGACCCACTTTGTGAGTTTACATTAAACTAGCATTGAAGCTGGGCTTCCCAGCACTTTTGAGACTAAGGCAAGAGAACATGGTGAGTTGAAGCCAGTCTGGGCTATATAAGAAAGAAAAGCCAGTATCTTTAAAACAAAAAAAAACAGATGACTGTTATTGATGGCAACATCAGTGAATTCACTTAGATACCATAATGACTCTTAGGTATCAGTTATTTTGGTTTTTTAAACATTTAGGACTTTGTGTTTGTGAGCCCAGTAAGTGCCTGAGTGATCTGTTGGGGAATGTGAGAAAGTTCAGTCATTATTAATAAAGTTCCCCTTCTTTCTGTGCTAGAATTGATCTTGCTGTTCTGTTGGGAAAGACACCATCTTCAATGGAGAATGATTCATCTAATTTGGATCCATCTCAGGCCCCTTCTCTGGCCCAGCCTCTGGTATTTAGTAATTCTAAGCAGAGTGCTATATCACAGCCTGCTTCAGGGAACACGTTTTCTCATCATAGCATGGTAAGTAGGAAATTCCCACCACCTAAACTATACACAGGTAGTCATTCTTCTATCAAAGTTGTTGTTGTTCTTATCATCATTGCCAGTCCTGGGACTTGAACTCAGGGCTTGGGCACTGTCCCTGAGCTGCTTTTTGCTCAAGGCTAGCTACTCTACTACTTGAGCCACAGCGCCACTTCCCACTTTTTCTGTTGTGTATGGTACTGAGGAATTGAACCCAGGGCTTCATGTATGCTAGGCAAGTACTCTACCACTGAGCCACATTCCAGCCCCAAAGTTAATTTTTTTTTTTTTGCGGGGGTGGGGGTGGGGTGGGTCCGGTGGGTGGGTGGTGGTGGTCTGGTCAGGGGCTTGAACTCTGGGCCTGGGTGCTGTCCCTCAGCTCTTCAGCTTAAGGCTAGCGCTCTACCACTTCAGCCACTGTGCCACTTTGGCTTTTTTCTTTTTGCTTATGTGGTGCTAAGGAATTGAACCCAGGGCCTCCTGCATGCAAGGCAAGTGCTCTACCACTGAGCCACCTTCCCAGCCCCCTAAGTTAGTTTTTAAGGTATTTCTTAGCTTCATTTTCAATTCTCACATCAGGCAACACTTAATTCCCAAAATAGGATGATAGATATCCCATTATCTTAAGCAGAAGAGGTTTTTTAGGTAGAAAAGTCTGAAGAAAGCAGAAACAACAGAAAGTAGATTAGTTATTCCTAAATTACTTTCCTTTTGGGACAATAAAAAATAATCAGTATGTGGTTATGTTTTCTGTGTAAAGATAAAGGCTAAGGAATGTCAAGGTCCATGTTTGTATTTTTTTTGGGGGGGGAGGGCCCGGTCTTGGGGCCTGAACTCTGGGCCTGGGCGCTATCCCTCAGCTCTTCAGCTCAAGGCTAGTGCTCTACCACTTGAGCCACAGCGCCACTTCCGGCTTTTCTTCTTTTTGCTTATGTGGTGCTGAGGAATCAAATGCAGAGCCTCAGGCATGCAAGGTAAGCGCTCTACCACTGAGCCACCTTCCCAGCCCCCCATGTTTGTATTTCGGTGTAGAAATTGTGAAGCTTGAGGTTTTGAGATTATCTAGGCCAAAAATACAAAGTTAATAAGCTGTACATACTGCTGTGCACCATAACCCTAGCTGTACAGGAAATGTTCATTGGTTTAGGCCAGCCTTATCAGCAGTATTCTAAGACCCTCTCTGAAAGTAACAAAAAGCCAAAAGATTTTGTGGCCATAGTGCCAACATGTTAATCAGATTTTTTGGGGGGGGGTCTGGTCAGGGGGCCTGAATTCTGGGCCTGAGCGCTGTCCCTCAGCTCTTCAGCTCAAGGCTAGCGCTGTACCACTTGAGCCACAGTGCCACTTCCAGCTTTTTTCTTTTTGCTTATGTGGTGCTAAGGAATCGAACCCAGGCCTCAGGCATGCAAGGCAAGCACTCTACCACTGAGCCACCTTCTCAGCCCCAGATTTTTTTTGTCTTTTTTTTTTGGTTCGGTTATGGGGCCTGAACTCTGGGCCTGGGCGCTGTCCCTCAGCTCTTCAGCTCAAGGCTAGCACTCTACCACTTGAGCCATAGCAGCACTTCCTGCTTTTTTCTTTTTGCTTATGTGGTGCTGAGGAATCGAGCCCAGGGCCTCATGCATGCAAACAAGCACTCTACCACTGAGCCACCTTCCCAGCCCTTGTTAATCAGATTTTAATTGTTTTACAATTCTAATTAAACTGAAGGTTGTTGCATTTCCTTATTTCTTAATAGGATAAAATTGTTTTATGTATTTTAAAATAATTTTTTATTAATATTAAGTGATTACATAAGCAACAAATTTTACAGTATTGTGGGATAGTGATTCTTTTTTTCTTTTTTTGGTCCGGTCGTGGGGCCTGAACTCTGGGCCTGGGTGCTGTCCCTCAGCTCTTCAGCTCAAGGCTAGCACTCTACCACTTGAGCCACAGCGCCACTTCCAGCTTTTTTCTTTTTGCTTATGTGGTGCTGAGGAATTGAACCCAGGGCCTCATGCATGCAAGGCAAGTGCTCTACCACTGAGCCACCTTCCTAGCCCCTCTAGGTACTTTTTTAGGCTGGCCTGGAACCAAAATTTTCCAGTCTTCCTAATAGCAAAGAAAGACAGGCATGTGTCATTGAACCAGTAATGGGTTAAGGAGTCTTAAAATCCTCTCATTCTCAGCATCCCAAGTAACTAAGATTACAGCCCTTCACCTTGCTTCAAACACTTTCAATATTGTTGCCTCTTTTTTTTTTTTCTCTTTTCTTTTTTGCCAGTCCTTGGGCTTGACCTCAGGACTTGGGCCCTGTCTCTGAGCTTTTGCTCAAGGCTAACACTTTACCACTTCAGCCACAGTGTCACATTTGGATTTTTCTGCTTATGTGGTGCTGAGGAATCAAACCCAGGGCTTCATGCATGCTAGGCGAGCACTCTGCCACTAAGCCATGTTCCCAGCCCTGGCCACCCTCTTTTTTTTTTTTTTTTTTTTGGTCAGTCGTGGGGCCTGAACTCTGGGCCTGGATGCTGTCCCTCAGCTCTTCAGCTTGAGGCTAGCACTCTACCATTTGAGCCACAACACTACTTCCAGCTTTTTGTGCTTATGGTGCTGAGGAATCGAACCCAAGGCCTCATGCATGCAAGGCAAGCACTCTACCATTGAGCCACTTTCCCAGCCCACCACCTCGCTTTTTAAGAGACAGTTTTCTACTGTGTAACCCAATCTCATTTAGGACTGTAGTTACGTTTTGCTTTTAAAATAGTTCATTTCTGCCATGTGGGTAATCCACACATATAATTCTAACTACTAAGGGGGCTGAGATCTGAGGATCATTATTCAAAGCTAGCCCAGGCAAGAAAGTCTGTGAGACTCTTATCTTCAATTAACCACCAGAAAAATGGAAGTGGTGCTGTGGCTCAAGTGGAAGAGCACCAGCCTTGAGCTGAAAAGCTCAGTGACAGTGCCCAGGCCCACAACCTATCAGAAAAAATAAAAATAAGGTCTAGGAAGGTGGCTCAGTGGTAGAGCGCTTGCCTTGCATGCATGAGGCCCTCAGTTCGATTCCTCAGCACCACATAAGCAAAAAAGCAAAAAGCCAGAAGTGGCGCTGTGGCTCAAGTAGTCGAGCGCTAGCCTTGAGCTGAAGAGCTGAGGGACAGCGCCCAGACCCAGAGTTCAGGCCCCACCACCGGACCCAAAAAAAAAAAATAGTTCTTTTCCCCTGATAGTCCTTTTTCATTTTTAGGTGCTACAGGCTCTGCAGTGAAATCTGACTCACCTTCTACTTCTAGTATCCCCCCTCTCAATGAAACGGTATCTGCAGCTTCCTTACTGACCACAACCAATCAGCACTCATCCTCGTTGGGTGGGTTAAGCCACAGTGAGGAGATTACAAATACCACCACCACGCAACACAGCAGGTGATTTGGGGTGAGGATAGAGGTTAAGGTTGGTGAGTTTCAATAACAGGGCTCTGTGGTCCTGTCTTATGCCATCTACATAATAGAGACCACATTAGCCCTTCTTTTGTGTTAAGTGGGTGACCTACAAGTTACTTGAAATGATAACAGATGAATACTTATTTTCCCCTTTCAACATCAGCTCTTGCTTTAAGTGCTTACTATACCTGCCTTTTGTTTATTGTATGATCTTATACCTCCTTAACTTCTGTATTCTGTCTTTATGTAAGCACCATGGGTCAGGTAGCCATAACACTTTTGTTGATGTCAATCTCTTTATCCTTATAGCACATTATCTACGCAGCCGAATACCTTATCATCATCAACATCTTCTGGGCGCACTTCAACATCCACTCTTTTGGTAACTATGACATAGTGAGAAGCAATGAATGGTTCTTAGAGTTTTAACATCCAACCCCAAGGTTCTCAGAGGGAATTTTTGAAATTCTCTTTGTGACTTTGTACATTTACTGAATTGAGATTATAGGACAAAGGAGGGGTGCTGGGAGGCAAAGAGAAGCCACAGAAACCAGAAATACTGCAGAGCTTAAAACTCAAAAGTCATCTGGGCATCAGTGACTCACACCTATAATACTAGGTACTTAGGAGTTTGATACATGAGGATTATGGTTCAAAGCCAGCCCAGGCAGAAAAGTCAGTGAGACTCTTAGCTCCAGTTAACCACCAAAAAACCTGAAATGGTGCTGTGGTTCAACTGGTAGATCATTAGCCTTGAGACACAAAGCTAAGGGACAGTGCCCAGGTCTAGTTCAAGCCCCCAGTGTTTGCCCCTCCCCTCCCCCAAATTAAAAAAAAAGTATAAAGCAGAGGTCAGGGTACAGCTTTTGGTCAAAGAATTGATTGCAAAATATAACATCTATTTCTGAAGTTAAGCTGAGTTAAGGACATTTGCTTGGGGAAAGATCTGAAGGTAAAACTTGTGTAGGAGTCTCTTTTTCCTCAGATACATAATTTTAAGTTTAAAGTCAGATCTTATCCTTTTCCTTGCTCATGAGCTAGTAACTCATTTTATAGGACTTAGTGAAGGAAAGTTTGGTAATGAAGGCTATGATGTATTTATCTTTGCTGACCTCTGTTACTAACTGTTGCCCTCTCTATTCCACTGCTCCCTGTTTTTGAAGCACACAAGTGTGGAAAGTGAGGCGAATCTCCATTCTTCCTCCAGCACTTTCTCTACCACATCCAGCACAGTCTCTGCACCTCCCCCAGTGGTCAGTGTCTCCTCCAGTCTCAATAGTGGCAGTAGTCTGGGTCTCAGTTTAGGCAGCAACTCCACCGTCACAGCCTCAACTCGAAGCTCAGTTGCTACGACTTCAGGTAGTCTTTTCTAGGTGGGTGGCAGTCCTCTGGGATGGAAGAGGTAAGTAATTGTGTGGCAGTATAAAAATGTTATTTCTCTTTTAGGAAAAGCTCCTCCCAACCTTCCTCCTGGGGTTCCGCCGTTGTTGCCTAATCCATATATTATGGCTCCCGGGCTGTTACATGCCTACCCAGTAAGTGAGACAGAAGGGTCTTCACAAGGGGAAGATGGTGTGTCTACTCTTCATAGCTCTGCCTTCAGGTGGAAGACTGTAATTACAGAATAAATGAATACTTGTCACATATAAGTAAACAGGTTTTTAATCTTTGTAGTGTTGGAGAAAAACTAGTTTTCAGAAGGGAGCTTCCTCTATTGTATACTTACTGTATGTGAAGTACAAATTTTGGATCTCAATTCCCAAAGGTTAGACTGCTTCTTAGAGAATTATTTTTTTATACTTGCATCAATTCCCTAATTGTGTCAATCTTTTGCTGGCTCTGACCTTACTACAACAGAGTTCTCTATCCTGAGCATAAATGGCTTCTGCCCTGGTCTCCTTGTATTTAGTACCTATTGATATGAAGGATAGCTGGGTGCCTGTGGGGAGGCTGAAATTTGAGGGTCATGGTTCAAAAAGCTAGCCTGAACACAGAAGTCCTTGAGACTCTTATCTCCAGTTAACCACCAAAAAGCCAGAAGTGGAGCTATGGCTCAAGTGGTAGAACAATGGCAAAGTTTAGGCTCTGAGTTCAGGTCTCAGGACCAGCACCAAAAAAAAAACAAACCCAAAAAGGATAGTTAAGACACCTGTTTTTGTCCTTGGAGAAGAAATCTAAGTAAACATCATGCACATAAAATGCCCAAGTAGCACTATTATACATTTTTTAAACACTAACACTTAGTGCCCAAAAATTGGAGGGAAAAAAATAGTAAAATATGAATCCTGCCGGGTGCCAGTGGCTCACGCCTATAATCCTACCTTCTCAGGAGACTGAAATCTGAGAAACATGGTTCAAAGTAAGCCCAGACAGGAAAGCCCTTGAGACTCCAATTAACCACCAGAAAACTGGAAGTGACGCTGAAGTGGTGCTGTGGTTCAAGTGGTAGAGCGCTTGCCTTGAGCTGAAGAGCTGAGGGAGAACGCCCAGTTTAAACCCCACAACTGACATAAATAAATAAATACATAAATAAATCAAATCCTTCCAAGAGGAGATAAATTTTAAGCTAGATTTTTTTTTAAAATTTTTAATAATATTTTTATCTTTAATCCAGATTTTGAAGACTGAAGACAAGAGACTACTAGAATAGAAAGTAAAGCCGGCTGTTTATTATGTACTTGTGTCTCCCTTACTGGTACCCAGAGGCTAGCCTAGTTTGAATCAGTTGTATGTAGATCATGAAAGCTTCAAAAACTTTTCCATTGATCTTTTGATAAACTCTTTGTACTTTTTTTTCCTACTTAAAACTAAAGGAAATAATTTGTGTCTTGTTCAAAAAATGAGAATGAATGTTGTATTGAATTACATTTCAGTTTCTTTTGTTACCATCATGACCAGTGCTCATTAATACTGTTACATGTCTTTATTTTTCAGCCACAGGTCTATGGTTATGATGACTTGCAAATGCTTCAGACGAGATTTCCATTGGTGAGTATGTGAGTAGAGCCTTGGAATGAACATTAAAAATTAAAATTGGAAGGATTATCTCACACATTCAACTTTTGTTACATAACTATCTAGTTCCTAATTTGTCCTTCTGTTAAAACTGCTCCTATAAATTCCTATATTTGGTGCAGGGAATGTGGCTTAGTGGTAGAGTGCTTGCCTAGCATGCATGAATCCCTGGGTTCGATTCCTCAGTACTACATAAGCAGAAAAAGCTGGAACTGGAGCTCTGGCTTAAGTGGTAGAGTGCTAATCTTGAGCCAAAAAAACTTAGGGACAGTACTCAGGTCCTGAGTTTAAACCCCAGGACTGGCACAAAAAAAATCCCTATATTCTAATATATCTTGAAAGTGTGTTGTTTTGTTGTGGTGCTGGGATGAAATCTAGTGCATAACATCTGCTAAGCACAATCTGCCACTTTGTATATCCCACAGCTTAAATGGTGGACTAATCACTATTCATACACTTCTTATTAATGTCAGTTTCCTGTTCTATTTTTATTTTTTGTAATACTTGAGGTTGAAACCCAGGACTTTGACCAGACAAGTGTTCTTCTGCTGAACACTTTACTCTTTACTCTCCTTTTCCCTTTTTAAAAATAGATAGAGTATTCTCATGTTACCTAGACTCCTGGGCTCAAGTGGATCTTCCTGTGTCAGACTCTCCAGTAGCTGAGACTACAGGCGTGTACCATGTCCCTGGCCTTGCTTCTTCTCTTCCTTTCCTTTCTCTCTCTTCTCTACCTTCTCTTCCTTCCCCCTGCCATTACAGCTTCTATCATTTTCTCCTTTGCTTTTCTTTTTCTTCCATTCTTTTTTTTTTTTTTTTTTTTGTGGGGCCTGAACTCTGGGCCTGGGCGCTGTCCCCCAGCTCTTCAGCTCAAGGCTAGCACTCTACCACTTGAGCCACAGAGTCACTTCCGGCTTTTTTCTTTTTTCTTATGTGGTGCTAAGGAATCGAACCCAGGGCCTCAGGCATGCAAGGCAAGTGCTCTACCACTGAGCCACCTTCCCAGCCCTTTGTTTTTGTTTTTGTTTTTGGTAGGTAGTGAGGCTTCAACTCAGAGCATGTGCACTGTCTCTGAGCTCTTTTGCTCAAGGCTAGTCCTCTACCACTTTGGGCTTTTTGATGGGTAATTGGAGATAAGCGTCTCAAGGATTTTCCTGCCTGGGCTGGCTTCTAGCTACAATCCTCTCAGATCTCAAGTCTCCTGAGTAGCATAGTAGGCTTTCTATTGGACATGCACTTAAGATTGTATAGAGGAAATACCTCTTAAAATAATTTTGGTGTAGATTTATAAATTTGGTGTAGATTTATGAGGAGGCTTAAAAATGTTGTTTCTTGATGTGTTCTCCAAAAGGCATATCCGTAGACCTTGCCTTACTCAGATCATGGTCAGGTAGGGGGGACAGTGTATGCCAGAGTAATTGGAGTTCATGCCTTCTCTTATCAGCTTAATCAGTGGGTTGATAAATTGCAGTACTCCAACATTCACCTGTGGTTCTCAGGCTGGAAAATGAATGTTATTAAATCTCTGCTTTTTTATTTCTCTGTCTAGGACTACTACAGTATCCCATTTCCCACACCTACCACTCCACTGACTGGAAGGGATGGTAGCCTGGCCAGCAATCCTTATTCTGGTAGGACTGGGATAGTGATTAATAAAGGGAAATATATTGGCAGAAACCTGATTAATAGTGAGAAGGGACCCATTCAGTTCCTGCCATAAGTAAAGGTCGTCAGTAGACATGTAGAAGAGATGTGGCAAATGAGGGATTTAGGTTCATCATCCTGCTAAAAATGAGCGTGTGGCAGGTGGTGTGTGCGTGTGCGTGCGTGCGTGTGTGCGTGCGTGTACTGGGGATTGAACCCAGGGCCTCATACTTGCTAACCTTAGCCTCTACCTAGTCTCTCCATATGATACCTTAACTTAGTTTGCTCAGCTATTCTCACCTTTTTCTAGAGGGTTCATTGGTTGAATTAGCCCATGTTCTCTGCTCACTGTACTTTACAGTGGTAATCTTATTTCACTATTAGGCTTTGAGCCTCATTTTTCTTACCTCCCTGTAGTTATCGCTGACTTTATTTTCTGTGGTCTGACATTGTCCTTAAAGTCTAGCCTGATGATGATATGATGGGGAGAAAGGGGATGGAGATGAAACAAAATAAGCTGGCAGAGAAACTATGTAACAACTTTGTTCTAGGAACCTCCCTCTGCATAACATTGTAGTTATTCAACATTAGTGGGGGGGCGGGGTTATTCCTTTGATTTGGGTTGTTTTTTTTTTTTTTTTGAGCTAGGATTTGAATCTAGGGCCTAATGCTATATCATTTAACCATGTCCTCAGCCCTCAACATTAGTCTTGACTTCTGCTGTGTTAAATATATGCTAAGCAGTTCAAAATAGAGCTGTAAAAAAACATAGTTTAAGAAATTGAACTTGAGTCTTTGAATATGATCTCCTAGAATGATGTGAGATGAGACCAGTAATTCTGCCTTGGTATTGTGGTAAAAGATGTACAGTGAGCTTCTCTTGTCACAGGTGACCTCACCAAGTTTGGCCGTGGGGATGCCTCCTCTCCAGCTCCAGCCACAACATTGGCCCAGCCCCAACAGAACCAGACGCAGACTCACCACACCACGCAGCAGACATTCCTGAATCCGGCGCTGCCTCCTGGCTACAGTTATACCAGCCTGCCATACTATACAGGGGTTCCGGGCCTCCCCAGCACCTTCCAGTATGGGCCTGCTGTGTTCCCTGTGAGTACCTAGTTTTAGTTTCCTTGTAGTGAAGGATCTCAGCCCTGAACACTATCCTAGTTGCTTTCAAGCTAGGTGACTCTTTGGTAGTGAATGAGGAGAAACAGTTGGCACTTTTGGTCTGTTTCTGGTCTGGGAAGGGGGAGTGGAACTTGAATTGCTGATATCAGAAGAGGAGTTACCTACTCTTAGGCTTAAAAAGGGGAGTCCAGCTAACCTTACCTGATAATGCCCAGCCCCTGGAGTTAGAACATTTGGGGATAGACAGTATCTGCCATTTCATTGAAGTTCTGGCCTTTTTTTCCTTCAGGTGGCTCCTACCTCTTCTAAGCAGCATGGTGTGAATGTCAGTGTGAATGCATCAGCCACCCCTTTCCAACAGCCAAGTGGATATGGGTCTCATGGATACAACACTGGTAAGCTCCCCCGTGGCCCTGGCTTAATTACTGAATGAACTTTAGGAAAAAGACTTGATTCCTGGTAAAACGGGGTTGGTGAGGGTATGCTGTTCTCTACATAATGATTGTTAGTGCTTGGCTGACTTGAGTTTCTGGGAGCAGCACCAACAGAACTCGATACTGACAACATTTCATAACTCATAATTGAGAGGAATGCTCAAGGGTTATTTGTTGGTTATTAAAATATTTGGACTGACTTGTTTTGAACCCCAAAATTTTGCTTAGATGTCAGTGGAGGCAAGTGTTAACTTGTATGATACTGATGATACTAGAATACTAAAAGAAGAGTTTAATGTCTTCTTAGCTAACAGGCTATGATAAACTTTGGCTTAAGTTTTTCAATATAACTCTTTTTGGTCCTTGGCTAGAAAACCTAATATACTGACAGAAAGGAGTAGACATGAATACTCAGTAGAGTGAGAATTGGACTGAGAGAATTGGAGCCTTCAATTCCTTCATTTGTATGCTGGTCTTGCAAAGCCTATTTGCACATCTAAGAGGAAGGGTAATATAGGAATCCTCTCCATATGTATAATAAAGATATGTACACTATGCCTTGTTTATTTTTTGTGTTTTGTTTTTTTTTTTTTTTTACCAGTTCTGGGGCTTCAACTCCGGGCCTACACACTGTCCTGAGCTTTTTGCCTAAGGCTGGTACTCTGCCACTTGACCTACAGCGTCACTTCTGGCCTTTTCTGTTTATGTGGTACTGAGGAATTGAGCCCTGGGCTTCATCCATGCTAGGCAAGCACTCTAAAGCTACATTCCCAGCCCCTTTGCCTTGTTTTCATACCTGACATTTGTGATTCACTTTAGCAGGGTAGATGTAAGTATAGGAGTTTGGGCATAATTCCATCCACTTTTTTTGTGTGTGACTGTTAGGTGAATATGGGGAAGAATATTGCTGCTATTACTAGAGGTTGAGAATTATCCTTAAAACTTAGTTTCATGGCAATTTGGAAGAAGTAGCCAGTAAGCTCTGGCAAGATATTAAAAACCTCACCCAGGTTGGGAAGGTGGCTCAGTGGAAGAGTACTTACCTTGCATGTATGAGTCTCTGGGTATGCTTCCTCAGCACCACATAAACAGAGGAAAAAAACGGAAGTGGCGCTTTGGTGCAAGTGGTAGAGTGCTAGCCTTGAGCTGAAGAGCTGAGGAACAGCACCCAGGCTCAGAGTTCAAGCCCCACAACCGACAAAAACAAAAAAAACCCTCACCCATGGTTTTCAATAATTAGTTTAAGCTGATAGGTCTAGATATTAATAGACAGATAGATAGGTAGATCTTTTTAATTGTTATCTGATTTAGTGTCATTATTGTAATTTTGAAAATCTTTGGAAGCCCCATTGAAATTTAATACCCAGGGGCTGGGAAGGTGGGTCAGTGGTAGAGTGCTTGCCTTGCATGCATGAGACCCTGGGTTCAATTCCTTGGCACCACATAAGCAGAAAAAGCTGGAAGTGGCACTATCGCTCAAGTGGTAGAGTACTAGCCTTGTGCTGAAGAGCTCATAGACAGCGCCCGGTCCCAGAGTTCAGGCCCCACAACCAACCAGAAAAAAAAAAAAAAAGAATTTTAAGAGATAGTAGTTGACAATATGAGAGTTGGACTGTCCGATTCTGGATATCCTAACTTCTTACTTCCCTTAAGATTTCAGAAACCTGTTATAATAGCCTTTTTAGAACCCCCTCCCCCAGTTCCCAACCCCACAGAGGGCTCTTATTCTATTCTTCATCAACCTCTAAATTCATATATTTTTGTGTATTTGATTCCTTTTAGGAAGAAAATATCCACCCCCTTACAAGCATTTCTGGACGGCTGAGAGCTAATTTGGCCCAAGGCTGGGGGCTGTGTTTTATGTGTGTGTATAAATTTGCACTGAAGTCTTGTTTCAGAAACCAAACCACTGAGGAGAGCCTGCTGAGCTGAGGCCATGGCCTGCGTGGCTTGGGGAAAATGAGTTGGTGGATACCTTCTGGGCTTTTGAACTTGCCTCTCCCCCATTTCCCTCTTCCCCCATGTGTCTGACCCTGTCTTACCCATTTTGAGTCCAAGCGGTGCAACACCTCTGAAACATCAATGCACACACCTGCTGTTGCTTTTGATTTCTGAAAGGCATGTAGTTCCAACTTGTAACAAAAATATTTGTAGTCTTCAATAAACTGTGGTATTTCTTTAGCTAACTCTGGCGTTCTTTCCGTGAATGTCTTTCTGGACACTAGGAACCAATTAATGCTGTGGATGAAGGGTGGAGGGTGGTCTTTTCAGTCAAATGCTAGCATAGCCACAGAGCTTTTAGTTTTCCGGTGCAGTGGTTTTTTAGGGCGGGTGTGGGGAGGGGAGTAGCCTCAGTCTCCAGCTGTTGATTGGCTGGTAAAGAAAGTATGTGTAAACAAACTCAACTCCTCCTGCTTAAATGTCTTCACTCTTCTATCTAGATCTTCCCTTTGCCTGTGACAAGTGCAGAGGGGAAGGGACAAAAAAGTTTAGAGTGCCATTTCATGGTGAAAGGCAGAGATGGTGTTCAGATCTGTTAGGAACTATCTTCCAAGGCTTCATTTCTACATCTAGTTCCCAAAGACAGACTGGCTAATTGAGATCTGATAAAATCATAACTAATCACTTTGTTGATGATTCAGGCTTTGGAACATTGCCAGCTAGCTCACCTGGAACATTGTTCTCAGTTCTTTGATGCCTTCTTGGAGATTCTTGTTTATTAGTTGTTTTGTACTTGTGTGTGTAGTAAGGATGCATAAGAGAGGTTTGGGTAGACATCCTGACTAGAAATTCTAGTCCCTACTAAGTCTACTCACTAATACACCACCAATCCTTTAGTTTACTTGAGCATTGAGACCATCACTATTAGTTAACTGGAAATCATACTACTCAGATTTCCTTGTAATTATTTCTCCACAGCCCTCTGGAATAATTTCATTCTGTTGAGGGTGACCAACTTTTTCTGTGGACTGCTGTAATAGAAGAGATGGAGTCTTAATTCTCCTCTCAATCACTCATATTGTATTGGAATGATATTACTGTTTAAGGATGGAAATAGGCAGGACATTCTGATGTTGGAAGAAAGTAGAGAAACAAATACTTCTAGGTTCTCTTAATGTTTACGGTTACTATTTGTTTTTCCTGCATTTATAGTCTCTTCAACCCTATATTCAATTTAAGTCTTGTGGACTAGAAACTGGTATTTAGCTAGCTAAGAATAAGACAAGATAGGGGCAGGGGCATATTAGAACCTAATTTCCCCTTCCACCCAGCTTGAGGATCCAGTTAGTTAATTCTCTTCTCTGTAGGCAACCTAGTCTCAACTTTGCAAAGGGTACCTAACTGATAGATAGATCACTGTATATAGATCAAGTGTAGATAGATCGTTATCTCTGGGTTTATCTTTAAATAAATGTCCCATTTATAGTTTGTGTGTTCCACTTTCTATTTTAACCCTTCCACACGAACAATATTAACTTTAGCTTTTTCAATAACTAAACTCCCAGTGTTTTGCCAGAAGGTCAGCTGGGAAAGGAAAAAAAGGGGGAAAGGGATAAAAGTTCTCCTAAGGTCCTTCAGAGTTTTGTTGTATCATTCCCATTAAGTGCATTTAAAGTATACATCTTACTTTGAAGTTGGGAAGTCTTTTTCTCTGATTTTTGTAGTTTTGTTTTTTTTGAGACAGTATTTCACTGTGTATAGGCCCAGGCTAGTCTTGAACTAAAATCTTTCTGCCTCCCAAGTACTGGGATTACAGGAGTGTGCCACCATGTCTAACTTATAGTTCTGTTCTTTTTCATAGTTTATATTTGTTTCCCTTTAAAATTGGATTTTAGGGCTGGGAAGGTGACTCAGTGATAGGAGTGCTTGCCTTGCATGCATGAGGCACCCTGGGGTTTGATTCCTCAGCATCACATAAGCAGAATTGGCACTGTGGCTAAAGTGGTAGATCACTAGCCTTGAGCTGAAGAGCAGCACCCAGATCCAGAGTTTAGTCCCTAGGCCAAATAAATAAATAATTGGATTTTAGCATGTGGGAAGTTAAGATGCTCTTTTTCTTCCCCCCTTTTTGTGCTAGAGATCAAACCCACTACCTCCCACTGGACAAGTGCTCTACTATTAAGCTTAAACCTCAATTCCCTCTCCCCCCAAGATGCCACTTTGATTGGGAAGATTCTATTATTCCAGGTGAACATGACTTTTGAAGGCAGCATTTGTCCTGAACATTGGTTGGATTTGGGTCCTGGAGTTTGAAGGACTGCTGTTGAATTGTTGGTGAATGGGGGACTCCTCACTTGTAATTGGGCCACTAGGACCAGGGCTTCTAAACACTTTTCCATCAGTGTTACTAACATTAGAGGAGTGTACCTCTGGAAGGTAGGGTCTAAGGCCATAAGCACAAATGTGACCTTTTTTTTTGGTCAGTTGTGGGGCTTGAACTCGGCCTGGACGCTGACCCTCAGCTTTTCAGCTCAAGGCTAGCTCTCTACTACTTGAACCACAGCACCACTTCCATTTTTCTGGTGGTTTATTGGAGATAATCTTGCAGACTTTCCTGCCCGGGCTGGTTTTGAACCACAATCTTCAGATCTCATCTCATCCTCCTGAGTAGCTAGGATTACAGGTGTAAGCCACTGGCACCCAGCTTTATTTATTTATTTTGTTTTTCGTTGGTTGTGGGGCCTGAACTCTGGGCCTGAGCGCTGTCCCTCAGCTCTTCATTTGAGACTAGCGCTCTACCACTTGAGCCACAGCCCACTTACGGCTTTTTCGGCTTATGTGGTGCTGAGGAATTGAACCGAGGATCTCATACATGTAAGGCAAGCACTCTGCACTGAGACACCTTCCCAGCCCCTGTTTTTGTTGAACCAGTCCTGGGATGTGAACTCTGGACCTGGGCTCTGCTATGCTCAAGACTAGTACTCTACCACTTGAGCCACAGTGCCACCTCTGGCTTTTTCTGTTTATGTGGTACTGAGGAATTGCACCCAGGGCTTCGTGCATGCTAGGCAATCACTATACCACTAAGTCACATTCCCATCCCCTAATGTATCTTTTCAAAATTATAGTTCAAGTTTTAGTTCAACCACTTATTTTGCAAATCTGTTTAAAGTGTCTCAAGAGAGATTGTAAATTCTTTATCCTGTAGCTTATCTCCTTAGCCCATTGCTTTATTTCTCAGGAGGAAGAGTGTAATCTATATTTTAGTTTGAGAATAAATTAAAATGAGGGGTTTACTACTCTGATTGTCTTAAATTGGTAGGAGGGAAATTTTAACAGGAAATGTGAGCTATGTTATAGATTTGAGCTTTTATTTCATGGAGAAGCTAAAGTAACTAAAATGACATTTTTTATGTTCCACATGGGCTACTATCCCTTTCTCTTTTTCCTTTTTCCCCATAGTGTTTGAGTTGTATAATTGGAAATTCATCTTTGTATTAGCCCTTTAAATCATTAGGACATAGCTTACAAGCTCCATCACTAAGTGAGCTAAGGCTCTCTGGTGAGAGTAAGAATGCTCTTGAGCACTAAATTGGACTGTTCTGTTACTTAACCTTCTGTGAAGGTGTGGATTTTGAACCCCAAATTTTATCTCTTCAGAATAGAAGACCAGTCTACCCTACTTTTCAAGGGCAAGATTGATTAGAGTTTATTTGAAATGGATATTAAATTTGTTATATCTTCTTTGGCTTTGAAGTGATTCAAAATCAATAAGTACTAATGAGCTATTAAAAATATGTCATCTTGTTCTCAAAAAATTTTTTTTAAAAACTCACTTCACTTGTGCATATGCTCCAAAAGTGAAAAGACCATGGAGCCTTTGTGTCATGAATTCTTATATCTCAGAACTTGAGAGTGGAAAATCAGTGAAATTCCCTTGCAGTGCTGTTGCTACAAAGGCCATAGATATTACTTCATCTTGAGAATAGGGGCCAGGCAGCTAGCTGAGCTAATCATGTCTTTTTCCTCCCCTAGGTGTATCAGTCACCTCCAGTAACACAGGCGTGCCAGATATCTCGGGTTCTGTGTACTCCAAAACCCAGGTAGGTGCCTGGCTTGGATGGAAGTAAAAAAAGGAGAGATGGTCTTAGAGGCAGTGCAGTTGCAATTATAGAAAAACAGTGGGCAAGGGGCTGGGAATGTGGCTTAGTGGTAGAGTGCTTGCCTAGCATGCATGAAGCCTTGGGTTTGATTCCTCAGTATCACATAAACAGAAAGGCCAGAAGTGGTGCTGTGGCTGAAATGGTAGTGCTAGCCTTGAGCAATAGAAGCGCAGTATAGTGCCCAGGCCCTGAGTGCCCAGGGCTAGCAAGGCAAAAAAAAAAAAAAGTGGGCAAGAACAGTTGGAGAGGTCAGAAACCCAGTCTAACTTTTCTAAATGAATGATCTGTAGACTAGCTTCTCTAGGAGTGTAAATTTAGCTCACAGAAAAAAAATAAGAAACATAACAGGTAGGTGAGTCCTGTAACTTGAAACTTGTCATTGGGCGACTGTCTCGACCCTTTTACCTATCCAATTCCAACCTCTCCTCACTTTCCAAGGGAACAAATGCAGAAAATGAAAGGAAACTAGTTCATTCCATTCTTTGTGAGTAAACCCATGACAAAAAGCTGGTGGTGGGAAAAGAAAATGAGACATTTGTTATTGTGTTATTCACTTTTTTTTTTCTTTTTGGTCAATCATGGGGCTTGGACTCTGGGCCTAGGTGCTTGAGCTCTTCAGCTCAAGGCCAGTGCTCTACCACTTGAGCCACAACACCACTTCAGTTTTCTGGTAGTTAATCAGAGTCTCATAGACTTCCTTCCCTGGCAGGCTTCGAACTATGATCCTCAGATCTCAGCCTCCTGATAGCAAGGATTACAGGCGTGAGCCACCAGCGCTGGGTGTAATTCTTAATGTTTATTCCCCAGTTAGCATAAATAAGTTTGTTGTGAAGTATTAGGAACTTGGAGGGAATTCATAGGCAAGACCTTACTGGTCTTTTGCTTTCTCATGTTTTCCAGGTAGGTTCTCAGTGCTTTTCCTAGGCAGACCTTTAGCCATAGCCCTCCTTTCACTTCCCAAGTATCACCACCCTTTGTGGCCTTTTTTTTTTTTTTTTTGGAGACTTGAGTCTTAACATTTTGCCTGGGCTGGCCTTCTTAATCTTGGGCCACCATGTTAAACCCTATTCATTTCCTTTGAACTATCTGAATTCTAATTTCTACCCAACTACTGGGGCAGGAAGGCTAAGAGGAGTTCGCACATTTCTATATATTCATATATAGCATTAGATTTTAAGGAGTTCTTTCATGTTCATCCTCCTTTTTGATCCTTATAATTGAAAGTTCAGTAGTGCCCTTTTTTTTTTTTAAGTGAGGAAACTTAGGATTAAGAGACCATAATTTGCCTACAATCATGATGGAATTAATGCACAGAGGTAGAACTGACGATTTGAATATCTTAACTTCAAGTGCACTGTTCCTTCTGAGGGTAGGGAACTTTGGGCTCAGAAGTACCCGGATTTCCTTTGTTGACCCCTTTTACTCTTTGCTTGGATAGCAGTCCTTTGAGAAACAAGGATTTCATTCCGGTACTCCTGCTGCCTCCTTCAACTTGCCTTCAGCCCTAGGAAGTGGAGGGCCCATAAATCCGGCCACAGCTGCTGCCTACCCACCTGCCCCCTTTATGCACATTCTGACCCCCCATCAGCAGCCGCATTCCCAGATCCTTCATCATCACCTGCAGCAGGATGGCCAGGTAACAGCCCTCCCCCTCTCTCCTTTCCCTTCCTCTTCCTTCCTATCCCTTAAAACTACCTCCCCTTTCCTTTTCTTACCCTTCCTTACCACCACCTTCACCCAATCCTCCCCAGTGCCAGCCAGGGGCACACAACACATACAGACACAAGCGCACATAACATGAGCAGCCAGCAAGGGAAATGTCAGAGAATGGGCCAGATTAAAACCTTTTTTGCTCAGTTCCTTTGATGCCTTTCTCCTCCACCTCCTCCCACGGCACCGTTGTCCTCATCCCATCAGCCCTGGGTCACACCTTCCCTTTACCTCTCCCAGCCTTCCCTCTTCCCTGACATTGTAGCTTTCCCTTCTAATGGTGGAGTTCTATTGTCAAAGTTTGTCCCTTTATTTTCCATATATCCTGGTTCTGCCTCAGCTACCATATTTGCAGATGATTCTCTGTTGCCAGCGCCAGCAGGAGGAGCAGGTAATGAAACTGAATGATATGCTTGAACCCACTCCTTTTTAGTCCCCATTTCACCTCCACAGCCTCAGAAAACTTGAAGAGAAAAGATTAAGTGGTCACAAAACAGGATACACAAACACAAACACTTTGCTGAGCTCTCTGGCCTCCCCATCCTCTTTCTTCCTCCCCTCCTCAACACCCTCTTTATCTTTCCCCTTCCTTAGCTCTGGAAAACACTGGGTTACCAGAAAAAGATTCTTGGGGCAGCATCTGGAGCTTGAAGCATCAGACTCTTCTCTTTTGCTTTGCCTGAATTGGGCTCACAGATGTTGGTGGTGGGTAGATCTGCAGGGTGGTGCAAGAGACTGCTCAAGAGCTCCATCACAGGTGGCTGGAGAGCTAGAATGAGGGCTTTTTTTTTTTTTTTTTCCTTTTAAAGATGGCTTTCTAAATTGAGGCATTCATGGAGATCAATGAAAATCACCTTGTGATCACTCACCTCCAAGAGGCCATAATTCTCAGTTGTGGGTTGTTGTGGTTTTTTTTTTTTTCCAGACCAGGGGTGGAATGAGTGGGAGGGGTAGAGAAGATAGAATGCAAAAATATCTTATCCTCTTTTCATTTTCCCCTGTTTAAATATTAACTATGTTCTTGTAGAGAGGAGCTCTACTAGCTATCAAGTCCAATTTTCTATGGTTCAGAAGTTAATTTCATATAGGTCTGAAGTAAGGGGAATAAGAAAGCAAGACAGTTTGCACATTTCCACCTAAAGATGTTACAGATTGGTCCCACTAACTAGACACCTTTTTCCTCCCCATCATCCTCCCATTCCCTGCAGACGGGCAGCGGGCAACGTAGCCAGACCAGCTCCATCCCGCAGAAGCCCCAGACCAACAAGTCTGCCTACAACAGCTACAGCTGGGGGGCCAACTGAGGCCCTGGCCCTCCTCTCCCGGTCCCATCTTCTGAGAGGGCTTCTCAGCCTGGAAACTATGGAAACAGCATCAAAGAGAGAAAGGAATGTGGGGGGATTCTTCAGCCTCCCACCCAGCGGCCCACCCCACGCCTCTGCTTCATGTCTGTCCCATTCCCATACCATCCCCACCCTGTTGTATGTATTATAGGATTTGTATTTTCTCTTTTTTTTTTTTCCTTCCTTTTCCTCTTCCTACTCTCCCCTTGCATTCAAGATTATGAAACTTTGCTATGGGCCCTGACCTTCCTTCTTCCTGTTCATCCTGGTGGTGTATGGGTGAGGTGGGGAGGGGGACCCCGAAATATATATCAGCCCAACAGCCCTAAGTCTCCTCCTTTATTATTAGGAAAACAAAACAACAAAAAATGGCGTCATGAATATGAACAGCATTGTCAGATGAATTAGTTGAAGTGTTTTTTTTTTGTACTGTGTCTTCAAATTTAATGGATTAATGTGTCTTGTATATATAAAACAAAAACTCTACCTTCAGCCTCTGCCCATTCTTGCTCCGTCTAGGATATCCTCAGTCTCGTCGATGACCAGCTTGGTGAATAAGTATTACCGTACGAACTGGGCCTCTATTAGGTCCCGAAGGCAGTGGAATAAAATGAAATCTTTGCCCTTTCAGAACTCCTCTGACCTTAATGTGCTAGTGAAGGGATTCCTTTCACCCCTAAGAATTTCACAACCTGTGCAACTGGAAAGAATCACCACAAATCTTCATTGCCTCCAGAAACTGCCACATCTACAGCAAGTTAAGGCCATAAAGGGAAGAGATAGAAAATTGGATGGGAAGGGGGAGGATTGTGGAAGAATTGAGAAACATTTCAAGGAAATGGCTTTATGGAGTTGAAATACATACGTATGGCTTTGATGGTTCCAGACAAATAAAACTAAGAAGAACTCGAGGGCAATATTTGCATTTGGCTGACAAAACAAATTTGGGGTCCTTCCTGACATGAGTATACTAAATATTTGCTTCTTGAGTACTTTTCTGTGGCTTAAATATACCTAATCCCATGCAAAGGCATTAGAGTCTAGGGCAAGACATGGGTTTGGGATGGGGTACAAAGAGAGGCTTTGAAAATCAGTATTAAAAGGGATTTGGTCAGCACTAGGTTTCAACCTTGGGCTTGGCAGACTGGCACCCTAACTGCTTGAGCCACATCCCCTTCTAAGTCATTTTTAAGAATGGGATGTGGCCATATGGCTGCCTCTGGAGACCCTCCTTTCCCCCGTAGTTGATTATAGACATTCCATCATACTTGCTGGAAGGAGGAAATCTTACAGCCTCACATTCTTTGTTCCTTTCTAGGACGCTTGAGTAACATCCCTGCTTGACTATAAAGCTTTTATAATTTTTTTATCTTGCTGGTTATAGAGAGCCTGTTTGGAAATATTAAAGAATCCTTTATGGTCATGACTCCGTAGTAGCTAATAATGAATTCATGCGTTCCCTTGTTTTTATTCTGTGCTTCTGAATTTGTATTTGAAGGAGTTTTGACTCAGTCCATCTAACATTTGAAGTTACCCACGTTAATCTGGAGAAAACAAACGTCTAGGAGTCCAGAGGGTAGCGGCCTGTGGCATCGCCCGGGGGCGGCCAGTGGGGTAAAAGGGGTTTCAAACAGGTCTGTTGGTAAGGTGAGGGCTGCCTTCTGGCGAAATCGTCTGGTCTCCACCCGAAGCGCCTGTCGAGCAGATCGGCTGGGCTAAAAACACTAAGAGGGAGGTGAACCGCCGGAGAGAGCCCGACCCATACCTCGCAGGAGAGCGCAAGGCTGGGTGAACGACAAAGCTTTTCCATCCGGTCAGCCCCGCCCCCCTCGCTCGTTCGCCTTACGGCTGCTTTACGATAATGCCGCGCCCCGCGCTTGCTTTCCGACAGTGCCGGCGGACGCCTCACAATTTCCGGTGGCGTATCTCGGCGGTGTTTGCGTGCGAATGGGCTGCGGGAGGGTCTCAAGGGTCCGGGTCCCGCCATGGGAATGAGCTTGTTCGACCTCTTCCGGGGCTTTTTCGGCTTTTCTGGACTTCGGAGGTGAGAGTAGTTCTGGGCTGGACAAGGGAAGGGTGTTCTGGAGAAAGCTTGGCCCCCTTCGTCGTATTTTGGGGGAAACTTCCTCTGCTCCCACTCTGGAGGAGAGGACGAAAGTCGCCACATTGAGTAGTCACCACGCAACCGTAACCATGGCGGCCGTTAGGAGGAGAAACGGCGCCTTACACCTTTTTCACCAGTGTTGGGTGATGCCACAGGGACCTGGGCGGGGACGTTAATGGGGATCTGAGGAAGAGGACGGGAGCTGGTGAGCAGGCCCTTGGGAAGTATGGAAGGGGCGGGGGTCACCGGAAAAACACGGAAAGGATTTGGGAGGTTAGGACAGACGAGAGGAAGAGGAAAACCCAGTAAGACCTATCAGCAGTAATGCTTTGACTTGACAGCTGTTCCTCCAACATTCACCCCAGCTTCCCAGCCCACCTACTCTAGTCCCATTTTGCGTTGATTCTATGCCATAAGTGGGGCTGAAGTCTTGGTGCCTTACCTGCCTCCACCCTCAGCCACAGGGATCCCTTTTTTGGAGGGATGACTCGAGATGAAGATGAGGATGATGAGGACGAGGAAGAAGGAGCCACATGGGGTCCTGGGAGCTCGAGTTTTGGTGGTTCTCAGCCCCCAGAGGAATTTGGCTTCAGCTTCAGCCCAAGAGGAGGGATACGTTTCTATGATAATTTCGGCTTTGATGAACTCGTTCGCGATTTCAGTAGCATCTTCGGCGAGATGGGAGCCTGGACCTTGCCTTCCCGCCCTCCTGGTGTGTGGATTTCCCTGAGGGAGAACTCATGTTTGCTAATAGGTTGGTGGGTGAAGTAAAGAGCTTGCAGGGAGTAGTTAGGGGATGGAATGTGTTGACAAGACTGACGATTTCAAGGAGATTTAAAGGGCCCAAGTCCTTTCCCACCCCAGCATCGATGTGCCGCCTTTTTGCAGAACTTCCAGGTCCTGAGTCAGAGACACCTGGTGAGAGACTGCGGGAGGGGCAGACGCTTCGGGACTCAATGCTTAAATACCCAGATAGTCATCAGCCCAAGATCTTTGGGGGGGCCTTGGAGAGTGATACAAGAACTGAAACCTCCAAACCAGCACCAGACTGGGGGTCCCCGAGACCTTTTCATAGGGTGAGTACTTAAATCTGGGCATAAAGTGAGAGACCACTAATGAACAATGGCTAGAATCAATTCTACCACATCCACTTATTGTATTTAGCTTCTTATTTTATCTTTCTAATTGTGCTGTGGGGATAGAATAGAACTCAAGGCCTCATGCATTGCTAGGCCAGTGCTCCTTCATTGCCCTATACTTTCAAACCGGTTTTCTATAGTAAGCTGCTTTGGAGAAAAATAGGACTTCTTCAGGTGGAGATGATTCTTAGATATAAGACAAGATTCTTGGGGGGAGGACAGACAAGGTTCAGGAAAGCTTCTTGGTTAAAGGGGCATTTGAAACAACCAAGAGGGAAGAATTGGTAGTAAGGCTATCCTAAATGGAATTACTTCTCCTGGGGAAAAAGGGTTCTGGAACTTTGGAGTATTTTGGGGTATGTGACCCTTCAGGTTTCAGTCTGGAAGGTGTCTTTTCATCTACTATGTATGGCTTCTTCTACAGTTTGATGATATGTGGCCTGTGACTCCCCATCCTAGAGCCAGAGAGGACAATGGTGAGTCTACAAGGAGAGGGAGCATTGACTATCCCTTGTTATTCTGGAGTTCTTCTTAAAGTTCTTTCTTGCTGTACTCCATTTTGTTCCCCTATGACATTCTCTTCTGGTTCTGCATCTCTGCCTTTCTAGATCTTGATTCCCAGGTTTCCCAGGAAGGTCTTGGTCCTGTTCTGCAGCCTCAGCCCAAGTCCTACTTCAAGAGTATCTCTGTGACCAAGATCACAAAACCAGATGGGGTGAGTTGGGAGAAAGGAATAGAGTGAAGCAGCTAAGGAATGCCCTGCAAAGAGGGACCTGTGTAAAGAAACCCTTAACATATCTCTAAGTTATATTAAGAATGTGCTTGGGGGGCTGGGAAGGTGGCTCAGTGGTAGAGTGCTTGCCTTGCATGCATGAGGCCCTGGGTTCGATTCCTCAGCACCACATAAGCAGAAAAAAGCCAGAAGTGGTGCTGTGGCTCAAGTGGTAGAGTGCTAGCCTTGAGCTGAAGAGCTGAGGAACAGCGTCCAGGCCCAGAGTTCAAGCCCCATGACCAAAAACAAAAAGACCTGGGGGCTGGGAAGGTGGCTCAGTGGTCGAGCACTTGCCTTGTATGCATGAGGCCCTGGATTCGATTCCTCAGCACCACATAAGCAAAAAGAAAAAAGCTGGAAGTGGTGTTGTGGCTCAAGTGGTAGAGTGCTAGCCTTGAGCTGAAGAGCTGAGGGACAGCGCCCAGGCCCAGAGTTCAGGCCCCATGACCAGACCCCAAAAAAAATTTTTAAAAATAAAAAATGAGAATGAGCCCTGTAGGCTCCAAGCCTGTAATCCTGGTTTAAAGCCGGGTTGGGCAGGAAAGTCTGTGAGATTCTTATATCCAGTTAACCACCACAAAGCTGAAGTAGAACTGGGCCTATAATTCTAGCTATTCAGGTGACCAGGCAGAAAGTCCTTGAAACTCTTATCTCTAACCACCTAAAAACCATTTGAACTGTAGCTCAAAGTGGTAGAGTACTAGCCTTGAGCAAACAAAGCTCAGGGACATGGCCTACGCCCTGAGTTCAAGTCCCAGGGCCAGCATAAAAAAGAAAAAGCCAAACATTGGTTGTTCACATCTATAATCCTAGCTATTCAGGAAGCTGAGATCTGAGTTCAGAACCAACCCAGGCAGGAAAGTCTGTACAACTCCAACTAACCACCAGAAAAATGGAAGTGGAGCTGTGGGTCAAAGTAGTACAGTGCTACCCTTGAGTGAAAAACCTCAGGGACAGCATCCAGGCCTTGAGTTCAGGCCCAGTTAGCCTTCAGGAAAAAAAGAAAATGAAATTATGCTGAAGAGATATTTCTGTTCTCATGTTCATGGCAACATTGCACATAATCAAGACTGAGTCAACTAAGTGTCCAAAGAAAGAAAATGTGGCATATATACATGAGAATATTATTCAGCCTTAAAAACAGTGCATGCCTAAGGCATGTATTGTTAACTTAAGCCCAGGAGTTCAGAACCAACCTTGGTCTTAAGAGATCCTATCTCATGCTGGCACAGGTGGCTAATGCCTATAATCCTAGCTACTCAGAAGGCTGAGATCTGAAGATCGAGGTTTAAAGCCACCCTGGGCAGTGAGACTCTTATCTCCAAGTAACCACCAGAAAACTGGAAGTAGCACTGTGGCTTAAGTGGTAAAGCCCTAGCCTTGAGCTGAAGAGCTCAGGAACAGCGTCCAGGCCCAGAGTTCAAGCCCCATGACCAAAAACAAAAAGACCTGGGGGCTGGGAAGGTGGCTCAGTGGTAGAGCGCTTGCCTTGCATGCCTGAGGCCCTGGGTTCAATTCCTCAGCACCACATTAGCAAAAAAAAGCCAGAAGTGGTGCTGTGGCTCAAGTGGTAGAGCACTAGCCTTGAGCTGAAGAGCTGAGGGACAGCGCCCAGGCCCAGAGTTCAGGCCCCACGACCTGACCCTAAAAAAAAAAAAAAAAGCCAGTCCAGGCAGGAAAGTTGCCTTGAGCTGAAGAGCACGGGGACAATGCCCAAGCCCAGAGTTCAAAGCCCACAACAGGAAAAAAGAAAAACAAAACAAAACAAAAAAAATGTGCTATCCTTGAGTAAAAGAAGCTCAGGGATAGTGCCCAGGCCCTGAGTTAAAGTTCCAGGACTGCCCCCCTCCCAAAAAAAAGACAAAATAAAATGGGGGGGGGGTGTAGTTGTGGAGGTGGGATGGAAGGGGTGATAAGGGAAAAACAAAGGAGGAGGTAAACAATGCTTGATAGGAAATGTACTCATTACCTTGCTCATGTAACCCCTCTGTACAGTATTTTTACATTTAAAAATATTAAAAAAGAAAAAATGAAATAAACCTGTAACCTCTCTGTACATCACCTTATTTTTTTTGTCAGTCATAGGGCTTCAACTAGGCCTGGGCACTATCCCTCAGCTCTTTAGCTCAAGGCTAGTGCTCTACCATTTGAGCCACAGTGCCACTTTCGGTTTTCTGGTGGTTAATTAGAGATAGTCTTATGGACTTTCCTGCCTGGGCTGGCTTTGAACTGCGATCCTCAGATCACAGCTCCTGAGTAGCTAGGATTACAGGCGTGAGCCACTGGGACCTGGCTTGCAATAAATAAGAAAATAAATAAAAAATAAAAAATAAGAAAAGGCAGGCAAAAGACAATGGAGAAATACTTCAGTGCTGGGAATGTGGCTTAGTGGGGATGTGCCTAGCTTACATGAAAGCCCTGGGTTTGATTCCTCAGTACCACATAAACAGAAAAAGCTGGAAGTAGTGCTGTGTCTCAAGTGGTAGAGTGCTAGTTGAGCAAAAGAAGTTCAGGGACAGCACCCAGGCCTTGAGTTCAAGCCCCGAGACTGGCAAAAATAATATGTATAGAATAATTTCAATCTAGAATTGTGAACCCAGTATAACTATCAAATTTGGAGTGTGCCAGTATTGAGCTGGGCACTGGTGGTTCATATCTGTAATTCTAGTAACTCAAGAGGCTGAGATCTGAGCATCACAGTTCAAAGCCCAGGTAGGAAAGTCTTCCTGAAAAAGCAGGAAGTAGCACTATGACTCAGAGCCACAGTGGTAGACGGCTAGCTTTGAGCAAAAGATGCTCAGAGACAGAACCCAGGCCTAAGACCAACAAAAAAATAAAATAAAAATTTTAAAAAACATGGAATGTAAGCCAGCATTGGAAGCTCATGCCCTGTAACCCCAGCTACTTGGAAGGTTAGAGGTCAACCTGGGCAGAAAGGTTCTTGAGACTCCTTGTCAGAGGATAGCTGAGTGCAGTAGTGTGCACCTGCCATCCTAAGTATGTGGAAGGTTGAGATTGGGAAGATTGTGGTCCCAGGCCAGCCCAGTGAGCTGAGGAGAACCACCACCATTGTGGCAACACCCTTGTCATATCAATTATGATAGGAAGCCTGAAATAGATGGATCATAGTTCAGGTACACATCTGGGTGGGAAAACAGATCTTATCTCAAAAATAACCAGTGCCAAAAGGGCTGGAGACATGGGTCAACAGTAGTATACCTACTGAGCAAGTTCAAGGCTCTGAGTTTAAACCCTAGTATTGAGCTGGGCACTGATGCCTCCTACCTGAAATCCTAGCTACTCAGAAGGCTGAGATCTGAGGATTGTGGTTCAAAGCCAGCCCAAGCAAAAAAGTCCTTGTGAGACTCATCTCCAATTAACCATTCAAAAACTGGAAGTGGTGCTGTGGTTCAATGTGGTAGAGCACTAGCTCTGAGCAAAAGGGCTCAGAGACAGCTTCAAGGCCCTGAGTTCAAGCCCCACAACTGCCAAAAAAATAAATAAATCCCAGTATATCACTCACACACACCTCAGAATAATGAAAGGTGGTTCTATGATATGGCTGCTATTTTAAACAGAACAAATGATCCAGACTACTGCATGTCAGAATGATCCAGAAGCTATGTTTTTCTTAGGGAGGAGGGGGAGAGAGAACGGAAGACCCTGTAGGAAAGGAAATGTACTCATTATCTTAATCATGTAATTGTAGTCCCTCTGTACATCACTGTTATAATAGCAATAAAATAAATTAATTAAAATAAGCTAGTGTGGTAGTAGTACATGCTTATAATCCTAGCTACTCCAGAGGCAGGGTGGGAGGAGCAAAAGTTTGAAGTCATTTTAGGCAATTACTGAGACCCTATTTGAAAAACAAAAAAAAGGCCTGCCAAAACAAAAAGGGCTGTGTCTTAGCTCAAGTGGCAGAACAATTGCAAAGCAAGCACAAGGCTCTGAGATCAATCTTGCAGCATCAGGAAACAACAACAAAACAACCTAAAAGCTTGGTGTGAGCTGGGCTAAAGTGGCTAGCTACTCAGAAGACAGATCTGAGGATCAATGTTTGAAGCCAGCCCAGGAAGACAAATCTGTGAGATTCATATACAGATAACCAGCAAAAAGGTGGAAGTGGAAGGGAGCTCAGGTTGTGGAATGCCAGCCTTGAGCAAAAATAAAAGAGAACAAGTTGGCTAAGAGGGTGGCTTAGTGGTAGAGTGCTTGCCTCTCATGCATGAAGCCCTGGGTTCAATTCCTCAGTACCACAGAAAAAGCCAGAAGTGGTGCTGTGGCTCAAGTGGTAAGAGTGCTAGCCTGGAGCCAAAGAAGCTCAGGTAGAGTGCTCATGCCCTAAGTTCAAGCTCCAGGACTGGCAAAAAAAAAATTATATATAAGCCGGGCGCTGTTGGCTCACGCCTGTAATCCTAGCTACTCAGGAGGCTGAGATC
>NW_012267242.1:14427382-14428312 GCF_000151885.1 Dipodomys ordii
CTGGGTTCGATTCCTCAGCACCACATAAGAAAAAAGCTGGAAGTGGCACTGTGGCTCAAGTAGTAGAGCACTAGTTTAAGCCCCACGATGGGACCCCCCCAAAAAAAAGAGTCCAACTTACAAGCCAGGTGCCAGTGACTCACACTTGTAATCCTAGCTATTCAGGAGGCTGAGATCTGAAGATCAATAAACCACCAGAAAACCGAAAGTGGTGCTGTGGCTCAAATGGTAGAGTGCTCACCTTGAGCTGAAGAACTCAGGGACAGCACCCAGGTCCAGAGTTTGAGCTCCACAACAAACACACACCAAACTTATTTTGAGCCAGTGGCTCACACCTAAACACCTATGAACCAGTTACACAGAAGGTTCATATCTGAGGATAACAGTTCTAAGCCAGCCTGGGAATGAAAGTCCATGAGACTCTTACCTCCAATTAACCACCAAAAAAGCTAGAAATGGAGCAGTGGCTCAAGTGGTAGAGTAATAGCCTTGAACAATAAAAAGCTCAAAGAAAAAAAAAGCTCAAGGATGGTGCCCAAGCCCAGAGTTCAAGCCCCAAAACCAGCACAAAAAAAAAAAAAGAAGAAGAAAGGAAGGAAGGACAGAAAGGAAGCAAGCAAAGAAGAAAGGATTCATAGAGGAGACTACTAGTTTCAGGGTTTTTGTTTGTTTTTGTTGGTCGTGAGGCTTGAACTCTGGGCCTGGGGCAGTCCCTTAGCTCTTCAGCTCAAGGTAAGCACTCTACCACTAGAGCCAGAGTGCCACTTCCAGCTTTTTCTGAGTAGTTTATTGGAGGTAAGAGTCTTTTTTATTTTGAGGGGGGGGTCCAGTTGTGGGGCCTGAACTCTGGGCCTGGGCGCTGTCCCTCAGCTTTTCAGCTCAAGGCTAGTGCTCTACCACTTGAGCCACAGCACCACTTCTGGCTTTTTT
>NW_012267242.1:14428362-14433466 GCF_000151885.1 Dipodomys ordii
AAAAAAAAAAAAAAAAGAACAAGTGGTTCACACCTATCATCATAGCTACTCAGGAGGTTGAGATCTGAGAATCATAGGAAAATCTGTGAGACTTTTTTTCTTTTTCCAGACCTGGGGCTTGAACTCAGGGTCTGGATTCTGTCCCTGAGCCTCTCTGTGCTCAAGGCCACTTGAGCCACAGTGCCACTTTCGGCTTTTTCTGTTTATGTGGTACTGAGGAATGGAACCCAGGGCTTAATGCATGCTA
This sequence comes from Dipodomys ordii, assembly GCF_000151885.1. Lineage (NCBI taxonomy): Eukaryota > Metazoa > Chordata > Mammalia > Rodentia > Heteromyidae > Dipodomys > Dipodomys ordii. The sequence goes on from NW_012267242.1 coordinate 14,428,610, forward strand.
AACAAGCGCTCTACCACTAAGCCACATTCCCAGGCCTGAGACTCTTACCTCCAATTAATAACCAGAAAACTGGAAGTGGCACTGTAGTTCAAATGGTAGAAAGCTAGCCTTGAGCAAAAGATCTCAGAGACAGCCCCTAGGCACTGAGTTCAAGCCCCATGACTAAGAAAATAAAAAGCAAGAGGCCCATAGTTCAAGTCCTACCAGCACCATAAATGGAGAAATAGAGAAAAGGAAGAAAGACAAGAAAACAAAATGTGGGGCTGCATAGTATAGACGTAGACAGGAGCTGTAGCCAGGAGCTGGGAAGGTGGCTCAGTGGTAGAGTGCTTGCCTTGCATGCATGAGGTCCTGGGTTCGATTCCTCAGCACCACATAAGCAGAAAAAGCCATAAGTGGCGCTGTTGCTCAAGTAGTAGAGCACCAGCTTTGAGCTGAAAAGCTGAGGGACAGTGCACCCAAGCCCAGAGTTCGTGCTCCACAACCGATTAAAAACAAACAAACAAAAAAGAAACTATAGAACTTCTGTCTAAGGTGGCATAGAGATCTCCGAATCGTCACACAAAAAAAAAGGCAACTGCAAGGCTAGTGTCATAGCTCAACATGGTAAAGCCCCTGTCTAGCAATGTAAGGCCTCAAAAAAAAAAAAAAATTAGGCCAGGTGCTGGTGGCTCACTTCTGTAATCCTAGCTACTCAGCAGGCTGAGATCTGAGGAGCTCTATGCAAAGCCAGCCAGGGCAGGAAAGTCTATGAGTCTTTTTTTTTTTTTTTGTCGGCCGTGGGACTTGAACTCTGGGTCTGGGCGCTGTCCCTCAGCTCTTCAGCTCAAGGCAAGCGCTCTACGACTTGAGCTACAGTGCCACTTCCAGTTTTCTGGTGGTTTTATTGGAGATAACAGTCTCTCTCTCCTGCCCGGGCTGGCTTTGAACCGCGATCCTCAGATCTCAGCCTCCTGAGTAGCTAGGATTACAGGCGTGAGCCACCAGCGCCCGGCGTCTATGAGTCTTTTATTTCCAATAAACTACTAGAAGACAGGAACTGGTGCTGTGGCTCAAATGATAGAACACTAGCCTTGAGCTGAAGATCTGACGGCCAGGCCCAGAGTTCAAGCTCCATGACCAGCAACAACAACAACAAAAATTATAAACAATACAAAATTGTCTCATAATCATTTCAAGTATAGAAATGGATGAATCTGGGGGGTAGGGGGGGGAAGGCTGGGAAGGGATGTGAAGGGTAAACAAAGGACGAGGCTGCAATGCTTGATAAGAAATGTACGCATTATCCTGCCCATGCAATTGTAACCCCTCTGTACAGTATGTTCACAAAAAAATTAAATTAAATTTAAAAAAATGGATGAATCTGAGAACAGTGATACAGAGATTGGGAGGATACAGTTGGAGGCCAGCTCGAACAAAAATATTAGCACAACCTCTAAATCTTAAAAACAAGCCAGGAATGGTTGGTTGTACAAGCCAAATATAGTGGCACCTGCCTGTCATCCCAGCTATGCGGGAGGTATATGGTAGAAGGATCATAGTGTGGGGCTGACCAAGGCAACAAGCTTGAAATCTGAAAAACTACTAAAAGAGGACTAGGGGTGTGGCTCAAATGATAGAGCACTTAGCTAACAAGCTCAAGGCCCTGAGTTCAAACCCAAATACTGCCCCACACAAGACAGAAATCAAATTGAAGAGCCTTTATTCTTCAAAAACTCATACAGTTTCTGGCTCTTGCCTGAATCTTGGTTGCTGCCAACTGTAGTTTTATCTATGTGGAACTGGTTGTGAAAACTGGTATTTTTGCTGCTACGTGGGTGGACAAAGTATAGGAGTTATACAGAGGTCGGTAAAAACCTACAACTTTCCTAAATAGCTGGCATAAAGTTATTCTGGTTGGGTTGAGTGTTAGACAAACCAGAAATTAAAGTGGAAGAGAAAAGTACCATTGAAAGCTTGAAATGAGCTCTTCATACATCTTTGGCTAATTGGGTTACTCTATGCATGGTGAAAAACAAATGACAATGTTTGAGAGCTGCCTGAACATTTTTCTTTTCCTTTTTTTTTTTTTTTTAGGTCCGAGACTGGGACTCAAACTCGGTACCTGATACTTCTGCTCATTGGCTAGTGTTCTACCAGCTGAGCTACATTTCCAACGCCTGAATTTTTTTTTTTGGGTCCGGTTGTGGGGCCTGAACTCTGGGCCTGGGCGCTGTCCCTTAGCTCTTCAGCTCAAGGCTAGTGCTCTACCACTTGAGCCACAGCACCACTTCTGGCTTTTTTCTTTTTGCTTATGTGGTGCTGAGGAATTGAACCCAGGGCCTCAGGCATGCAAGGCAAGCGCTATACCACTGAGCCACCTTCCCAGCCCAACTTCTGAATTTTTTTTTTTTTTTTGTCGGTCGTGGGGCTTGAACTCTGGGCCTGGGCGCTGTCCTTCAGCTCAAGGCGAGCGCTCTACCACTTGAGCTACAGTGCCACTTCTGGTTTTCTGGTGGTTTATTGGAGATAGGAGTCTCACGGTCTCTTCTGCCCGGGCTGGCTTTGAACCGCGATCCTCAGATCTCAGCCTCCTGAGTAGCTAGGATTACAGGTGTGAGCCACCAACACCCGGCCCAACTCCTGAATTTTTTATGAAATTATTTTTTATTATCTTTAAATAGTTGTACAAAGGGGTTTCATTTCAGCATATCTATTTGTATGTACACTGCTTCTTGACTACTGTCACCATTGTCCACTATTGGCTTAAATGTTAAATGCACTACTCAAACTTCAAACAGAAGAGTCAGTATTGCCTATTGCCACAGGTAGAAAGACACCTTATGAGCTAGAGGTGTTTCTTTTTTTTTTCTTTTTTTTTAATTGGTCATGGGGCTTGAACTCTGGGCTTGGGCGCTGTCCCTGCACTCTTCAGCTCAAGGCAAATGCTCTGCCAGTTGAACCACAGCGCCACTTCTGGTTTTCTGGTGGTGAATTGGAGATAAGAGTCTCACAGACTTTCCTGCCTAGGCTGGCTTTGAACTGTGATCCTCAGATCTCAGCCTCCTAAGCAGCTAGGATTATAGGCATGAGTCACCAGCACCCAACTACAGGTTTCTTTGTTTTGTTTTGGTGCTATTCCTGGAGCTTGTACTCAGGGTCTCTGTGCTGTCCCTGAGCTTCTTTTGCTCAATGCTAATTCCCTACTACTTGAGCCACAGCTCCATTTCCAGCATTTTGGGTAGTTTAGTGGAGACAAGAATCTCACAGGCTTTCCTTCTGCAGGCTAGCTTCAAACCATGATCTTCAGATCTCAGCATCCTGAGTAGCTAGGATTTTTAGGAATGAGCCACCACTGCCTGGTCAAGCTAGAGGATTTTTTTTTTTTTTTTGCCTGTCCTGGGCTTTGAACTCTAGGCCTGGTCACTGTCCCTAAGCTCCTTCTGCTCAAGGCTAGCACTCTACCTCTTGAACTACAGCTCTGCTTCTGTTTTTTTCTATGATTAATTGGAGATGAGAGTCTCACAGACTTTTCTGTGCCAGCTGGTTTCTAACCGCAATCCTTAGATTTCCGTCTCCAGAGTACCTAGGATTCCAGGGGGTGACCCATGAGCACCTGGCACGAGAGATTTTTTTTTTGGTCCGGTCGTGGGGCCTGAACTCTGGACCTGGGCACTGTCCCTCAGCTCTTCAGTTCAAGGCTAGCACTCTACCACAGCGTCACTTCCGGCTTTTTGCTTTTTGCTTATGTGGTGCTGAGGAATCGAACCCAGGGCCTCAGGCATGCAAGACAAGTGCTCTACCACTGAGCCACCTTCCCAGCCCCTCAGAGGATTATTTTTTTATTTTATTTTTTGTTGGTAGTTGGGCTTGAACTCTGGGACAGGGCGTTGTCCTTCAGCTCTTCAGCTCAAGGCTAGCACTCTACCACTTGAGCCACATCACCACTTCCTGTTTTCTGCTGTTTTATTGGAGATAAGAGTCTCACAGACTTTCTTGCCCAGGCTGGCTTTGAACAAGAATCCTCAGATCTCAGCCACCTGAGTAGCTAGGATTACAGGTGTGAGCCACTGGCACTCAGATTACATTTTTTTTTTGTCATAGGGCTTGAATTCTGGGCCTGAGCACTGTCCCTCAGCTCTTTGCTCAAAAATAGCACTCTACCACTTGAGCCACAGTGCCACTTCTTGTTTTCTGGTGGTTTATTGGAGATAAGAGTTTCCAGGGAGCAGGGCACTGGTGGCTTACGCCTATAATCCTAGCTACTCAGGAGGCTGGGATCTGAGGATCATGGTTAGAAGCCAGCCCGGGCAGGAAAATCCATGAGACTCTTATCTCCAATAAACCACTGGAAAACCAGAAGTGACACTGTGGCTCAATGGGTACAGCACTCGCCTTGAGCTGAAGAGCTGAGGGACAGTGCCCAAGCCCAGAGTTCAAGCCCCAAGGCCAACAACAACAACAACAAAAAAGAGTTTCTTGGCTTTTCCTGCCCAGGCTGGCTTTGAACTGCAATCCTCAGATCTCAGCCTGCTGAGTAGCTAGGATTACAGGTGTGAGCCCCCGGCAACTGGCTCTACAATAAATTTTTTAATAAAATATTTGTTTTTAATGAAAATATCAGTGCCTAGATATTTCAAATATATATTTTAAGGAAGAAGAAAAGGGGCTTTGGAAAATATGTGTTTGGCTCAAATGTCCTTAGTAAGACCTTCTTTGCTAACTGTATGCATGCATGTATGTATGTGTGTATGCATGTATGTATGTGTGTATGCATGTATGCATTTTTTGGGGGAGGTCATGGTCATAGGGCCTGAACTCTGGGCCTGGGCACTGTCCCTCAGCTCTTCAGCTCAAGGCAAATGCTCTGCCAGTTGA
>NW_012267242.1:14433582-14440372 GCF_000151885.1 Dipodomys ordii
AAAAAAAAAAAAGTTAAAAAAGTTTAAGGGCTGGAACAGAAGCTCACGACTGGCCTGATTGTCAACTTTGAATGGAGCCTAAAGCATGGAAGTCCTTTGCAGTGAGATGATCCAGCAGATCCTATGAGACTAGAATATGTGTGAAAGGGGAAAATGCCGTACTGGCTTCAATGAGCTCTAAAAGGAGAATTGTAAGACAGACTCCGTAACTCTGAAGCAGATCCTTGTCAGCTGCAACAGAGAGACACACACAACTTGAAAAGCATCAGCTGGGTAGATGAGAACCCAGTTGTTAGTATTATGCCTACCTTTGGTCCTCAGCTCCACCCAGCCCTGAGCTCCTCCCAGCCCTAGAGTTCTGGCCATACAGCTGGCCATTCCCTCTCTCTCTGCCCAGACTGACCTGAGCACAGCACCTACCTCACTTCCTGCCCTGAGATCCTCCTGCTACCACGTGCTCCCTCTGCTGGGAAATATGGCCCCTCTAATAAGCCTTATAATTGTCAAGTTTTAGGTGAGGAAAGAACACACAGGAGGAAGTAAAGGTGAATAAAAGTATTGGGGTACGCGCCCAGGTGACCTCCCTGGCTGGGATCAGAGAGGTGGCCCAGAGTTTGGTTGTAGCAGGGTTTCTATGGCCAGAGTCAGCAGGAACTTGTAACACATACTTGTTTTACGAGTTTGAGCGGTTTCAGGCTAGAACCCCCAAGAATGATTGGGACAGGTGGTGTATAAGGAAGTGGCTTTTCTCAGCTGCCTCTGCCCTCTAGTGGCTTAGAGGTTCAAGATTAGCCAATAAGTATATCAGAGGAGTATGTGGGTCCAGTTTGGAATATTGGTTTCCCATGGTGCCCAGGCAGCCAGGGGTAAAACTAAGGCTGAAGAAGGCATCCCTGTCTTAGCCAAAGAGTTACCAAATAAAACGGGGGGTGACAGAGAAGACCGGGTATCCCTGATTGTTTTCAGCACCGAGACCACAGGCCAGAAGGAGACTCAGGCACAAGTGCTAGTGTCTTTTATGGACAGAAATGGAAGGAATGGAGTTCCTGAAGAGGAAGCCAGGACACCCTGGGAGGGTAGGGGAGGACTCACCAGAGAGAGAGAGAGAGAAAGAGAGAGAGAGAGAGGGAGGGAGGGAAGGAGAGATGGGGAGACAGAGAGGGAGAGGGAGGGAGAGAGAGGCCTTGATTAGGTTTACACTGATAACCAATAATATCCCAAGCCACTAGGTGGCTGTCCATGGGCTATGCACTGCTTACAGTGGCTGTTTAACCTAAAGTAAGCTCGGCAGGCTCTATGCTCCCTATGGAAGAAGCCTTGGAAAAGGAGGAAGGGAGGAGAGCGAGGCTGAGAAGGGGCTGTGCTCATTGGTCGCCCTAGAGCTAAGCAAAGCACTACCACCTTCCCAGGTTCAACATCAGGTGTAATATTTTAGGCGAGGAAAGAACACGCAGGAGGAGGTAAAGGTGCATAAAAGAAAAGTTTAGCCGGGTGCTGGTGGCTCACACCTATAATCCTAGCTACTCAGGAGACTGAGAGCCGAGGATCACGGTTCAAAGCCAGCCCGGGCAGGAAAGTCCAAGAGACTCTTATCTCCAATAAACTACCAGAAAACCAGAAGTGGTGCTGTGGCTCAAGTGGTAGAGCATTAGCCTTGAGCTGAAGAGCTGAAGGACAGCGCCCCAACCCAGAGTTCAAGCCTCATGACCGACAAAAAAAAAAAAAGTTAAATGTGATATATAAGCATTCTAAACAGGATGCCCAGAGACAATGGGCAGTACTTAGAGTGCCAAACAATTATAGTTTAAAACATCTACTGCGTTTTGTTATTACAAAACTCTGGCAAGTAATTGTTAGTGAATTGTTAAGTTACAGGTAACCTCTATCTCCATTGATCTCCTTGTTGCTTTAATTGGGAATAAAAAGGGCTTTTTTAACGAAGACTTCTTTTGCTACAGTTCAAAGCAATCCTGGGCACAAAGAATCCCTCTAAAACTCCATCTCCCTACTGATCTGCAAAGAGCCAGGCTGGAGGCAGGCATGAGAGACTCTTATCTCTTAAGTGTCCAGCTGAAGGCTGAAAATAGCATTGTGACCCTAAGTGGTAGAGCACTAACCTCGAGTAGAAGTACTCAGGGACAGTGCCCAAGCCTTGAGTTCACACCCTATGAATGCCAACTGGGACAAGCTATCCCAACTATGAACACTGATAATGAAACTGTAGAGAGGAGTAAGAGGAAATAACATTCTAAATGGAGTCACTTCATACTCACCCTTTCAAAATTAATCAGAGCTGGGAGATCAAGAGAAATAGTTGCTTGCCCAGCTAATGTCCATACCTGTCTACCTTCTAACTGGACACAAAAAGTTACAATCTTGCCTTTGTCACCTGCTATTTGTATTTATAGTAACCTCTGACTGGTTATTCCCAACCAGTCCCCTACCCAGTTGCCAAAAAAATCCTAGACACCCCCTTCCTGCCCCAAGTCCACTTATCCCACTTTCCCTGTAATGGGCCACAACTGGGCTTATACTTCAAATGGAACTTTTCTGGCCCATGGCCAGTGTATGTTCTCCTATGTTGTTCATATTAACTGACCTTGTCACCTTGTGAGCATTTTTGCCTGACCTTTCCAAAAGTTTCTTTTTGTTGTTGTTGTTGTTTTGCCAGTCCTGGGGCTTGAACTTAGGGCCTGGGCACTGTCCCTGAGCCTCTCTGTGCTCAAGGCTAGTGCTTTTCTGCTTATGTGATACTGATACTGAGGAATGGAACCCAGGGCTTTGTGCATGCTAGGCAAGCAATCTACCACTAAGCCACATTCCCAGCCCCCCCAAAGTTTCTTTTAATAGAGTAACAGCCTCCCCACCCCCACACCACACCACCTGGGAACAAGTCAAGGCCATCCTGTTACTACAGGCAACCAGCAATATCTCATTGCCCTGCCTTGCTCAGGGCAGACCCAGACCCTAAAGACCCCAGCTCCAGGGACTCCTTGATGTTCCCAGGCCAGCAAGAAGTAGCAAAAAGAACCTATGACACTTGTTGTCTCTGGTACCTTTAAATATCTCTGCTACCTCCTCCTCAGGTTACTGTGCTCCTAATGTGGGAAAAGTCTTACTCCCCTCTCCACGATGCCGGGAGTCAGGTACCATGCAATGTCTCCAATCCGAGAACGAAAAGTCAATCTCAGGGCTGGGAAGATGGTTCGTGGTAGAGTGCTTGCCTTGCATGCATGAGGCCCTGGGTTTGATTCCTCAGCACCACATAAGCAGAAAAAGTCAGAAGTGGTGCTGTGTCTGAAATGGTAGAGCACTAGCCTTGAGCTGAAGAGCAAAAAAAGAAAAAAAAAAGTAAAAGAAGGGCTGGGAAGGTGGCTCAGTGGTAGAGCGCTTGCCTTGCATGCATGAGGCCCTGGGTTCCATTCCTCAGCACTATGTAAGCAGGAAAACAAAAGGCCGGAAGTGGCGCTGTGGCTCAAGTGGTAGAGCGCTCACCTTGAGCTGAAGAGCTGAGGGACAGCGCCCAGGCCCAGAGTTCAGGCCTCACGACTGGACCCCCCCCCAAAAAAAAAAGAAAAGAAAAAAGAAAAGGCAATCTCAGGTTTTTGATAGCCCCTTTTGGGAATCAGTCCTTCCATGGCATATTCCTCTCTTGGGCTACTAACAGCAATTTTTGCCTTTTATTGTGTCTTGCATTTTAGATAACTATTGTCATGGAAAAGATGAGGACCTTTACCAATCAAATTGTCAAGCAAAATGCCTCTTGGATGGTACACGGCCAAGACAGCAGGAAGTAGTTCCAGAAGAAATGACCTCTGTCCATACCCCTGGCCTGGTACCCCTATTTTTTATTTTTTTTGCCGGTTGTGGGGCTTGAAATCTGGGCGCTATCCCTCAGCTCTTCAGCTCAAGGCTAGCGCTCTACCACTTGAGCCACAGTGCCACTTCTGGTTTTCTGGTAGTTTATTGGAGTTAACAGTCTCACGGACATTCTTGCTGGGGCTGGCAAATATAAAATATAAACCAGGATCCTCAGATCTCAGCCTCCTGAGTTGGTAGGATTACAGGCATGAGCCACCAGCACCCAGAGGGTACCCCTATTTTTATTAAACAACGAAATGGGGGAAATGCTAGGACCCTGGTCCTCATCTCAATCCAGCCTGAGCTCCTCCCAGCCTCAGAGTTCCCTCAGCCGCTCCTGCTCTCCACCCAGACCCACCTGAGCACACCTACCTCACTTTCTGTCCTCTACACCCTCCTGCTACCTGGATAGGGATGGATGCCATGTGCTCCCTCTCCTGGGAAATATGGCCTCTCTAATAAACCTTATAATAATCTTTCTCTTGTGCCTGCTTGCCTCTGGGTGGTCCCCTGAGTTGGGCATGAAGGATCCTTTCACTGAGAATTTCCTTTAATAATTAACCTAAAGTTTCCCTCCACAAAGAGGTTCTGCCTTTAATGTTTTGCCCTGTTCTGAACAATCAGTAATTTGTTTTTCTGTAATTTCACATTTTATTTTCTTTTTGGAGGTTCATCACAGTGCCCCGGCTGTCTATCTGACTGTCTGTCTCTGTCTCTGTCTGTCTGTCTGTCTGTCTCTCTCTCACATACACACAGATAGACAGACAGACACACACACACACACACAAGAAATAATGTAGGAAGGAAAGAAAATGAAAGGAAAGGAGAGAGAAAGAGAAACGAAGGAAGTGTTGGGCGTGGTGAGTTTTAGCAGAAGCAGAGTATCTGGCTACGTTATATCAAATGTCCAAGCAGGAAGAATTTGCCATGGTTAGGAAACACAGCTAGATATAGAAAGAGCAGAAAGTGAACTTAACAGAGCCGGGTGTCAGTGGCTCACACCTGTAATCCTAGTACTCAGGAGGCTGAGATCTGAGGATCACAGTTCAAAGCCAGCCTGGGCAGGAAAGTTTGTGAGACTCGTCTCCATCTAGGCTCATCTAGAAAACCCCAAGTGGCATTGTGGCTCAAGCAGTAGAGTGCTCGCCTTGAGCTGAAGAGCTGAGGGACAGCTCCAGGCTCAGAGTTCAAGCCCCACAACTGACAAGACTGACAAACAACAACAATAAAAAGCCCTACTATTTATATATTTGTATTAACTGTAGCGGTGCAGAACTAGTAGAATATCTTATCTGTTTGTCATCTGTCTCCATCCATCAATCTGGAGAAAGATTTATTAGATTTACTATAAGGTGTTGACATGATTATGGTGGCTGAGAAGTCTCATGATAAGCCATCTTGAAGCTGGAGAAGTAGGAAAGATGGTGGTGTTGACACAGGATGCACTAGGGAAAATAGGTGAATGGCAGCCAGGAATTTAGAAACAGTATATTTAGAAACATAGCACTATCTTCATTTTAACCCTTGAACTCCTTCATAAGCTGCAGTATTAACAGAAGAAAGAAAAACAAAGAACAAGAGCAACTTGCCTGCTGGCTCCAAGCATTTAATGTGCTCTAAACATTGAGAAAGGTCAGAATAAAAAGACATGTGTTCAGGAGAAACAAACAGTTGAAAAAATGGCTCCTGCTGGTCCAAACTGCTTATCTCAAAGGATAAACATTTGTGGCAGGATGCATTCTGTCTCAAGGATAAACACAAATTGTAAGACATATGGCAGAAAGCATTCTTTCCTAAAAGAGATGCCCAAACATAATGGTCACACATTTATTAAAGTATAGGTCAGTCTCAGAGAGCCTGAGCCCAAATGGTAAAAGCGTAACCAAGAGTGATTAGGAGCAAAGATGAGCACCTATCTGCATAACTTTAAGTCAGACCCTGCCTTTACCATATAAATAACCCTGGTGGCATCCACATTCTGTTAGGGTATCTTTATACTTTTCTGCTTGCCTGCTCAATAAAGCTCTGCCAAGTTTTCTTATCTGCTTTGTTCTCATAACTCCATGCTGCTCCTATAGCCCACTGATCCACAGTGACTTGTTCAGAAATTTTTTTTTGCCTGTCCTGGGGCTTGAACTCAGGGCCTATGCACTGCCCCTGAGCTTCTTTTGCTCAAGGCTATATCACTCTACTCCTTGAGCCACAAGGCCACATCCAGCTTTTCTGTAGTATTGAGGAATCGAACCCATGACTTCATGAATGTTAGGCAAGCACTCTACCACTAGCCCACATTCCCAGCCCCAGAAATAATAATAATAATAATAGTTCTTCTTCATTATCGTCATCATCAGTCAGTCATGGGTCTTGTACTTGGGGTGGGTGCTGTCCCTCAGCTCTTCAGCTCAAAGCTATGCTGTACCACTTGAGCCACAGAGCCATTTCTGGTTTTCTGAGTGGTTTATAGGAGATAAGAGTCTCATGGACTTTCCTGCTGAGGGTGGCTTTGAACTGCGATCCACAGATCTCAGCCTCCTGAGTAGCTAGGATTACAGGTGAGCCACAGGTGCTTGGCTTTCTTCCTCCTCCTCCTCCTCTTCCTGTTCCTCCTCCTTCTTTCTTGCAAGTCTGGAGCTTGAACTCAGGGCCTGGGCAACTGTCCCTAAGCTTCTTTTGCTTAAGGATAGCACTCTACCAATTGAGCTACAGTGCCGCTTCCGGCTTTTTCTGTGTATGTGGTACTGAGGAATCAAACACAGGGCTACATGCATGCTAGGCAAGCACTCAACCACTAAGCCACACTCCCAGCCCTGGAAATTCTTATTCTGTGGTGGACGTCAAAGACCATAACAGTGACAGTGATACTGTGGTTCAAAAGTTTAAGGGCTGAGGGCTGGGAAGGTGGCTCAGTGGTAGAGCGCTTGCCTTGCAT
>NW_012267242.1:14444387-14490987 GCF_000151885.1 Dipodomys ordii
CCCCAGAGTTCAGGCCCCATGACCTACAGAAAGAGAGAGAGAGAGAGAGAAAGTGAATTTAACAGACTAGATCAACTTTAATGAAAGTTGAAAAATGATTCCATGGTGGCCTGAGGAGATTCACTAGATACAAGGCAAAACAGGGTCGGGGTGGAGAGACTATAAATAAGGTCAGGGGGGTAAGATTACAGATAGTTGGAGCAAGCTGGGACTTGCCTTGAGAGTCTGGTTAAGGCCTGAAATGATCTGGTTCTAGGAACCTATTGTGCAAATCCATTGTGCAGGTTAACCATTCAGCCAGTTGTGCCCTGTTTCAATGAACTTACCTGGGGTAGTGGGGTTAGGGGAGTAGGATTTCACATTTAGATTAAGAATTTTTTTGGGGGGGTCAGGGGGGAAAACAGTGGGTCAAGCCTAGAGAACAACATTGACTTATGGGAACAAAGCAGGGCTTTGTCAGATCCAAGTCATCAGGAAGGGTGGGCACAACAAGAATGCATTGTGAGATAAAGTGGCATCTTTGAAATCTGGCATAAACAAGGTCAGAGGACACAAGAAAGCTTCAAAGCAAAGTCCAAAGTCCCATGCTACGTATCAGTATGGTATAGGCATGTTCCCACATGTCCAAGGCCCTATCAGGGATCCCATATCCAGGTACTAAGTGAGGCCCCTGGTTGGCCATCTAGAGGAACCCTTCTGTCTCACAATGCTTGCATGCAGGAAGAGTCACACCACACAATTTCTTATTTGATGCCTTCTTAGAATTGCTACAAAAGAAGGACAATTAATCCAGGCGCTGCTGGCTCACACCTGTAATCCTAGCTACTCAGGAGGCTGAGATCTGAGGATCACAGTTCAAAGCCAGCCCAGGCAGGAAAGTCTGTGAGACTCTTTTTTTTTTTTTTTGGCGGTTGTGGGGCTTGAACTCTGGGCCTGGGCGCTGTCCCTCAGCTCTTCAGCTCAAGGCGAGCACTCTACCACTTGAGCTACAGCGCCACTTCCGGTTTTCTAGTGGTTTATTGGAGATAGGAGTCTCATGGTCTCTCCTGTCCGGGCTGGCTGTGAACCGCGATCCTCAGATCTCAGCCTCCTGAGTAGCTAGGATTACAGGCGTGAGCCACCGGCGCCCGGCTCTATGAGACTCTTATCTCCAATTAACCACCAGAAAACTGGAAGTGGCGTTGTGGCTCAAGTGGTAGAGCACTAGCCTTGAACTGAAGAGTTCAGGGACAGCGCCCAGACCCAAAGTTCAAGCTCCAGAACTGACCAAAAAAAAGCAAAACAGCACACACACACACACACACACACACACACAAACACACGCAGAACAAAACACATAACTTCAGTGCAACAATTTCTTGAATCTATAATGTTAGGAAAAGGAGGAGAAAGGAAAAAGGAAACAGTCCAGAATCAATCTTTCACAGGTGAGGACTATTTACTGAAAAACAGTGAGGAGCAGCAACCTTCCCGTGGGATTGGAGGTTGTGCAAGGGGCTGGATTTGGGGTAGGGCTGATGTGGGTTTTAACAGGGAAGTAGAAAATAAAAAATGGTGGTCTCAAGGCACTGCCCTTGGCCCCCAAAGGAGGCCAGAATGCTCTGCCTAGGCTGCTGGAACTTTCAGCTAAACCAAGGTTGGAATGACCTCCTTGTGGTCAAGCACAGGAGTGCTCACTGGTGTTTTGCTTGACCTGGGAGAATAAGGCAGGAGTCAATCATTCAATGGGTTTTATTTCCTATTTTTTAGATATTTGTATCTTTATATTGCCACCAATATTTCTTGTTCTTCTGGTCTAATTAACATGATGTTATATACGTATTGAAAGGACCAATGAAGGGATCCACCACATCGATCCCAGGGGACTATGCGGAGGCAGGCAGGGACAGGAGAAAGATTATTACAAGGTTTATTAGAGGAGCCATATTTGCCCTGGAGAGAGAGTACATGGCGGCCTCCACTATGGGTAGCAGCAGGGTCTAGGGGATAGGAAGTGAGGTTGACGGGAGTTCTCATGGGTCTGGGGGAGAGAGGGAGGGGCCAGCATGTAGGGCAGGGAGGAGCTTAGGTCTGGGTGGAGCTGAGGACCAAAGGTGGGCATAATGCTTACTTACACTATGACCAATATGATGTCTAGATAATCTCAGCTACTAGGGAGGTAGTGTGAGAAAAACTTTTTTCTTTATCAAAGAGTGCTGTTTAAAAGTCCATGCTTTATGGATGTGAAGGTGGCTCAGTGGTAGAGTGCTTGCCTTGCATGCATGAAGCCCTGGGTTTGATTCCTTAGCACCACATAAGCAGAAAAAGCTGGAAGTGGTGCTGTGGCTCAAGTGGTAGAGCGCTAGCCTTGAGCTGAAGAGCTGAGGGACAGCGCCCAGGCCCAGAGTTCAGGCCCCACAAAGAAAAAAAAAAGTCCCTGTTTTAGCTTGAAAGTGAAAGAGGAATTGCTTTGGGATAAGGAAGGATTTTCTTTTTTTTTTTTTTTTTTTTGGGTCGGGTCGTGGGGCCTGAACTCTGGGCCTGGGTGCTGTCCCTCAGCTCTTCAGCTCAAGGCTAGCGCTCTACCACTTGAGCCACAGCGCCACTTCCGGCTTTTTTCTTATGTGGTGCTGAGGAATCGAACCCAGGGCCTCATGCATGCAAGGCAAGCGCTCTACCACTGAGCCACCTTCCCAGCCCAGGAAGGATTTTTTTTTTTGTCCCTCGTGGCGCTTGAACTCTGGGCCTGGGCGCTGTCTCAGAGCTCTTCAGCTCAAGGCTAGCGCTCTACCACTTGAGCCACAACGCCACTCCCAGCTTTTTCCATTTATGTGGTGATGAGGAATCGAACCCAGGGCCTCATGCATGCGAGGCAAACACTACCACTGAGCCACCTTCCCAGCCCAAGGAAGGATTTTTGAAATGTAAAGTTTTTGTAAGGTAAATTAAAGAGTCCTGCTACCATATGTAAGGTAAATTAAACAGGTAGGTTTAATTAGGTAGTCAAGAAAGAGAACACCATGCAGTATTCAGGTAGGAAGAGTTTATTTTACCCAACTGCTGCCCGCTGTGCATGAAAAGCACATGGCAGAATGGAAGCATGATGGCCCAGCTGGGTTTAAGTAGGGAGGGGGGTGGGAAGAAGGTATTGTCAGGTGTGGCCAGGTGGGGAGGGGGAGGTAGGGACACACAGGATGCAAATGTGACCTCAGGGCCTGGGACCCTCCCAAGGTCAGATGGGAGGTGTGACTGGGGACCCACCCGGGATGTGACTTAGGAGGAGGGGGAAGTGACTGACTGCTTTGGTGTGCCAGTTACCTAGGTGACACAGGTACTAGGCGGAGACTTAGCCAAGAGGAGGGTGGAGTTTTGTCCCGCAGGCCTTACAGTTTTGTTTTTTCTAAAATGGAATTAAGACACACTTCAAAAGACACTCCTCAGACAGTTCAAGTATAGGGGCTGGGAAGGTGGCTAAGTGGTAGAGCGCTTGCCTTAAAGTGGGGCTGAGGCTCAAGTGGTAGAGTGGTAGTCTATGGCTGAGAGCTGAGGGACAGTGCCCCCACGCTCAGAGTTCAGGCCCACAACCAAAAAACAAAACAAAACAAAACAAAACAGTGTAATTTGAGATTACTTGTCTACTGTTAATCTTATTCCAGAGTCATATTATATAAATACATTTTACCCTATTCAAACTGTTGTAAGATGAATCCAGTCAGTGAGATACAGAGAAGCCACATTTTGAGAGGTCAAATTGGGAGTTTTATTAAAAGGACAGTATCTGCAAGTAAATTATTGTCACAAAGACCTGCAAATACACTTAACACTATTAAGAAACTGAGTGATGAGAGCAGGGGAGGGAAGAAAGAGCAGAAAAACAGTACTAACAACCTAGACCAACTCTATGGAGAGCTGAAGTGGGGTGCCACGTTGACCAGAGCGTGGCCAGGAGACAGGTCACAGCAAATCGGGCCTGGCAAAATGGCGTATGCACTGCCCTGATCCTCAAATCTGGCAGATTGGGGGTGGGGTGTGTGTGGGGGGGTAGGGGACAGGGTCCCAGGAAACTCGAGACTTTCAAGTTCAAGGTACCGAACTGATAGGTGCAGTGACCTACAATCCAAGCCCCAGCCTCTGCCTCTAGGAAATCAGGCACACCCATTACCAGGGTAGTGAGACTTCTCTGGGGCTAAACAACATGATACATTAACATACCCCTTCTGGGTCTAAACACCATATATCTACATCTTCAATTCAAAGGATGGCTTGTCTCACCTCTAGGCTTTGGAAGCTGAGTGAACAGCCCCTTTCACAAGGTTAGGTGCCTGGATGGCTATGAAAGCAAAATGACTTACTTACACCTACTAGTCTTTCCTTTAAAAACTAGCCAAGCTTGAGCAGATTGTAAACCGGAGCTCAACCAACTTGAGCACAGAGGCAGGGCCTCCTACATTAGTGATAAATAAAAGACCAACTTGCATGTTCTTTGTTTGCTTGGCAGATTTTTGGCTGTTGTTTATCCTTCTGCAGAAGTAAATTTTGTCTTGCTGAAAGATTTTTTTTTGCCAGTCGTGGGGCTTGAACCTGGGCCTGGGTGCTGTTCCTCAGCTCTTCAGCTCAAGGTGAGTGCTCTACCACTTGAGCCACAATGCCACTTTGACTTTTTCTGTTTATGTGGTGCTGAAGAAATGCTGGGCAAGCACTCTACCACTGAGTCACCTTCCCAGCCTGAAACAATTTTTTTATTTTCATGTCTGCCATTGTGACTCCAGTGTTTGTTGGAGAGCATATTTATAAAAGTAAAGAACATGCATATTGGGGGCTGGGAAGGTAGCTCAGTGGTAGGGCGCTTGCCTTGCATACCTGAGGCCCTGGGTTCGATTCCTCAGCACCACATAAGCAAAAAGAAAAAAGCTGGAAGTGGCGCTGTGGCTCAAGTGGTAGAGTGCTAGCCTTGAGCTGAAGAGCTGAGGGACAGTGCCCAGGCCCAGAGTTCAGGCTCCACGACCGGACCCCAAAAAACAGCAATAACAAAAAAGAACATGCATATTGGTTTGAGGCCAACCTGGGTAAAAAAAAAATACCAAGACTATCTCAAAAAAAGACAAGCCAGCTGTGGTAGTGCCAGCCTATAGATCCAGTTACTTGGGAAGCAGAGATAGGAGGCTTAGGGTCCAAGGGCAGTCTTGGCATAAACCCAAGGCCTTATCTGAAACAAAAACAAACTAAACTAAAAGCTGAAGTGCTTATGGTATGGCTCAAGGAGTAGAGTGACTTGTATAATAAACCTGAAGCTCTAAGTGCAAAAAAAAAAGTCTTACTTTATCGAATTCTACTCAGATTACATAATTACAGAGGGCTAGGGAGCTTGATCTTGGGGCAAGCCCATAAATGTGCTTTGTCCTTTCCCTGTGGATGCAAACTGCTTCAGAGCCTCCTTTCTGATCCAATTGGAATTATAAAGCTGTAAGGTATATTAAATAAGTAGGTTTCATTAGGTAGCCGATGAAGAGAACACCACACGCTATTCAGACAGGAGAAGAAGTTTATTCACCGAACTGCTGCCCTGCCATACATGATGGAGAGGCATGGCTGAAAAGGAAAGGGGGCGACCCACCCCAGTGCCAGGACTTATCTAGGCCAGGGACAGGAAGAGGTATGGCCAGGTGGGGGAAAGGTGTGGCCACACTAGATCCGGACGTGATCTCCCAGTCTGGGACCCTCCTAAGGTCAGATGGGAGGCATGTGACCAGAGGTGGCCCAAGACGTGACCTAGCAGGCAGGGAAATGTGCCAGTTACCTAGGTAACAGATACTGGGCAGAAACTTAGCCAAGAGGTAGGAAGGTGTCCCTGTGCAGACCTTACAAAAATAACATTTTTCAGATTAAGAGCTACACTTTATCAGTCAGAGGCTAAACTGTTTTACAAAGTTATCATTTGGGACACACAAATTGCAATTGAGGTTACTGTTTGGTTAAATTCAGAGGATTACTGCCCTTTGCCACTACATAGCCTATTATGTGTGTGTGTGTGTGTGTGTGTGTGTGTGCGCGCGCGCGCCAGTGCCAATACTGGCACTTGAAATCAGGGATTGGCTTGCTGTTCTTTTTTTTTTTCCTGGTCCTATGGCTTGAACTCTCTCATTGAAGGCTGGTATCCTACCACTTTGAGCCACAGTGCCACTTCCTGTTTTCTGGTGGTTAGTTGAAGATAAAAGTCCCATGGACTTTCCTATCTGGGCTGGCTTCGCACTGCAATCCTCAGATCTCAGCCTCCTGAGCAGCTAGGATTACAGGCATGAGCCACCAGTGTCCAGCTTGGCTTGGTATTCTTGCTTGGCTTGTCCAAAGTTGGCACACTTCCATTTCTGGCTTTTAGTAGGTTAATTAGAAATAAAGTCTCAGGGACTTTCCTGTGTAGACTAGTTTCCACAGGTCCCAGCCTGATCCAGCCAGTTTTTTTTTGTTTTTTGGGTCCAGTTGTGGGGCCTGAACTCTGGGCCTACGTGCTGTCCCTCAGCATTTCAGCTCAAGGTTAGCACTCTACCGCTTGAGCCATAGCGCCACTTCTGGCTTTTTTTTTTTCTGCTTATGTGGTGCTAAGGAATCGAACCCAGGGTCTCAGGCATGCATGCAAGGCAAGCGCTCTACCACTGAGCCATTTTCCCAGCCCTTTTTTTTTTAAACATGTGACACACACATGTAAGGAAGTTAGGAAAGCAAGATTAGGTATAGAGAGAAATGGACACATTTTGTGGTTATTTATAACAAAGGCCTCAGCTGATCCTATGGAGAACTCTGGAGCAGGAACAGCCCTTCAGGGCTGCCCCCTATTAAGACAGAGGCCAACCTGCAATTGTACAGGGGACCCACAGCAGGGCACGTAATAGGCGAGGCTGCTTCCTGCCTCAGAAGGCGCTGCCCAGGGAGGGAGGCAGCTGTGTGCTATCAGCAGCTGATATTCTCAGTATCTGAGGAATGGGTGTGTTGTCTCTGAGAGAGATGTGGATGAAGTACTATATATTCATCATAACAAGAAATATTAATGTCCACAGAGGTGCCCAGGACTGTACCAAAGCCTGTCATTACATTAATTGTTTCTTAAGAAACTCATAAACTACACATGGAGTTTTTTTTTAAGTTGTTACATTGTTTCCACCTATCAGAATATAAGCTAGGAGGGCAAAGGCTGTATCATGTATCACAGTATCCTCAGTGTTCAGAGGTTGACTCACTGTGGAATGAATTGGAGAGTTGAAAAAGAATCAAGAAATAGGATCTGTTTCTGTTATTCAGATTAAGAATGGCAGGTACACAGAGGACAGAAATGTAATGTCCTTATCTCAAATCATGTAGGAGACACACTCTATTGAAGGAAATACATTATGCATTCCACATGTAGCTTTCTTCTTCCTTTCTTTCCTTCCTTCTTTTCTTTCCCTCCCCCCCTTCCCTTCCCTTCCCTCCATTCCTTCTTTTATTTCTTTTTGTCAGATCTCAGCCTGCTGATTAGCTGAGATTATAGGTGAGCCACCAATGCCTGGCTCCACATGTAGCTTTCTTTCTTTCTTTCTTTCTTTTGTCAGATCTCAGCCTGCTGATTAGCTGAGATTATAGGTGAGCCACCAATGCCTGGCTCCACATGTAGCTTTCTTTCTTTCTTTCTTTCCCTTCCTTCCTTCCTTTTCTTCTCTTTCTTTTTTCTTTTTCTGGACCTGAAGCTTGAACTCCCTGCCTGAGCACTGTCCCTGAGTTTCTTTTTTTTTAATGTAAATATTTATTTTATTCTTTTATTCTGAGAATACCATACAGAGGAGTTACAATTACATGGGCAAGATAACGAGTACATTTCTTATCAAGCATTTGCTGCCTCCTCGTTGTTTCCCCTTCCCATCCCTTCCCATACTCCTCCCCTCCCCCCACCCGATCCTCCCCCACCCCCCACCAAATTGTTAAGTTCATTTTTCGACATAACAACTTGTACATCTCATTGTTGCAATGGGTCCACCTGTATCCCTAGTTAAACGATTTGTTTTTTTCCCTTCCCCTCCACAAATTATACTAACATCAAATACAGTGAAAGTATGGGTTATACTGTGGGGAAGGGACATACAAAGCAACATAGAAATCATCTTATAAATGTGTTAGAAACAATTGCATGAAAGGAAATGTCCCTGAGTTTCTTTGTGCTCAAAGCTAGGACTCTACCACTTGAGTCAGAGCACCATTTCCAGCTTTTTCTGAGTTTTTTTTTTTTTTTGGTCTGGTTTCCAGCCTGAACTCTGGGCCTGGGCGCTGCCCCTCAGCTCTTCAGCTCAAGGCTAGCACTCTACTACTTGAGCCACAGCGCCACTTCTGGCTTTTTCTTTTTGCTTATGTGGTGCTGAGGAATTGAACCCAGGGCCTCATGCGTGCAAGGCAAGTGTTCTACCACTGAGCCACCTTCCCAACCTTCTATGAGACTCTTGTCTCCAATAAACAACTCAGAAAATGGGGCTGGTAAGTTGGCTCAGTGGTAGAGCACTTGCCTTGCATGCCTGAGGCCCTGGGTTCCATTGTACAGCACCACATAAGCAAAAAAAGCTGGAAGTGGTGCTGTGATTCAAGTGGTAGAGAGCTAGCCTTGAGCTAAAGAGCTGAGGGACAGTGCTCAGCCCCAGAGTTCAGGCCCCATGACCAAAAAAAAAAAAAAAAAAAAGAGTCTCATAGAGAGGTACTTGTCTAGCATAAGTACCACATAAACAGAAAAAGGCGGAGGTGGCGCTGTGGCTCAAGTGATAGAGTGCTGAGTTCAAGCCCCAGGACTGGCAAAAAAAAAAAAAAAAAAAATTACAGAAAGGCATTACATCCCAGATGAGAGGCATTGTGGATTCAGAAGTCTTGGATTTGAATTCAGTCAGCCACTAATGGTGTTATCTTAGGGGAATTTCTCTTTCTTTCTTTTCTTTTCGTGATTTTTTTTTTTTTTTTGCCAGCCCTGGGCTTGAACTCAAGACCTGGGCACTATCCCTGAGCTTCTTTTGCTCAAGGTCAGCACGCTACCTCTTGAGCTACAGTACCACTTCCAGCATTTTGTTTATATGGTACTAAGGAATCAAAAACCCAGGGCTTCATGCATGCTAGGCAAGTACTCTACCACTAAGCCACATTCCCAGCCCTCTTAGAGGAATTTCTAAGGCTCAGTATCTTCATTCCAGAGAGTGGGATTCACAGTAGCACAGCTGTCTGAGGACCAGGGGAACTAGCAGACATGAAGGAGGGTACTTACCCTGCCCCCAAAACCTCAGTATAGAGGGAGGCTAGACCTGTGGAGAAGCACATGAAGGACAGAAGAGACAGGGCCTGGGTAAACTTCCTACGTTCTGGCTTCCACTAGCACTGACAGCTACACTGTCTAGCCTCCACACATGCAGATAGTAGCTGCTGATCTGGAGTTGCACTAATTGGTTTTAAAGTCTCCTCCTTATCTTCTCCTCTGGAAGATAGCAGCTGTGTGGTAGCTGCTGCTAGTGCAAACAGAAGGAGCAGTAAACGGTGGCGATAGGGTGTCCTTACCATGGCAGGTGCACAGCCCCTAGTTCAAATCAAGGAACATCTTCGGATCCACAACCTCTTGGTCCGCCAGTGCCTGGCAGAGTTCCTGGGTGTATTTGTACTATTGGTAAGCCTGGGAATTGATGGGAGGATAAAGGGAGATGGGCTTCCTACCATCCTTTCTTCCTCCTCGACCTTCCGTTCAACTCAGCTTCTTCTCTTTTCCCTCGTCTTTTATTTATTTATTTTTTTGCCAGTCCTGGGGCTTGAACCCAGAGCTTCTTTTGCTCAAGAAAAACTTTAGCCACAGCACCACTTCTGGCTTTTTCTGTTTATGTGGTACTGAACCCAGGGCTTTATGCAATCTAGGCAAGCACTCTACCACTAAGACACTTTCCCATTCCTTTTTTTTTTCTTTATTTTTGCCAGTCCTGGGCTTGAACTCAGGGCTTGGGTGCTATCCATGAGCTTCCTTTGCTTAAGGCTAAGGTTCTACCACTTGGGCTCAGCCCCACTTTCCTCTTCTGCTTCTTCTTTTGGATTCCTCCTGCTTTTCCTTAGCTCTCACTTTTCTTCCCTTTCTTCCTTCCTCCTCCACTTTTTTTTTTTGGGTCAGTTGTAGGGCTTGAACTTTGGGCCTGGGCACTGTCTTTCAGCTCTTCAGCACAGGGCAAGTGCTTTACCACTTAAGCCACGGCGTCACTTCCGGTTTTCTGGTGGATTATTGGAGATAGTCTCATGGACTTTTCTGCCCCAGCTGGCTTTGAACTGTGATCCTCAGATCTCAGCCTCCTGAATAGCTAGGATTACAGGTGCAATCCAGCTGCCAGTGCCTGGCTCTCCTGCACTTCTTGCATTATTATTATTTTTGCCAGTTCTAGGGCTTGAACTCAGGGCCTGGGCACTGTCCCTGTGCTTCTTTTGCATAGAGCTAGCACTCTACCACTGGAGCCACAGCACCACTTCCAGATTTTTCTGTTTAGGTGGTACTGAGGAATTGAACCCAGGGCTTCATGCATGCTAGGCAAGCACTCTCTCACTAAGCCAAATTCCCGGTCCTCTTTTTTTTTTTTGGTCGGTTGTGGGGTTTGAACTCTGGGCCTGGGTGCTGTCCCTCAGCTCTTCAGCTCAAGGCTAGGGCTCTACCACTTGAGCCACAGAGCCATTTCCAGTTTTCTGGTGGTTTATTGGAGATAAGAATCTCTGGGATTTTCCTGCCTGGGCTGGCTTTGAATGGAGACCCTCAATTAGGATTATAGGCATGAGCCACCAGCGCCCAGCTGGGAGACCCTTATGTCCAATTAACCACCAGAAAACTGAAGTGGCTCAGCTAACCTTGAGCTGAAGAGCTTAGGGACAGTGCCTAGGCCCAGAGTTCAAGCCCTGTGACTGCCAAAAACAAAACAAAACAAAACGAGTGTCACAGACTTTCCTTCTTGGGCTGGCTTTGGACTGGGATCCGCTGAACTCAGTCTCCTGAGTAGCCAGTATTACAGGTGTGAGCCACCAGCGCCCAGCTTCCCCATTTTTCTTTCCTTGCTAGTCTTTCAAGTTTCTTCATTTCTCCTCTTTCCTGAAACTTTTCTCTCCCACTGTTCGCCTCCTGGGCTTTTAATTCTTCATCTCCCCTCTTTCCACAAGCTCCTCACTCAGGGTGCTGTAGCTCAGGCTGTCACCAGTGGAGAAACCAAAGGCAACTTCTTCACTATGTTTCTGTGTGGCTCCCTGTCTGTCACAATAGCCATCTACGTGGCTGGCAATGTCTCAGGTAAGGAGGGCAGGGTCTGGTCACTGAAAATGTGAGATGTACGTGAGAGTATGTATCTGGTGATAATGAAGTTAGACCCTTTGGTGACTCATGGACATTATCTCCCTGAGCTTGACCAGTGACCTGGACTGAGATAGGCCTTTGGCCTCACCCACTCCTTCTCTGTCCAGTATCATCACTGTATTCCTTTCTTTACAATAAACCTTAGCTCACCTGGGCAGAAATCTCATACCAGGGTGTTAAGGCTAGGCGATTATCTTTTTGTGCCTTACACCTTGAAGCCTCTAGAGTTCACTGGACTCTGTTCAGAATCTCCTGTTTGTCCCTTAGATACACACTGCATTGGTAGGCCTGACCAGAACCTTGAGATGCAGCTTGCTCCAGGTTCAAATCTTCACTTCACTGTAGGACTTTGCCAAGTCATTTTTTTGTTTCTTTTTGTGGCTTGTGGGGCCTGAACTCTGGGCCTGGGTGCTGTCCCTCAGCTCTTTAGCTCAAGGCTAGCACTCTACCACTTGGGCCACCTTCCCAGCCCCTCACTTAATTGAGTCTTAATTCCTTAAGTATATGAAAGTAATACTCCCCCCCCCCCCGCCTAGTTTAAGGCCCAGGCACTGTCCCTCAGCATTTTCTCTCAAGGCTGGCACTCTATTACTTGGGCCACAGTTCTACTTCTGGCTTTTTGCTGGTTAATTGGAGATAAGTCTCACAGACTTTCTTCCCCAGGCTGGCTTCAAACCTTGATGCCCAGATCTTAGCCTTCTGAGAAGCTAGACTCACAGGTGTCCAGCAATATTACTGTTTAAAGTGTTGTAGGGTTGTATGTTGTATTGCTATTGATTGGTAACAGTACTGGGCAGTGATATTTAGTAGATGCTGGCTGGTTTTCTTTCCTTGATGCTTCAAGGGGCCCACCTGAATCCAGCCTTCTCCCTGGCCATGTGCCTCGTTGGACGCTTCCCCTGGGCCAAGTTCCCAATTTACTGTGTTGTGCAGTTGCTGGCAGCTTTCTGTGCCTCAGGAGCCACTTATGTTCTCTACTATGGTAACAGAGGGCCTAGGGCTGGAGCCACCTATGTACGGGCAGGGGTGCCTGGGAATGGTTTGTTTGAGCAAAGATGGGAAATATCAGGTATTCTCTCCTGAAGATGCCTTACAGAACTATACAGGTGGGGACTTGACTGTGACTGGACCGAAGGAGACAGCCTCCATCTTTGCCACCTACCCTGCACCTTACCTATCCTTGAATAATGGCTTCCTGGATCAGGTAGGTCTGAAAAAAAGATGTGGGAAAGTCCCAACCTTTGCCTTTTCCCTTGGTACACTCCAGCCTACTGTTGAGGTTTGGTGGGACAATTCAGAATTGGTTCTACATGACACCCCTCCCCAAACCTGCTGCCTGTGTTGGATAAGGCCAGATAGTAAGGGGGGGTGGTGGGAAGTATTTGGGTGAGGGAGGGCAGATGGATTACTACCAGGCAGCTGATGGGGTCCCCTTTTTTGACTTCTGTCTACTCTAAGGTTCTGGGCACTGGGATGCTGATTGTGGGGCTCTTAGCAATCCTGGACAGACGGAACAAGGGTGTACCCGCGGGTCTGGAGCCTGTGGTGGTGGGGCTGCTGATCCTGACCATTGGACTATCCATGGGTGTCAACTGTGGGTTTCCACTCAACCCTGCCCGGGATCTGGGCCCACGGCTCTTCACCTATGTGGCCGGCTGGGGCCCTGAGGTCTTCAGGTGGGAGTCAGCTTTCTCTGGTGTGGTCTTCCACTCCCTCTCTTTGATAATGGCTGTTCACCAGAGCTCTCTTCTAGACAGTTCTCTTGGCCTCTTCGGACAGTGTTCTCCAAGCCTCACATTCACCCTTCCTTCCTAGTTCCCCTCCCCACTTTTCACTGAAATAGTAAGGTTTGAGGGTTGTGTTTTGGCACATCAATTTCTTCCTCTTAGAAGGGGTTCCCTTCTCTCCAAGTGCAATGTATTGTTGTGAAAATATCCTGGTGTTGGTCATTCCAGGGACTATTTGAAAGGAGGTCTCTTATTACTGTCCCCCAGTCCCTGGGGAGAGGGAAAGCTAAAGCAGTCAACCTTTGATGTCTCCTTTTGTTCTTCCCTTACAGTGCTGGTAATGGCTGGTGGTGGGTGCCGGTAGTGGCTCCTCTAGTGGGGGCCACCCTGGGCACAGCCACGTATCAGCTGATGGTGGCTCTGCACCATCCTGAGGACTCAGAGTCAGTTCAGGAAACCTCAGATTTGGAAACTCCTGCCTCAGCTAAGACGATGGAGAGTAAGCTGTGATTCTCACAGGATTCACTCCAGGATGTCAAGAGAACCACGATCCTGCCAGCTTGCAAATAACACATTCTTCATCCTTTTTCTTTTTTGGTCGGTCGTGGGCATGAACTCAGCTGTCCCTCAAGCTCTTCAGCTCAAGGCTAGCGCTTTTCTACTTGGGCCATAGCGCCACTTCTGGCTTTTTCTGTTTAGGTGGGGCTGAGGCATCGAACCACTCTACCACTGAGCCACCTTCCCAGCCCCCGACCTTCTTTACTTTACCTTAATTAGAAATCGAGACCCAGGGGAAAGCTTTCTGTTTACTCACTCCTTCCTCTGGAACCGCACTGCCGGCACAGGTGGAGAAAGGGAGTTGCTGGCAGGATGGGATTACTCCCACCCAGACCCGCCGGACCTCTAGGAATGCAGGTGCTCAGAGCAGCCGCCAGAGGGCGCGCACGCCGGCCGAAGGTCTGCTAAGGCCGTGGGAATCTGAGGGACGGAGACACTGGCCAATTCATCCAATGGCGGCGGTGGGAGATCGGCCTTGGGGCCCTCTCAAGCTGGGTCCCCAAGGCCTGGCCTCAGCTCCTACGACCCCAACGCCTCCTGCTTCGGCCCTCTCAGATCGCCTCCATAACCCAAAAGCCCTCCAACCCCCCCCACCACCTGCCCCCTCCCAGGGAGGCTGCCGAGCGCCGCCCCGCCAGTGCCCGCAGGCTGGGAGGACCCGGCGGAGAAACTGAGGCACCACAGCCAATCTGGGTCCGGAGAGGGGGAAAGGTCCTGAAATGAGGCGGGGAGAGAAGAGGAGGCTGCGGCACCAAGGGCGGAGGGCGGAGGCCCGGGCTGTTGGAGAAGATGCTCGCGGTGCGGAGAGGCCGGCGCGGCGCCCAGGGCCCCCGCTTCCCTTTCTTCCAGATTAAAGCATCCCAAACCTCTGCGTTCTGTCGCGTCGCGGGCGCTCGCGTGCTGGTGTGGCGGAGCGGAAGCTCGGGGGTGGGGCTAAGACCCCCGCCCACATGCCTCCCCTCTCTTGCCCCGCACAAAGATGGCGGCGCGCCCGCCCCGCCGCCCTCCCCAAAGCCCCTCCCGCCCCCCGCCCTCGGCCGCCTCCGCCGTCACTTCCGCCCCGCGGTGGCCGAAACTGACACAAAGTAGCGGGCCGAGGCCCCCGGGGGGAGCGGGGCCGCAGCTGGGGGGGGCGGGAGCCCGCGGGGAGCCGAGCCCAGCGCCCCCCGCCCCAGCCCCCGGCATGGGCCGGACGGGGCGGCCGCGGCGGGCGCCGAGCGCC
This sequence comes from Dipodomys ordii, assembly GCF_000151885.1. NCBI lineage: Eukaryota > Metazoa > Chordata > Mammalia > Rodentia > Heteromyidae > Dipodomys > Dipodomys ordii. Next base: position 14,459,236 of record NW_012267242.1, read on the forward strand.
GAGCGCTGAGGTGAGGTGAGGCGAGGCGCGGCGGGGCGAGGCGGGGACCGGGCGCGGGGCCCGGGCGCACCGGGAGAGGGGGCCGCACCCCGGGCCGAGAGGAGCGGGACGGGGGGCGGTGTCTGAGGCCGGGGAGTCCCCGTGACTGTCCGCCGGATGGGGTGCCGGCTGGGGTGTGTGGAGAGCGGGACGGGGGTGCGGAGTGCCGGGCACAAGCGTGGGGGGCCCCACACCCCGAGAGTTGTGAAGGTGACGGGGAGCCCCAGCCCCCGACTTCAGGTGCCCCGTGGAGGGAGCGCAGGGCCGGGCAGGGTCCGGGCTGGGTCCCGTCTTGGAGGCCGAAAGGTGGCGTGGGGTGGCGTTGGCGGCCGCGGAGCCCCGAGGGTCTGGGGGCTCTTTCTCCTTGAGCTGGCAGCCTCCCCGGAGAGGAGCCCGGGCCAGCCCTAGCGCTGGAGGCGTTGTTCTTCGTGGAACATTGCCTCCTTCCCAGGGCTGGCTATTTTTATCCCAGATGTGGCTCTGTGGCGGGGGCTGGGGTGGGGTGATGGGGCCGGGCGACGTGGCTGATGGGCCTGACCTGTTTAGAAAACCCTAAGCTATTTGAGACCAGGAAGGAGACCTGGTCCCAACTGCCCGCTCCTCTCCTTGGCCCTGTTGCTTGCCCCCCCACCCCCAAGCCTGTTTTCCTCTCCTCAGGGTCTCACGGGGTAAAACAACTTTGCTGCTCTGTGTCCAGATGCCTGGCTCTAGAGGGTTGGGTCTTGCTCTCCATTAACTCTTCCATAGACACAGACCCAGATCTTTGGGTTGGCCCCTGTTTCTTGGTACCCCTCCCCCCAGGGTGGGTCTAGCTACTGAATCTGCTGTTTGCCCACCCTGCATCTTCTTCTTTAACCTCTCCCTCCACACCCCACCCTCCCATGACTCACGCTCTAGACTGGGTGGAGACCCTGGCTGGGGGCCCTGGAGGAGGGCTTGGCATCTCTAAAATGTGCATGAGGTTTTTCCATCCTGAGCCAGGCACCCTTGCTTGCCACAGCTGAGGAGGGTCAGGGTTGAAAAGGACTATTACTCTGAGGACTTTAGGTCAGGGAAGGAGACTGTTAGTGAAGGGAGAATTGGTATGGGTGACTGGGTTGTGGGCCCAGTCTCTGTAATTACAGACTTCGAGCAGACAGGCAATTAGTATCTCTTGGGGCTAACAGAGGCTGGAGAGAGGGGAACCAAGGAGGAGGTGGAAAGCCTTTCCACCCAAAGGTAGAAGAGGTGACCCTCTCTCTGGCAGTTTCTTTTAGGCCAGGCTGGGAAACAGGATAGAGGCTTGCTTCTTCCTAGGTCAGACTTTTTATTCTCCCCCTCCCCCCATTTTTTTTTTTTTTTTTGAGAAAGATACGACATTGGGAAAGAAGGTGGAAAGAAGCAGAGGCCCTTTGATGGATGGTCTCTGATTCTGTATCCAGTGCCATATCGACTTGTCTAGGCTGAAGCTGGGAAAGAAGGTGTAACTCCCAGATAGGGTCAGGAAGACCCCTCTCTCCTGGCTCACGAAGGGCGGCTGCCCAGATTGAGAGGAAGTGGGTTGGGGACTGTCTGTGCAGGAAGTGAAGGCCATACCATTTAATGTGTTGGGCTTCTGTGTGGAGGAGGTGGTAATGGAAGCTCTTAGGGGTTGTGGGAGGGGGAATTAGGAGCAGTTTGAGATGGGTGGAGCCTGCCCACCCCATTTCCTGATACTGCCAGGTGTTTCCTGAGTTGTATTCCCTCCGCCCTGCCCTTGGGGGGGGGACTCTTGCTTTCTAGTACAGACAGCCGTCTTGGTCTGGAGTAACAAGGACACCACACCTTGCTACTAGGAAGGCCGATGGAGCAATGCTTGTTTCTGGGATGGTTACCTTGAGAGCTGTGTCCCTCTTGTCATAGGAACTCTTTCTCTGCTGGCCTTGGCCTCTTTTGAACTCTCAACTTCCCTCTCATGTTATCTAAGGTACCCTTTTCCAACATCATTGGGCCAGGAAGAGGAGAGTGTGGGAGTTAGCAGGGGTCAGAGCCAGAGGAGAGAATCTTCACCAGCGATCTGATGAAGGGATTGAAGGGTTCTCCTCAGCTTCCTGACCATTGGCTTCTGTCACCTTCCTGCAGGGTCTCCCATGGGATTGCTGGGACCTTGCTGGGTGAGATGGCACTGTGTGCAAAAAAGCGCCCCCCAGGTAAGAAAGTCCAGGACTGTGGATCCTCGAGACTATCAAAAGCAGGTGTCATTACGGTTTTGGGAGCCAAGGGAAAAGGGACAAGTGAAAGGGGCCTGGGAAAGAGGTGTATGTGTGGAGATCAAAACCCTAACACATGCTGGCTAGGAAACTGAGTTTGTCCTTTTGATCCTTTAGTTAGTTTATCTTCTGAGCTGGTGCTGAGCACCAGCTCCCTCACCGGGAAACACCTGTAATCTTGTCAGGGGCAGCCTGCATTTCTCAGCTCTGGTTTGGGAAGTCCCTGCTCTCCCCTCACTTTCCCATGCTGGGACCTCCTAGTTTCCTGCAGGTAGGGCGGGGTGGAGGTGGAGGTGGGAGTTGAGAGTGGTTGTCTCAGGCCGTCCGTTCACCCGCATTGGCCGGGGGTGGGAGCGGAGAGGCGGGGCCTGCGTGCTGGCTTTCGCCTACGCGGCGCTGGCAGGCTGCTGCCCCTGCAGTGGGGGGAGCTGGCGGAGGCGGAGCCCGGGGCGTGGGCACCGAAGCCTGGACCAGTCAGCGCAGGCTGGCCTCCGCGGGGGGCCTCCGGAGCGGCGGCGGTGGCGCAGCGGAGCCCGAGTTGGGGACGAAGGGGTCCCCGCTCGCTCGCCGCCGGCGGCTGTGAGGATGGCCTGGGCTGCGGGCAGTGTGCGCACCGGCTGTCCGCGGCTCTCCTCTGAGCTGCCGCAGCCCTTGCACTTCCCCGGGGGGCCACCCTGTTGGCACCTCTGAGGCCAAGGACAGACTGCGCCTTCCCCAACTTAAACCGGGGTCATGACGGTCCCCAAGGAGATGCCTGAGAAGTGGGCCCGGGCCGGGGCACCTCCGTCTTGGAGCCGAAAGAAGCCCTCTTGGGGGACAGGTAACAGGAGTCAATGCCTGGTAGCTCTCCCGAACCCATAATCTGCCCCCTTCCCCCGCAGTCCCCACATCATTCTCTCGTCCTCAGCCTCCCCCAACCTCCTCTCCCTTCCTCTTTCCAGACCCAAAGATCCTGCCTTTGCACTGTTTTTGTATGCACTGTGGTGATGGTGCAAGGTCTCAGCAGAAGGAGACCCCTCTGGGGGGAAGCTATTAGGAGTAAAGTGGCTCAGCTGTCTGGGGACTCCAGCTTGGGGTTTTGTTGCTGCAGTTTGCTCTTCAGGCTCGGCAAGGGTTTTAGGAGCCCAGCCTGTTGGCTTCCAGGCAGTTTTAAGGCATTAGGTTTACTGCCTAACCAAGTTACTTCCTTTTAAAGCCTAAGATCATATCGACCCCTGGGAGATGGGATGGTAACTTCATAGAAGCATGCGATGGGATGGGAACTCTCCTTGTTCTGGAACTTGAACTTGGCGTCTGCAGTCCGGTAGCTGCAGCGGTTCTGGATAGTAGGGCTAGAGAGGTGTTACTAACCTAGTGACAACTGAATGGTTTCAGTGAAATGTGTATAGGATCCAAGAAAGATTACAGTAGAGAGAGGTGTTTCGGTTGCATCTCCTTCCCCTCTTCCTCCATGTCTCTATCAGTCTGCAAGTTCCATATCCCTGACACCACCCCACCCCCACCTTCTCCTACTTGAAGATAAGCTTTGCTATAAGGTGATGTCATTGCTGGCCAGTCAGAAGCTGCTGCTGACTACATGTGACAAGCAGAGACTCCTGTAGGGGGACTGCACGTGGGGTTGGGATGCTGCCGCAGAGCAGCTCCAGGGCACTGTGACCCCATGTCTTGTGACTGATTCTACTCCTGCCCAGATTAGGGGGCATGCATTGGTTCTCAGGAGGAAAGGGTGCATTGTGCCTTCAGCTACTATCCTGTTTTTTTTTTTTTTGGGGGGGGGGGATCCGGTCGTGGGGCCTGAACTCTGGGCCTGGGCGCTGTCCCTTAGCTCTTCAGCTCAAGGCTAGCGCTCTACCACTTGAGCCACAGTGCCACTTCCGGCTTTTTCTTTTTGTTTATGTGGTGCTGAGGAATCGAACCCAGGGCCGCATGCATGCAAGGCAAGCACTCTACCACTGAGCCACCTTCCCAGCCCTCAGCTACTATCCTGTTAATGATGGTGGATGCATTGATAATAGTAGCAAAGGGTCTGGGGATTCCCGTGACTGATAATGGCTAAAGAGTGATTGGAGAAGTCACTGAGCACCTGGTAGAAGACCTCACAGTTAGTGGTGGGGAAAAGAATATAGCCTTGTCTGTGAGTGTAACCTGTACTGGCAGTATATGCTTGTGATCCCAGCACTCAAGAGGCTGAGGCAAGAGGCTCAAGAATTTGAGGCCTGTCTGGCTACATGGTGAATTCCTGTCTTGTTAAAAAAAGAATAGAGAGCTGAAAGCCCATGGCTCACACCATCAGGAGACTGAGATCTAAGGATCTTGGTTCAAAGCCAGCCCAGGCAGGAACGTCTATAAGACTCTTATCTCCTATTAACCACCAGAGGGGCTGGGATGGTGGCTCAGTGGTAGAGTGCTTGCTTTGTATGCATGAGGCCCTGGGTTCAATTCCTCAGCACCACATCAGCGGAAAAAGCCAGAAGTGGCGCTGTGGCTCAAGTGGTAGAGTGCTAGCCTTGAGCTAAATTGCTGAGGGACAGCGTCTGGACCCAGAGTTCAGGCCCCATGACTGACCAAAAAAAAAAAAAAAAACCCACCAGAAAAACAAAGTGGCGCTATGGCTCAAGTGGTAGGGCACTAGCCTTGAACTGAAGAGTTTAGGGACAGTGCCTAGGCCCAGAGTTCAAGACCCACGACTGACCAAAAAAAAAAAAAAAAGAATAGAGAAAAGAAGAATGTTTATAGCCCTTTAAAGCCACTGCTTAGGCCGTCAGTGAGAGAAGGGGAAAGAATTTAATGACTCCCCAGGCATGGCGCTAATTTCATGAAGCTGTATTCTGTGGAAAGAAACGGGCCCTTAGTGGAACTCCTACAGATGTTGGGTAGGCCTAACAAGGTGTGGGTCTTGGTTTGTTCTCTTCTCCTGACTATAGCATCCTTCTGTTACAGAAGAAGAAAGGAGGGCACGGGCTAATGACCGAGAATATAATGAGAAATTCCAGTATGCGGTAAGTGACACTAGTGAACTCGTTTCCTCTTCCTGAATGGGAGAGGGGAACAGTATAGAAACATCTGAAGCTGAGAGGGAAGGGCATGTCAGGAGACAAAGGCTACTCAGCTACTCTGTCCGCTATTAAGCCGACTTTCTAGGCCTTCTGCTGGGGAAATGAAATATGTGGATTTTTTCTCTTCCTTTGTCCCCATTTCACACTTACAGTTGCTGGCTTTTGGGGCAGAGGTTTGGGAAGTAGAACAATGGTGGTTGGTCACTTTCTAATTATTTTTCTTCTGTGGCCATAGAGTAACTGCATCAAGACTTCGAAGTACAACATTCTCACCTTCCTGCCTGTCAACCTCTTTGAGCAGTTTCAGGAAGTTGCCAACACTTACTTCCTGTTCCTTCTCATTCTACAGGTGAGTGATCTATAGTGATCCTTTTGGGATTCATAAAGCCAAAGAAGAGGAAGGTTTCAGGGCAAAAGAAGATTAGCTGAAGCCTGAAGCGTGTTCCTCTTTTCTCATTTCAGTGAAGAGGAAGGTTTCAGGGCAAAAGAAGATTAGCTGAAGCCTGAAGCGTGTTCCTCTTTTCTCATTTCAGTTGATCCCACAGATCTCTTCCCTGTCCTGGTTCACCACCATTGTGCCTTTGGTTCTTGTCCTTACCATTACAGCTGTTAAAGATGCCACTGATGACTACGTGAGTTGTTTTTATTCTTCTGCTTGTCCCCATTCACCTTTCCTTCTCTTCCACCTCTACCTCCCAGCTCATAGGCCACCTTCATCGAGCATAATTCCATGGTGCCCTTGACCTTCCTTCGCTGCTCCAGCTAGATGTGTATCTGAGGTGGGAAGGAGGAGTCAAGGCAAGAATTGGTTGAACTAATATACAAGTATAGATATATAAGGCTGACCCAGCAACTCAGCATTCCACTGATGGTCCATTCCTCTTAGAGAAAGAGAAGGTATTACCTTTCTTATTCTCTTCTTTTAGTTCCGCCACAAGAGTGATAACCAGGTGAATAACCGTCAGTCTCAGGTGCTGATCAATGGAATGTGAGTACCAGTGGGAGATAAGGGCTCTAGGGAGGAAGGAGGCCTCCTGGGAATGTGTATAGCTACTATCAGCCTCTTTACTGTCTTCTTGTTGCCACAGTCTCCAGCAAGAGCAGTGGATGAATGTCTGTGTTGGTGATATCATCAAGCTAGAAAATAACCAATTTGTAGCGGTAAGGGTCAAGGTACCCCTTGAGTCTGCTGGGTTCTTTCTTTTGGGGTAGGAAATAATGAGTCCTTCCTGACTTCCTGTTGCTTCTTAAACACCCCTGAAAGGAGATTTTCTTGGATGGAAGGTCTTATGTTGTTAACTTCCTGAGACCAACTTTTCATGCACTTGGAACTAAACAAACTATGCTTAGTAGAGGAATAGTCACCTCCCAGTGAGGGTGGAGGTTTGGGTATTTGTAGTTCTCATTAGATTTTCTCTCTAGGCGGATCTTCTCCTCCTTTCCAGTAGTGAGCCCCATGGGCTGTGTTACATAGAAACAGCAGAACTCGATGGGTAAGTATCAGCCCTCTTTGCCTCCTGAAGGTAAATAGTTCTTTTTAGAAAATTTAAGGGTAAGAAAGGCCTTGGGTTCACAAAATTATTTGCTGGGTTAAGCAGTGATGATCAGGTGCCCCCAGATAGAATCTAGAAGACTGGCAGGGAGCTAGGCCTCAGGAGATCTTTTCTTCCAGAGAGACCAACATGAAAGTACGCCAGGCGATTCCCATCACCTCGGAACTGGGAGACATCAGTAAGCTTGCCAAATTTGATGGTGAGTAATGTTGGAGAAGCAGTCTTCAGGTAGAAGAGATGGGTTGGGTTTTGGTATTCACATTGGACACTTTGCTTTTGACTACTGGTTGCTATGATTATATAGCTCCCTGCGGTTTTTTTTGTTTTTGTTTTTTTGCTAGTCTTGAGGCTTGAACAACTCAGGGTCTGGGCATTGTCCCTGAGCTCAAGGCCAGCACTCTACCACTTGAGCTTTTCCTGTTTATGTGGTACTGAGGAATCGAATCCAGGGCTTCATGCATGCTAGGCAAGCACTCTACCAATAAGCCACATTCCCAGCGGTCCCTGCATTCTTTTGGGAGGGACATATTGGGAATGCCAGGGGCCTACCACTCACTTTTGAACTGACAGTCATTCAGCAATCAGGAGCTTTGTGGCTGACAGCTCCCTGCTTGCTGGGCATGCTGAGAGAAACTCAGCTTATCCTTTATGCTTGTTAGCTCAGAATAATGGTATGGTCTTTATAATAGATATTATACGAAGTGTGGAAGAAAAATTAACAGTCCCTTCCATGCTCTGATTTTACCCTCTGTAGGTAGCTACATATTTTTCTATACATGTATAAACATAGGTAAGTGTGATTCTGTTCTACCAATGTCTCTAGGTTACACTTAAAAAAAAACCTATTAAATGTATCTTAAATATCTTCTTTTGGGGGAGGGGTGGGGGGAGTCCCGGGGCTTAAACTCAGGGCTTGGGCACTATGTCTGAGCTTTTGTGCTCCAGGTTAGTGTTCTACCACTTTGAGCCACAGTTCCACTTCTGGCTTTTTGATGGTTAATTGAAGATAAGAGTCTCAGGGATTTCCTTCCTTCCTTCCTTCCTTCCTTCCTTCCTTCCTACCTTCCTTCCTTCTCTCTCTTCCTCCCTCCCTCCCTCCCTCTCTCTCTTTCTTTCTTTCTTTTTTTTTTTGCTGGTCCTAGGGTTTTAACTCAGGGACTGGGCTCTGTTCCAGAGCTTCTCTGTGCTCATGGCTAGCACTCTACCACTTGAACCACAGTGCCACTTCCAACTTTTTCTGTTTAGGTGGTACTGAGGAATTGAACTCAGGGTTTCATGCATGCTAGGCAAGCACTCTACCACTAAGTCACATTCCCAGCCAAGTCTCAGGGACTTTCTTTACTGGACTGGCTTCAAACCATGATCTTCAGATCTTAGCCTCTTGAGTAGCTAGAATCATAGGCATGAGTCATCAGCATCTGGCCCGTTTTATTTTTTGTTTTGTTTTGTTTGGTTGTAGGGCCTGAACTCTGGGCCTGGGCTCTGTCCCTCAGGTCTTCAGCTCAAGTCTAGCACCCTATCATTTGAGCCAAAGGGCCACTTCTGGCTTTTTCTGCTTATGTGGTACTGAGGAATTGAACCCCGGGCCTCATGAATGCAAGGCAAGCACTCTACACTGAGTCACCTTCCCAGCCTCCGTTTTATTTTTTGATATAAGATCTCTTTAGCCCATCCTGGCCTAAAAACTCATGATTCTTATACCTCAGCCTCCAAGTGCTGCCTGATCCTTTTTTTTTGGTTGGTCATGGGGCTTGAACTCTGGGCTTGGGCGTTGTCCCTGCGCTCTTCAGCTTAATACTGCTTGAGCCACAATGCTACTTGCGGTTTTCTAGTGGTTTATTGGAGTAGTTTATTCATGGACTTTCCTGCCCAGCCTGGGTTTGAACTGTGATCCTCAGATCTCAGCTTCCTGAGTAGCTAGGATTACAGGTGTGAGCCACCGGCGCCCAGCTCTGCCTGATCCTTTAACTGAATAGTTATCCTACTTCTTTTTTGTTTTTTTTGTTCAGTCATGGGGCTCGAACTCTGGGCTTGGGCGCTGTCCCTGCGTTCTTCAGCTCAAGGCAAGCGCTCTACCATTTGAGCCACAGTGCCATTTCCGGTTTTCCAGTGGTTTATTGGAGATAAGAGTCTCACGGACTTTCCTCCCAGGCTGGCTTTGAACCATGGTCCTCAGATTTCAGCCTCGTCAGTAGCTAGGATTACAGGCGTGAGCCACCACCGGCCCTACTTCCTATTTTTGCCCACTCTCTTGAGCTGCTACTTATGTTTTATTGTCTTATGTCAACCATTAAGCTGTTGATTACATTTTGAGACCGTGAGTAGTGGTACTGCATCTCCCATTCAGGTGAAGTAATCTGTGAACCGCCCAACAACAAGCTGGACAAATTCAGCGGAACCCTCTACTGGAAAGACAACAAATTTCCCCTGAGTAACCAGAACATGCTGCTGCGGGGCTGTGTGCTGCGAAACACCGAGTGGTGCTTCGGGCTAGTCATCTTTGCAGGTGAGCTGCTAAGTATCCAGTGAAAGAAGGGTAATAGAAGTTTGGGCTGATAGACTAGGTGAGGTAAAAAATCTTCAGCTTGGAATGCAGCCTACTGTCTCCATTCTACCCTGCTTTCCTGCAGTATGAGATGAGAGCAGAAGATAATAGGCAGATTTGGTATTTGACTTCCCAATCTTTTTAGGTCCTGACACCAAGCTGATGCAGAACAGTGGCAGGACAAAGTTCAAGAGGACAAGTATTGATCGCCTGATGAATACACTGGTGCTCTGGGTAAGTTTCCCATGTCTTTTTCCCTGCCCCTTCCCTCAGTGATTCCCTTTACTCCCATTGCTCTTTCCTGCTCAATAATCAGGCTTCAGGTTTGGCTTTTAAACTACTGGCTACTCAAAAGAAGCTACTCAAAGGCAGCATTTATTTCAGGCTCCTTATAGCCTTAGAAGATGTTATTTAACACACACACACACACACACACATACACACACACACCTTATGAATGTGTGTAAATCAACAGCTCAAAGAAAACTGAAACAAATCATCCTTTCTGCAGGTTCCCGTTAAGATGATGACTTAGTACATCATGTGACCTTCTGTTTGCCTTTGCCAGGGACAAGGAGGCCTTCATAGAGATGGAGAGGGAATTCAAAGAAAAATTTCCACGTGGAAGATAGTTAGCAGGGTCTTTTACCCCCAGCTTCCAAGGATGCAAGGATGAAGGTTCCCAAAGGGAAAGTTTCTGTTTACATTTTTGGCAATTCCTCAATCCTTCTTTTGTTTGACTAGAAATTGGAGCTCCTTGTTATACTTTCTTTCCCCTTCCTGTGCCCCTCCTGCCTACTGCTTGCCCCCTCTATGTGCCAGTTTACTAAGACTGGGGCCCGCCATTGCTGAGGCAGTTTCCACCCTGGCTTTAAAGTGTTTGCAGAAACCCAGCCTGAGGGAGCAATAGCAGTTAGGTCTGTCTTGTAAAGGCTCACCCAGCCCCCTTGTGGTTATTGGGCACCCTGCTGGTTGAAGTCTCTACAGCAAAGGCAACTTCATTTATTTTAATTTTACTTTACTGTTTTTTTTTTTTTTTTGTTGGACGTGAGGCTTGAACTTGGGGCCTCTGAACTCTTTTTGCTCAAGACTAGCACTCTTACCACTTTGGGCCACAGAGCCACTTCCGATTTGTAGTGTTAATTTTGATTTTCTTTTTAACCAGTCCTGGGGCTTGAACCCAGGGCTTCATGCATGCTAGGTAAGTACTCTACCACTAAGCCACATTCCCAGTCCTCTCTGGTGGTTAATTGGAGGTAAGAGTCTCAGACTTTCCTGCCTAGGGTAGGCTGGCTTTGAACCATGATCCTCAGATCTCATCCTCATGAGTAGCTAGGATTATAGGCATGAGCCACTGGTGCCTGGCTTAAAGGCAACTTTAAAATAGATTTCTGAACCTAGACAGTGGTCTTATTTATTTTCTTTTTCGTTTCTTTTTTTGGGTCCAGTTGTGGGGCCTGAACTCTAGGCCTGGGTGCTGTTCTTCAGCTCAAGGCTAGCACTCTACCACTTCAGCCAGAGCGCCACTTCCGGCTTTTTTTTCTTTTTGCTCATGTGGTGCTGGGGAATCGAACCCAGGGCCTCAGGCATGCAAGGCAAGTGCTCTACCACTGAGCCACCTTCCCAGCCCCTCTTTTCTTTGTTTTGTAGGAGAGTCTTGTCCCATAGATACTGCAGCTGGCCTGGAGCTTGAGCTCCTCCTGTCTTAGCCTCTTAAATTTTGGGATTACAGGCAAGTGCCACCATTCCTGGCCCAAGCTTTTTTTTTTTTTTCTAACTAATCAAGAAATCTGTATTTATGGAAATACAGTTAGCAATCTGGCCAGGTACTGGTGGCTCACGCCTGTAATCTGAGCTACTCAGGAGGCTGAAATTTGAGGTTTGTGGTATGAAGTCAACCTGTGGTATGAAGTCAACCTGGGCAAAAAGCCCCTGTGAAATTCTTACCTCCAATTTACTACTCCAAAGCCAGAAGTGGAGCTGTCACTCAAAGTGGTAGAGTGCTAATCTTGAGCAAAGAAATCAAGGACAGTGACCGGGCCCCAAGTTCAGGCCTTGCTACTGACCCAAAAAAAAAAAAAGGAAAAAGAAAATGGCACTCTGATTCTGGGTGATAGTGACTCAGGCCTGTAATCCTAGCTACTCAGGAGGCTGAGATCTGATGATTGCAGTTTGAAGCCAGTCTGGGCAGGAAAGTCCGTGAGACTTATCTCCAATTAATCACCAGAAAACCAGAAGTGGAGCTGTGGCTCAAAGTAGTAGAACATAAGCCTTGAGCAAAATTGCTCAGGGACAGTGCCCAGGCCCTGAGTTCAAGCCCCAGAACCAACCCCCCCCCAAAAAAAAAAAACAACAACAAACTGAATAAAGACATTACAGTATGATGGCTTATTTTTTATTGGCTTCTGGAAGCTTAACTTAGGTAAATGGGCAAGGTTTTCTGATGTGCGGGAAATAGATCCTGCCCTTGTAGACTGTTGAGGGTTCCAGATTGAGAGACATAGAACTCTTCCAGATTTCTCATTACACAGATGAGAAAATGTTTAGCGAGAATCATTAGCACATGAAGAGAAGCTGTCGTCAATTCTGATCACTTCCTAGTAGAGCAAGTTTGCTCTACCAAGTTCACAGATGCCTGATCTTTTAAAGATTCCCAATACCACTAGTGCTTTCCTTCAGTGATGAGTTTGGTTTTGAAGGCTTCCTCTATCTAGCCTCTGCTTCTTATTCTTCCTCAGATTTTTGGATTCCTGGTCTGTATGGGGGTGATCCTGGCCATTGGCAATGCCATCTGGGAACATGAGGTTGGGATGCGCTTCCAGGTCTACCTGCCCTGGGATGAGGCGGTGGACAGTGCCTTTTTCTCTGGCTTCCTCTCCTTCTGGTCCTACATCATCATCCTCAACACCGTCGTGCCCATTTCACTGTATGTCAGGTATGTGCTCTCTCTGCCTGGGGGTCTCCTTAGCAAACATTTCTGTGAAGATGAAATCCTTGAGAAGGAATGTGGAGTCTTCTTGTTGTACTGTGAACTTTCTGCTATCTGTCTTTGTGTGTTTGTGTAAAGCAAACTTTTTTGCTACAGTGGACTGGTACTTCAAACTGTATTAGAACAAAAGCTATGTTGATTTACTTAGCACATATATTGCATACCTGTTCTGTGCAAAGTAGTGTAGTAGGTCCTGTAGCATGTACACAAATCAGTGGTTCTCCTTCCTATTAGGAGCATAAGTCTAGTAGAAGAAGAAAAATCTATAAAATAAGGTGGGGCCTATAAGGCAAAATGGGGCCGGCTTACTCCTATAATTCTAGCTACTCAGAAGGCTGAGATCTGAGAATCACCGTTCAAAGCCAGCCCAGGCAGGAGTCTCATCTCCAATAAACTACTAAGAAAAAGCTGGAACTGTCCCTGTGGCTCAAGTGGTAGAGCTCCAGCCTTGAGCAGAAGAAGCTCAAACCTCAGGGTTGGCAAAAAATGAAAAAAAGAAAAGAACAGAAAAGACAAAAGAAAACAAAATAGGTATGTGCTTTAGAAGTCATCCTACAAGCTAAGTGTCTATGGCTTAGTTCTGTCATCCTAGCTACTCAGGAGACTGAGATCTGAGGATCACAGTTCAAAAGCAGTCTGGGTAGACAAATCTTTTTTTTTTTTTTGGGTCCGGTCGTGGGACTTGAACTCTGGGCCTGGGCGCTGTCCCTCAGCTCAAGGCTAGCACTCTACCACTTGAGCCACAGCGCCACTTCCGGCTTTTTTCTTTTTGCTTATGTGGTGCTGAGGAATCGAACCCAGGGCCTCATGCATGCAAGGCAAGCACTCTACCGCTGAGCCACCTTCCCAGCCCACAGGGTAGACAAATCTTAATGGCTCTCTAGCCGAAAAACAGCTGTACTGGTCAGGTGCAGGTGCTTCCCACCTGTAATCTTAGCTACTCAGGAGGCTGAGATCTGAGGATTACAGTTCAAAGGCATTTTGGGCAGGAAAGTATGAAACTCTTATCTCTAATTAACTACCAAAAAAATAAATAAAGCTGTCGGTATAGCTGTGGCTCGAGTAATAGAGTACTAGTCTCGGATACAAAAAGCTCGTTGTAGTACATAGGCCCCGAGTTCAAACCCCAGGACCAGCGTGCGCGCAGATACACATACACACACACCCAGGACCAGCACACACACCAGGACCAGCACACACACACACATGCGTGCGTGCAAAGAGATTGGGCATCAGAGTCTCAAGCCTGTAATCCTAGCTACTCAGGAGAGCTGAGGATTGAGGTTCAAAGCCAGCCCAGGAAGGAAAGTCTGTGAGACACTTACCTCCAATTAACCACCAGAAAACTGAAAGTGGTGCTGTGGTTTTAGTGGTAGAGTGCTAGCCTTGAGCTGAAGAGCTCAGGGACAACACCCAGGCTCAGAGTTCAAACTCCATGACTGACAAAAAAAAAGAAAGAAAAAGAAGAAAAAATGCACTGAAGGCTTGGCTCAAGTGATAGAGTGCTAATTGTGAGTGGAAAAAGCCTAGTGAGAGTGTGAGGTCTTGGAAGTAGCACTGTGGCTCAAGTGGTAGAGCGCTTGCCCTTGAGCTAAAGAGCTGAGGGACAGCACAGAGTTCAAGCCCTACGACTGACAGAAAAAAAGAAAAAGAAGAGAGTGTGAGGTTTTGAGGTTAAATCCTGATACCAGCACGTGTACATAAAAAAGTCATTCCACTTAGACTTTTCTGTGGAAAACAGGAGCACTTAGATGTGTCAAGTGGCCTCTACTAAGAGCAGTATCATCCTGAGACTCTATACCAGAGGCACCAAGCACATAGGGGCTGGAAGAGCATTGCTCCCATGCAGTTAATCAGGAATAACAATTGAGAAAAGGTTGCAGTTGTACTGGGGTGGGTGAAAGTTGAATTGGGAACAAAGGCAAGGAAGTGGCCGTCTGGGAATGCCTAGGTAAGAGCCAGTTCCACAGGTGCTTGGACCATTACTGGAGCTGTGGCAGAGCAATCTGGAAATGGAAGCTTGTTCATTATTATGGAAGGCCTTGAATCTATGGGCATGGGGCTTGGTAATCTATGAAAGGTTTAAAAAAATTTAAAGAATTATCTAGGTGCCAGTGGCTCACACATATAATCCTAGCTACTTAGGAGACTGAGATCTGAGGATCCTGGCTCAAAGCCAACCAAGGCAGACAAATCCCAAAAACTCTTATCTCCAGTTAACTAAAAAGCTGGAAGTGGAGTAGTAGCTCAGGTGGTTGAGTGCTAGCTGAGTTTGAAAAAGCCTGATGAGAACAAAAGGCCCTAAGTTTACAACTCAGTACTAGGCTCCTGAACCAAAAAGAAATCTTAAGGATGTATTCTTTAAAAATGTGAGACTAGGGGCTGGGAAGGTGGCTCAGTGGTAGAGCCCTTGCCTTGCATGCCTGAGGCCCTGGGTTCGATTCCTCAGCATCACATAAGAAAAAAACCAGAAGTGGCGCTGTGGCTCAAGTGGTAGAGCGCTCGCTTTGAACCGAAGAGCTGAGGGACACCGCCCAGGCCCAGAGTTCAGGCCCCATGGCTGGACTCAAAAAAAAAAAAATGAGACCAGGGGCTGAGACGGTTGCTCAATGGTAGAGTGCTTGCCTTCAATGCATGAGGCCCTGGGTTCCACTCCTCAGTACCACATAAGCAGAAAAAGCCGGAGGTGGCCCTGTGGCTCAAGTGGTAGAGTGCTAGCCTTGAGCTGAAGAGCTGAGGGACAGTGCCCAGGCCCAGAGTTCAGGCCCCATGACTGGTAAAAAAAAAAGTAAGACCAGACCTGGCATCAATTGGTCATGCCTGTAATCCTAGCTACTCAGGAGGCTGAAATCTGAGGATCATAATTCAAAGCCAGCCCAGGCAGGAAAGTCCATGAAATACTTTATCTCCAACTAACAAGAAAACCAGAAGTGGCACTGTGGCCTCAAGTGATAGAGCGCTAGCCTTGAGCTGAATTGCTGAGGAACAGTGCCCAGACTCAGAGTTCAAGCCCCACCACCAACAAAAATAAAAATAGAAATGTAAGAAAAGACAGATGTGGTTGGTTCATGCCTAGGATTACTAGCTACTCAAGACTGAGATCTGAGCATCCACGTTCTAAGCCAGCCTAGGGAAGAGACATCAGTGAGACTCTTTATCTCCAACAAAAAGTCAAGTGGAGTTGTGGCTCAAATCAGTAGAACTCCAGCCTTGAGCAAAAAAGCCAGGTAAGATATCAAGGCTCTAAGTTTGAGCCCAAGTACCCCCTCCTCCTCCCTCCTCACACACACCCATTAAAGGCGCTAAGGACAGGAACTGGGAATGTGGCTTAGTGGCAGAGTGCTTGTCTAGCATGCATGAAGCCCTGAGTTTGATTCCTCAGTACCACATAAATAGAAAAGGCTAAAGCCGGGCGCCAATGGCTCACATCTGTAATCCTAGCTACTCAGGAGGCTGAGATCTGAGGATCTTGGTTCGAAGCCAACCTGGGCAGGAAAGTCCTGAGACTATCTCCAATAAACCACTAGAAAACTGGAAGTGGCACTGTGGCTCAAGCAGTAGAATGCTCGCCTTGAGCTGGAGAGCCTGAGGACTGTGCCCAGGTCCAGAGTTCAAGCCCCACAACCCCAAAAAAAAAAAAAAGGCTGGAAGTGGCACTGTGATTCAAGTGGTAGATTACTAGTTTTGAGTAAAAAGAAGCTCAGGGCTAGTGCCCAGGCCCTGAGTTCAAGCCCTGGCACTGGCCAGAAAAAAAAAAAAAGGTTAAATTGAGGAAGTTTTGACTGTCAGTGGTATATATTATAGCATAAACAAGAACAACAGGACATCTAGGATGTTCTAAGTACAGAAAGTGTTAACAGTAAAGACACCAATTAGGATGAAGGGAGGAGGAGGAGGAGAGAGAAGAAGGAAGAATGTAAAAGAAAGAAACTTTCTTTCCTACTTAGTGCCTTGCATGTCAGATAAGAAAGCCTGACTTTTTTTGTTCTATTTTAAAACAAAGTCTCACTGTGGCCCAGGCTAGCCTTGACCGTTCACTGTTCTTCAGTCTCCCAAGTGCTGGGATTACAGATGTATATCTGTGTGGCTCAGCCTGTGTTTTTTTTCCTTTTTTTTTTTTTTATAGGGGGTACTGGGATTTGAACTTAGCTTTCTACTTACTTAGGCAAATGCCCTACTACTTAAACCATGCCCTCAACCCTGTTATTCCTTTGTATTGGCTTGAATTCAGGGCCTGGGTACTTTCTCTTAGCTCTTTCACTCAAGGTTGGCACCATTTCATTTGAGGCATACTTCTACTTCTAGCTTTTTGGTGGTTAATTGGAGATAAGAGTTTCATGGTTGGGCCTGGGAAGTTGGCTCAGTGGTAGAGTGCTTGCCTCGCATGCATGAGGCCCTGGGTTCGATTCTTCAGTACCACATAAGCAGAAAAAAGCCAGAAGTGGTGCTGTGGCTCAAGTGGTAGGGCACTAGCCTTGAACTGAAGAGCTGAGGGACAGCGCCTAGGCCCAGAGCTCAGCCCCCACAACTGGCAAAAAAAAAAAAAAAGAGTTTCATGGTTTGCCTAGGCTGGCTTTGAACATTAGATCTCAGCTTTCTGGCTAGCTAGGATTGTAGGCATGAGCCATTGGTATCTTGTTTGAACTTTATTTTGCTTTGCTTTAGTTATTTTTCATGGGTCTTGCATTATTATTATTATTATTATTTTTTTTTTTTTGTCAGTCGTGGAGCTTCAACTCTGGGCCTGGGCACTGTCCCTGAGCTCTTCAGCCCAAGGCTAGCACTCTACCCTTTGAGCCATAGCATCCACTTATGGTTTTTTCTGTGTATGTGGTGCTGAGGAATAGAACCCAGGGCCTCATGCATGAGAGGCAAGCACTCTACCACTGAGCTACCTTCCCAGCCCTCTTGCATTATTTTGTCCATAGCCATCCAGGACCTTCATTTTCTTTTTCTTTTTTTGCCTTTCTTGTGGCTTGAACTCTAGGCCTGAGCACTATTCCTGAGCTGCTTTTGCTTAAGGCTAACACTCTTGTGGCCTTTTCTGTTTATGTGGAACTGAGAAATTGAACCCAGGGCTTCATGCATTCTAGGCAAGCACTACCACTATGCTACATTCCCAGCCCTTTTTTTAATCTGGTTTTTTTTTTTTTTTGGTGGTACTGTGTTTGGACCTCAAGGCCTCATGCTTGTTAGGCAGCCACTCAACCACTCGAGCTACATTCCCAGATTTTTACTTACTTGGTTTTTATTTATGTTTCATGTGCCCAGGCCTTTTCTGTGGATGTGGTACTAAGGAATCAAACCCAGGGCTTCATGCTAGGCAAGCACTCTACACTCGGCCACATTCCTAGCCTGACTTTGATTTTCTTTTTTCTTCCTTTTTTTTTTCCATTTTTGCCAATCCTCTGGTTTGAACTCAGGGCCTGGGCACTCTTCTTGAGCTTCTTTTGCTCAAGGCTGCCACTCTACCACTTGAGCCACAATGCTACTTCTGTCTTTTTCTGTTTATGTGGTACTGAGGAATCAAAACTAGGGCTTCATGCATGCTAGGCAAGCGCTCTACCACTGAGCATATTCCTTGTCCCCTGACCTAGATTTTCTTTACCTATGCTCTCCCATGTAGTGGGGATGGCAGATGTAAACCACCATAGCTGTCTTGTTAATTGAGATGGGGTCTTGGTAATTTTTGTCTAGGCTGACCTCAGCCCATGATCTTTCTGATCTTCACCTCCTGCGTAGTCAGAATTATAGGAGTACCCAACACACCTGTTCAATCTGTGACATTCTTCAGGAAGTGCTTTATGGATGTTTGAAGAAAAATAATTACAAACAAATTGGATGATAGCAATATTGTAACTGGTTCTATGTTATTTACCTTTTTCTCACAGCTTAATTTTCTTTTCCCAGTTTGGGGTTTTGCTGTTCTTGTTTTATTTGCTGTTCTTATTTTATATCTAAGTTCACTGGAAGTCTTGGTAACTGCCTAAGAAAGTTATCTTTCTGCCTCATCAGGTTACAGTGTGTGTATGTGGAGGAGGTTGGAAGAAGGGTTGATAAGTTGTGTGGGAAAGGCTATGATGATATTTCCAGCTATGGCGTGTTTTGCCTCATAGTAGGATTCTCGCAGGGGCCTCAGCTCCATCAGAAACAAGTTACCAGATGTGGCCCAATTGCGTAGCTGTTTTGGACCAAAACACAGAGCCCTTTCTGGGAACACTTAACAGTCCATATTCCAAAAGGGATGATTAGTAAAGAAGACGGGAGAGGCAGAAAGCACCAGTTCTTTGTGACTTTCTTGAGGCGCCTCTCCCTTCTGGAGTCAGCATTGCCACTTGGCTACAGTCAGGGTTGTGGAGCTGCAGCCCAGAGGGAAAAGAGAGTATGCTGCCTGAGTTGGCAATGAGGAGAGTGGGCTGCCAAGCCTTCTTGATTTTCTCCTCCAGCACAGCCCCTTTGAGGTGGCATCTGTGTTGTTGTGGTGTGTACAGTACCCTCATTATTTCTCTCTTTTTTTTTTCTCTCTCTCCTCCTACTTTGCACTTTCTCTTGTTTTTCTCTGCATGGTTTCTGTATTTAGTCCTGAGGTAAGAGCTGGTTGAGTGCCTTGTCTGCAGTCCCTTTCCTCTCAGCCCGTGCTGTCTGTCCTGCCTGCCCAGGCCCTGTGCACCTTTTTGTCTGGAGAGAGTGTCAGGAGGGTTGGGTCGGGAGTTCATTTGCTCGCTGTCCACAGCCGGCTCTACCCACAGGCTCTCCTTGCTCGTACCCACCCAGGTTCCTGTGCCCAGGTGTCTTCTCCATTTTTGTTTCTCCCCAGGTGGAGGGCCTGCAGCCAAGGCCTAGGTGGGTGGGGCCCCTCCTCCCCTCCTATCCTAAGCCTTCCCTCCTGTTCTGTGTAGTGTGGAAGTCATCCGGCTGGGTCACAGCTACTTCATCAACTGGGACAAGAAAATGTTCTGCATGAAGAAGCGGACACCCGCTGAGGCCCGCACCACCACGCTCAATGAGGAGCTGGGCCAGGTGGAGTACATCTTCTCTGACAAGACGGGCACCCTCACCCAGAACATCATGGTCTTCAACAAATGCTCCATCAATGGCCGCAGCTACGGTACGGCAGTGTCACAGGGGACTGGGGCTCCCGTCTGCTGGAAGGAAGGTGGAGCTGGGGCTACCATAATTGTCTTGACAATTTTTTCCCAAGTGTTTTTTTTTTTTTTTTGGTGTTAGTACTGGGTCTTGAACTCCAGCCTTGTTCACTTAGTTGTTTTTTTCGTGTGTGTGTGTGTGTGTGTGTGTGTGCGTGTGTGTGCGTGTGCCTGCGCCTGCCCTGGGGCTTGGAACCTCAGGGCTCTGGGCATTAGCCCTGATCTTTTAGCTCAAGGCTAACACTACCACTTGAGCCACAGCTCCACTTGTGGCTTTTTGGTGGTTAATTGGAGATAAGAGCCTCAAGGACTTTCCTGCCTGGGCTGGCTTTGAACCTATTATCCTCAGATCTCAGCCTCTTGAGTAGCTAGGATAACAGGCATGAGCCACCAGTGCCGGCTTTTTTTTTTTTTTTTTCTTTCCCTGTCTTTTGAAACAGGCTTTACTCTGTAGCCCAGATTAGCCACAAACTTACAATCTTGCCTCAGCCTGCCAAATGCTGGCATTATAGGTGTGCACCACCATGTCCAGCTTTCCTACTTAGGTCTGAGGGTCCTTGAAAGTGTCTATTGAGTATCCTGGGCCTGAAGGCAGTACTCAGAGTCCTTCTTTTGTCCTCCCCTCATCTTCCCTCTTGCTCTTGCCCTGGTCTCAGCTCCAGCACCAGGGAACTCCTTGGCTGTTTGAAGTGAACCCCAAGATGCTGGCCTCGGGGCATCCTTGGCTGCCCCATGGAGTGCTAGACTCTCCCCTTGTTGCTGCTCAGGGCCTTTGTGAGTCTGTAATGTGACCATGGTCTTGCCAGTGTGGCTCTGTTGTAGTGGCCTGTGGCTGAGCTGTGGGGGTGGCTTGGGGCACAGTGTGTGAGCTGGCCTTTGTGCCGGTGTGAGTCCCCCGGTAACTGCTTTTTGCACTAACCTGGACCTCATGGCCACTGTGTGAGGCTACATTTATGGCTAGGCTCAAAGGAGGGCTGGGAGCCCTGGTAGGGAGGTGAAGGATTGGGGCTTCCCTGAGGGAGAGCTGCTGAGAAGTGGTGGGGGCGGCTGTCGGGGGCAATGGCAACCTGGCTTTTTGGTGGCTAGGGTCCTGTGTTCTGGGATCTAGGGGTCTGTGAGTGTAGGTGATGTCTACTTGACAGGGCTGGGGGTTCCAAATACCTGGAGGGTATATATGTTAGAGGCTTTCCTTACCATTCTAGAGATGTTCAACTCTGATGTTGCTTCTCCTTCTTTCTTATCTGTGTGTAGGTGATGTGTTTGATGTCTTGGGACACAAAGCTGAATTAGGAAAGGTAAGATCTAGAGTTCATATTTATTCCATGTGCCAGTCAAACATAGGGTGTCTGATCAGTAACAGTTGATCTAAATAGGTGATGTTACCTGGGGAGGAAATGGAAGCTGCTTAGAAAGATGGATATTTTAAGGAAGAACAGAAGTGGGAATTTTTGCAAGGTGCCAGTGGCTCATACCTGTAATTCTAGCTATTCCAAAGGCTGAGATCTGAGGATCTGCCCAACCTGGGCAGAAAATCTGTGAGACTCTATCTCCAATTAACCACCAAAAAGCAGGAAGTGGAGATGTGGCTCAAGTGGTAGAATGCTGGCCTTGACTGAAAAAGGGATAGTACCCAGGCCCTGAGTTCAAGTTCCTAGGATCAGGACTCAAACTGGAAATTTTGCTGGGCATGATAGCACATACTTATAATCCTAGCACTTCTGACAGAGGATAGCCTGGGCTAGATAGTCAGTTCCAGACCTCCCTGAACTACGTAACAGGTCCCTGTCTCCAAAAGAAAAGTAAAAGAATATGGGATTTTGAGGCCCACATTGGTCAGACTCTTGGGCAGGAATAGCCTACACTGAGTGGTAGGAGGGCAGGGTTAGCTACTTTCTTAGTATGTAGCCTGATGATCTAACCTTTCCTAAGAGCCTTCTTACCCATTCCAGAGGCCTGAACCCGTTGACTTCTCTTTTAATCCTCTGGCTGACAAGAAGTTCTTATTTTGGGACCCAAATCTCTTGGAGGCTGTCAAGATGGGAGACCCACACACACATGAGTTCTTCCGCCTTCTTTCCCTTTGTCATACTGTCATGTCAGAAGAAAAGAATGAAGGTGAGCTAGTTTGAACTCAGCCTCAGCCTAATTTTGCTCTTGAGTCTGCTCAGCAATGCTGCTGGGTTGGGGCCTCCTGGGTCAAGTGCATGCCTGGCATATACTGTATGTATTCTTTTCTCCCAGGAGAGTTGTACTACAAAGCCCAGTCCCCAGATGAGGGGGCCCTGGTCACTGCAGCCAGGAATTTTGGCTTTGTGTTCCGCTCTCGTACTCCCAAAACCATCACCGTCCATGAGATGGGCACAGCCATCACCTATCAGCTACTGGCCATCCTGGACTTCAACAATATCCGCAAGCGCATGTCAGTTATAGGTGAGGCTAGGCCTGCAGGGGTAAGCTATGCTGGAGAACTCTTGGTGATGGGTTTAGTTTGGGAATCTGCCTGCCTGAATTGTTCTGCACTTTCTTCCCCTGCCCCATTTGTAGTGCGGAATCCAGAGGGAAAGATCCGACTCTACTGCAAAGGCGCTGACACTATCTTACTTGACCGACTCCATCCCTCCACCCAGGAGCTACTCAACAGCACTACTGACCACCTGAATGTAGGTGTGAGAAAAGGAGGGCCTGCCTAGTGTTTTTGTGGCTTGTAATATTGGGAGTAAAGACAGGGTTTGGTTTGTGTGTGCATACGTGTCTCTGTGTGTGTGCATGTGTGTGCTCATGTGCCAGTGCTAGTCCTGGGGCTTGAACCTAGAATTTAGTGCCTGTGTGCTAGTGCTCTATCCCTGAACCACTGCTCTACTTCTGGTTATTTGGTAGTTAATTGGAGATAAAGGAACTCACAGACTTTCCTGCGGAGGCTGGCTTCAAACTGTGATCCTCAGATCTCAGACTCCTGAGTAGCTAATAGGTGTGAATCACTGGTACTCAGCAGGGCATGATTTTGGGGGGATGTATTGTGTATTACTGAATACATTTACGTTATATAATATGATGTTTTGAGATATATATATATATATATATATATATATATATATAGTAGTGGTTACTCTATTGAAGTGAATTAACACATCACCATCTCATAGTCGCCTTTTCTGTGGTAAGAACACTTAAATTTTTCAGCAACTTTTTGTGTGTGTGTGTGTGTGTGTGTCTGTGCATGCTAGTAATGAGACTTGAACTCAGCCTCATGCTTTTGCTTAGCTTTTTCAGCTGGTGTTCAGATACTTAAGCTACACTTTTATTTCTGGCTCTTTGCTGGTTAATTGGATATGAGAGTCTCTTCAATTTGTCTGCTTGGCTGGCATCAAACCAGTATCCTCAGATCCCAGCTTCCTGAGTAGCTAGGATTAGAGACATGAGCCACTGGTGTTTGGCCTTTCCAGCGATCTTAAGGCTTGAACTCATGGTCTGGATACTGTCCCTGAGCTTCTTTTTGCTCAAGGCTAGCACCCTACTACTTCTTGCTTTTTTGGTAGTTTAGTATAGATAAGAGTCTCATGGACTTTCCTGCCCTGGCTGGCTTCAAACTGCAATCCTCAGGTCTCAGCCTCCTGAGTACTTAGGATTACAGGCATGAGCCACTGTACCCTGCTTTTTTTTTTTAATTTTTATTGTGAAAATACTGTACAGAGGGGTTACAGTTACATGAGCAAGGTAATGAGTACATTTTTTTTTATCAAGCATTGTTGCCTCCTCCTTTGTTTTTCCCCTACCATCACTTCCCTCCCATTTCCACAACTACACTCTCCCCCTTTTTTTTTAAAGCAACTTTTTTTTTTCTTTTTTTTGGTGGGTCATAGGGCTTGAACTCTGGGCCTAGGTGCTATTCCTCAGCTCTTCAGCTCAAGGCAAGTGCTCTACCACTTGAGCCACAGCGCCACTTCTAGTTTTCTGGTAGTTAAGTGGGGATAAGAGTCTCTTGGACTTTTCTGCCCAGGCTGGCTTTAAACCGTGATCCTTAGATCTCAGCCTCTTGAATAGCTAGGGTTACAGGTGTGAGCCACCAGCGCCCAGCTTTTAAGCAGCTTTTTTTTTTTTTGTCGGTAGTGGGGCTTGAACTCTGGGCCTGGGCGCTGTCCCTCAGCTCTTCAGTTCAAGATGAGCGTTCTACCACTTGAGCTACAGCGCCACTTCCGGTTTTCTGGTGGTTTATTGGAGATAGGAGTCTCACGGTCTCTCTTGCCCAAGCTGGCTTTGAACCGTGATCCTCAGATCTCAGCCTCCTGAGTAGCTAGGATTACAGGCATGAGCCACCAGCGCCCGGCTTAAGCAACTTTTAATTGTGGTCCTCATGCTATACATTATTAGCTCTCTAGACTTTCTTAAGTGTGACTTTTACTGCTCTGTCCCCAGGAATATGCAGGTGAAGGACTGAGGACCCTGGTGCTGGCCTACAAGGATCTGGATGAAGAATACTATGAGGAATGGGCTGAGAGACGGCTACAAGCCAGTCTCGCCCAGGACAGCCGGGAAGACAGACTGGCTAGCATCTATGAGGAGGTTGAGAATGACTTGATGGTGAGGGCTACAGTAGGCTGAGGGTGGGCAAGGAGGGCCAGTGCCTGCCACTTTCGTTCCCTGAGTCTTTGTGGTGTTTTCAGCTGCTGGGTGCAACAGCCATTGAGGACAAGCTTCAGCAGGGGGTTCCAGAGACCATCGCGCTTCTGACACTAGCTAACATCAAGATTTGGGTGTTAACTGGAGACAAACAAGGTGAGAGTCCAGCAGGGCAGAGGAAATGGCATGTGTGCAGTGGTCGTGTCAGACTCTTGTGTGGAGCCATGCCATCAGGCGGGAGAGTATACTGACCTTGTCGGATACCTGCCCGTAGCTCCTGCGTTCTCTCTTGGTAGAGACAGCTGTGAACATTGGCTACTCCTGCAAGATGTTAACAGATGACATGACAGAGGTGTTCGTAGTCACAGGCCACACTGTGCTGGAGGTGCGAGAAGAACTCAGGTAAATGAGAGGCCCCAGGGAGGAAGAAGCTGCCTGCTGTACCCACAGCCTGAGCAGAGGTTTTTGGACCCTGCCAAGGTTTCACTCTCAACTTCTTACTACTGTTTTTGGGACCCCCATACTTTCATTCCCCTTCACAGGAAAGCCCGGGAGAAAATGGTAGACTCATCTCGTACTGTAGGCAATGGTTTCACGTATCAGGAGAAGCTTTCTTCTTCCAAGCTCACTTCTGTCCTGGAGGCTGTTGCTGGGGAGTATGCTCTGGTCATCAATGGTCACAGCCTGGTAAGGGCCACCATGCTTAATGTGGGCAGCTTCCTTCCCCTCTACAGTGTTTCTCTCTGAATGGCTTTTTCTGTTGTTGGTGGTGGTCGTGGGGCTTGAACTCTGGGCCTGAGCACTATCCCTGAGCTCTTCAGCTCAAGGCTAGCACTGTCCCACTTGAGCCACAACACCACTTCCAGTTTTCTGGTGGTTTATTGAGATAAGAGTCTCACGGAGTTTCCTGCCTGGGCTGGCTTTGAACCATGATCCTCATATCTTAGCCTCCTGAGTAGCTAGGATTACAGGGTTGAGCCACCAATGCCCGGCATCAGAATGGCTTTATGTCTTGTCTCACTCTCAACTTGCCTGACTGCTGAGAGGGCTGTCATCCTCAAGAGAACAGAGGTGCTGAGACTCTCATGTCTCTGTGTGTTCTAGGCCCATGCACTGGAAGCAGACATGGAGGTGGAGTTTCTAGAGACAGCGTGTGCCTGCAAAGCCGTCATCTGCTGTCGGGTGACCCCTTTGCAGAAGGCACAGGTGGTGGAACTGGTTAAGAAGTATAAAAAGGCTGTGACCCTGGCCATTGGGGACGGGGCAAATGATGTCAGCATGATCAAAAGTGAGTGTGTACCTGAACTGGACATTGATGAAAGTGAACTTAGCAACTGAAGGACAGCAATGGGAAGGAGGGAATGTGAGAGAGAGGAAACAGTTTACACTAAGCAAAAGGAAAGAAATGTACATATCACCCGATTTGGAAGAAATAGTTGTAGTGTTGAAGTTTGTAGAGTTCATAAGCTTTATAGACCATGATAATGACAGTGCACCTTGGGAAGGTTAAAAATCTGTTTGTGACTTTAGCTAAGTATCACTGTCCCACAATACTGCGAAATTTATGTAATCACTTAATCTCAGTAAAGAAAAAAAAAGTAAAATGAGTGTACATTGGCAGGTGTGTAGGTGGAGCTGGAGCAGCAGCACTGCCACTGGGGTCTCTGGATCTGGGGAAGAGGAGGGGGGAGGAGAATCTGAAATGTGTGGGCCATCTTCACCTTCTTATCATCTCTTGTCTCTGCAGCAGCTCACATTGGTGTGGGTATCAGCGGCCAGGAAGGGATCCAGGCTGTCCTGGCCTCAGATTACTCCTTCTCTCAGTTCAAGTTCCTGCAGCGCCTCCTGCTGGTGCATGGTCGCTGGTCCTACCTGCGCATGTGCAAGTTCCTCTGCTATTTCTTCTATAAGAACTTCGCTTTTACCATGGTCCACTTTTGGTTTGGCTTCTTCTGCGGCTTCTCGGCCCAGGTAGCAAGTGTTCTTGTATCTTTGTAAGCTCTTTAAGGGCAGAGTTGTATCACCTGTTCACTGCCCAGTTCTTTAGTTTGGTGTATATAATATATATTTTTAGCTGTTTATTGATAATAAAGAGGGAACTCATGAAAATTCTTTGCCAATGTGGTGGTGTAAGTATGTAACTCCAGCTCTTGGGTAGCTGAAGCAGCAGGAGGATCATCGAGTCCATCCTGAGTTCCACTTTAGCCAAGGGTACATAGAAGACCTTGTCTCAAAAACAAAAAAAACCAAAATGCTGGGTATCAGTGCTTATGTGTCTTAATTCTAACTATGCAGGAGGCTAAAACTGGGAGGATCAAAGTTCAAACTCAGCCTGTGCAAAAAAGTCTGTGAGATTGTCTCTAAAATCACCAGGAAAAAGTAGAGCAGGAGATGTGGCTCAAGTGTCAGAGTATTGGCTGAGCATAAGGTCCTGAGTTCAAACCTCAATACCAACTACAAAAAAAGAAAAACAATTTTTAGGACCAGAAAGAAAAAAAACCAAATTCCTTAGATGTTATATCTGTGTTCTCCCTGTGACTTCATTTATGGTGTTCATTCCTCCCTTGCCTTCTGTTTCTTCTAGACTGTGTATGACCAGTATTTCATCACTCTTTATAACATTGTGTATACCTCCCTTCCGGTCCTGGCTATGGGAGTCTTTGATCAGGTATGGAGGAGTTGCATGACCAAGCAGGAAGGGGAGAACATTGCTGAAAAAGTGTCAGACTGATGTAGTGGGTGCGTGGCACTTGTGCCCATTGTCCATGGTCATCATAAAAGCAGTTCATTTAGAGGAGGGGATAGGGAAGCTCTTCATGTCAGCTCCAGAATTCATAACTCCTGAGGTAACAGAGTACAGATTGACTAGGAGAAGCTGACTTGAGGTTGGTTCTCACTGTTAAAGACTTTGGAAAAGAGAAGCAGTCCCTAAGGCCTCTCTTGTCACTGGTCTCTACACAGGATGTTCCAGAGCAGCGGAGCATGGAGTACCCTAAGCTATATGAGCCAGGCCAGCTGAACCTCCTTTTCAACAAACGGGAGTTCTTCATCTGCATTGCCCAGGGCATCTACACCTCTGTGCTCATGTTCTTCATCCCCTATGGCGTATTTGCTGAAGCCACACGGGACGATGGTACACAGCTGGCTGACTACCAGTCTTTTGCGGTCACTGTGGCTACATCACTGGTTATTGTGGTCAGTGTGCAGGTATGAGGCTGCCAGAAGCTGCCTTTTCCTCTGGAAAGAGGGAGCCTTTTATCTCTAGGGCTCCCTGTTGGAAGGTCTTGTTGGACGAGAGGCATGGTTTCTCTGAGGTGCTTTTATTGGTGACAATTACTTTTGCAGATTGGGCTGGATACAGGCTATTGGACTGCCATCAACCACTTCTTCATCTGGGGCAGCCTTGCTGTTTATTTTGCCATCCTCTTTGCCATGCACAGCAATGGGCTCTTTGACATGTTTCCAAACCAGTTTCGGTTTGTGGGTAAGTCCCTGTGTTCTAGAGCTAGCATGGAAGTCCGCCAGTGTGCACATCACAAGCATTTATCAATATGTGCCAGGCACTCTACAAGGTGTTGTGGGGATGTCAAGGTATAACTGAATCAGACCCTGCCCCCAAAGAACTTCCACATCTATGAAAGTGATGAATGGCCCTGCCAGGCCTTGGGAGGTCAGGGCTGCCAGGCTTCATGGTCATCAAGACACTGCTAGTGGTGTGGCCAGGGATAGTCTGTCAGAGCAAGCATGAGACTTTTATCCCCAATTAACCACCCAGAAGCCAGAAGTAGAGCTATGGTTCAAGTGGTAGAGCACTAATCTTGAGCAAAAAAGCTAAAGGACAGTGCCCAGGCCCTGAGTTTCAGCCCCAGGATAAGCACAATAAGTAAAAAAATAATAAATAAAATCATGAACCAGATATTGGTGGCTCTTAGGATTCTGAGATTGGAAGCATCATAGTTTGAGGCTAGAAAAGTCTGTGAGATTCCATTTCAATAGAGGGAAGCTAGATGTAGTAGCGTGCACTCAGCTACGAAGGAGGACTGAGGCCTAGTCATGTTCTCAGGCTAGAAATGAAACGTTATCTTAAAAATAATCAGCAAAGGGGCTGGAAAGGTGGCTCTGGTAGAGCGCTTGCCTTGCATGCATGAGGCCCTGGGTTCGATTCCTCAGCACCACGTAAGCAAAAAGAAAAAAGCCAGAAGTGGCGCTGTGGCTCAAGTGGTAGAGCGCTAGCCTTGAGCTGAAGAGCTGAGGGACAGTGCCCAGGCCCAGTGTTCAGGCCCCACGACCGGATCCAAAAAAATAAAAAAATCAGCAAAAAGAAAGCAGGGCTAGAGACATGGCTCATTAGTAGAGCATGTGCCTAGCAGGCCTGTGCTTGCTACTCTTAGACCCTCTCTACTACTCTGCTTTGTTTTCTACTGACTTCAAATCATAGTAGGAAACCAGGCGATGATAGTAGTCAGCAAAGTTCTCTGGGGAAGAATAATCCACAAGAGGAAACAGCAATACAAGGCCTTAGGCCAAGGCTTTCAGGGAAGCTTCTGTACCAGAAGCTGGGAGAAGGGGAGGGACAACAGAGGATGAGAATTTACCTAGACCATTTAAGCCTATATAGATCAGGTTAAGAACTTGGAATTCTTTTTTTTTTTTCTTGATTTGGGTTTGGAGGTTGAACCCAGGACCTCATATATGCTTTTTTGCCAGTCCTGGGACTTGAACTCAGGGCTTGGGCACTGTCCCAGGGCTTTTGCTGTCAACTAAGAAGTGTGGGGGACAGTTTGGGGCTAGGGAGATAAAACATTTGAGGAAGAGGTGGGCAGAGAAAATAAGGAAGGCAGAAATGACAGGCTTTGAGGCTGGGGAGGTGGGATTGCCAGAAGTAGGGACGAGGAATTCAGAGCTAGCCTCCTGTCACTTCATGACTACTGAGACCACTGACTTCTGTTGCCCCCCAGGGAATGCCCAGAACACCCTGGCCCAGCCCACTGTGTGGCTCACCATCGTGCTCACCACTGTGGTCTGCATCATGCCTGTGGTTGCCTTTCGGTTCCTCAGGCTCAACTTGAAGCCAGATCTCTCTGACACGGTAAGAAGCTTGGCTGTTCTCTCTTGAGGACAGAGACAGTGTGTCAGACAAGCCTCTCTGGCTTGAACACTGTGCACTTGTTTCCGGGTTGTGTTACAAATGCTCAGGGTGCATGCTGTGCATTGGGAGCTGCCTGCCCTGGTGCTCAGGGTGATGTTTGACACTGCCCTGCTGACAGAGGACCCCCCCTCCCCCCAAGGTTCGCTACACCCAGCTGGTGAGGAAGAAGCAGAAAGCACAGCATCGCTGCATGCGGAGGGTAGGCCGCACTGGCTCCCGGCGCTCCGGCTATGCCTTCTCCCACCAGGAGGGCTTTGGGGAGCTTATCATGTCTGGCAAGAACATGCGACTCAGCTCCCTGGCTCTCTCCAGCTTCACCACCCGCTCCAGCAGCAGCTGGATCGAGAGCCTACGAAGGAAGAAAAGTGACAGTGCCAGCAGCCCCAGCGGTGGGGCTGAGAAGCCCCTCAAAGGGTGAAGACGTGGACCAGGACACCTTGTGCCCATGACCAGAGCAGACAAGGCCCTGGCAGGTCACCAAGGGAACTGCTGGTCCTCATTCCTTGCCTCTTGTCTCCCTGGTAGACTCTTCTTGCTGGTCTCACCAGCCTGGGGACAGGGGGGAAAGGGCCTCAGGGGTCGAGCAGAGGCTCAGGTAGCAGGCAGTAGCCCCAGTGGGGGATCAGATGTGGAACCAAAACCAAAAAAACTGAGATTGAGTCTGCCCCTGCCCTGCCCTGCCCAGTAGCTCACAAGGAGATGATAATCTCTATATTTTTTTACTCTTGTTCCTCAGAGGGGATCTAGTGCCCCTGTTCCTGAATTCTGAAAGAATGTATCATGCCGGGAAGCCAGAGACCTGCTGGGGCCTCTGAGCCCCCCTCATCGTGTGTACGTCTCCTTGATTTGTGTTTGTGTCCAGTTTGGTTTTGTCTTCTTATTTTTTATTTGGCAAGTGGAGGAGGCATTATATGACTTCTATGTTGTGATTGGTGTCTTAACTCTCCTGGGTAGAGGAGAGCACATAGTGGGCTGCCCCTTCCTGCTGGAGTGGTTTGGGAGCTGCTTGCCCTCCAGCCACTAGTGCCCCCCTTGGGACTGACCAGAGGGGGAGGGACTGTCAGCCAGAGGAGTTGCGAGAAAAAAATGTCTTGATGCCTTCCTCACCTTGAGAGTAGAGTGCGGCCCTTCCCCAAGGCACACATAGCAATTCTTGGACTCCTTAAGCTCTGCTGGTATTGGCTGGAGCCTGGAAAAGTGTCCCCATCATTCTCAGTGAGCTAAAGCTGAGTATGAAGTTTAGTTTTACCTAAGGAAAAAAATAAGTTGTTTTCTTTCATTTTAGTACTAAGTTCATTAGCAGACTTCCTCCCCACTTCCTTCCCCCTCCTCATCTGGTACTTTCTTACATCCCTACCCCAGGATCCTGAGGTGGGACTGAAGGGGACACTCACTCCCAGTGAGCAGGGGGCCCTGTCCCTCCCCTCCACCCCCAGGCCCAGCCCCTGGGCAGCGGTGATAGGAAGAGGGCCTTAGGGAAAACAACAATAATAACAAAAAAACGGACTTAGATCAGGAGTGCCCAGTTTGGTCTGAGCAGGGCTCCATTGGCGCTTGGGCAAAGCCTGTCCTGTCTCTCCATCATCCACACTGCTGTCTGTCCCCCGAGTCAGGCACTTCTCAAGTTAGTTGCTACCTAATTATCCTTGGGGAGAATCCTTTCTGCTTCTTTGGTATTTGGGGAGTAAGAGGAGTGGGAGCTGGAGCCAGGCTGCAGTGGGGTAGGTGTGGAGTGGGGATGGGAGGTATTGACAGGGAAATCCCTTTTGGCCACACAGTTTACAAACCCAATATCATGTATGTTTGTGTGTCTCTCAAGGTGAGAGTCTGATTTTTATACCAAAGAGGAAATGATTTTTTTTCATATTTGGTTTGTCTATATTATATAAATATAAATATATATATATATATATATACAGTTATATATATTATTTTTTTGGTTCTCTCTCATTTTTTAGGGAGGGAGGAAAGTACCAAGTTGCATTGAGCTGTAATTAAGGAACATTCTGTATAATTTATGACACATTTCTATACTTGCAAAAATTATATCATTTTATGGACATAAAAGAAAAATGCCTTTTTATAAAATTCCAATTTCTGAGAAGTATGTAAAATGTCTCTTTTCTGATGTTTAACCAAGACTAATGTTAGAGGCAGACAGAAACTGGCTCACGATGGAATTGCGTGGATGGACCTGGATAAGGTGGAGGAAAGGAGTCTGGAGGGGCAGCACCTCCTCTGTTGGTATGCCTGCCCCCCATCTGCCAGGCCGTGCATGCTGTGGGCCATGCTGATTTCTGGTACTTGCGACTTTGAACTGGTTATTCTTCCAAACACAGGCCTACTCACACTGGGGAGGATGGAAATGTGAAGGAAAAACCAAATAAGTCTTTTAGGGTGTTTTTCTTCAAATCTTCCTTCCTTCCTTCCT